>NC_138775.1:214677300-214997513 GCF_965119305.1 Pelophylax lessonae | reverse complement strand
ACAAAATCCTTTTTGGGGTGCAGTGAACAAAATCATTTTTGGGGTGCAGTGAACACAATCTTTTTGGGGTGCAGTGAACACAATCTTTGTGGGGTGCAGTGAACACAATCTTTTTGGGGTGGAGTGAACAAACATCCTTTTTGGGGTGCAGTGAACAACATCCTTTTTGGGGTGCAGTGAACACAATCTTTTTGGGGTGCAGTGAACACAATCTTTGTGGGGTACAGTGAACAGAATCTTTGTGGGGTGCAGTGAACACAATCTTTGGGGGGTACAGTGAACACAATCTTTGTGAGGTGCAGTGAACACAATCTTTGTGGGGTGCAGTGAACACAATCATTGTGGGGTGCAGTGAACTCAATCTTTGTGGGGTACAGTGAACACAATCTCATACTGAAGGTTTGAGGGTGCTGCCTGTTCCATACTCCCCCTACTCCTCATCTAGCCTTTTAGGGGTACAAACAATAGTAATTGGGGCCTAGTGTGGTTGTGTACGTGTGATATACATACACTTTTTTGGGATCATATTTTCTATTCCGCTATTTAATCAAAAACCTTTGGGGATCAGTTAAATTGGGGGATAGTCTGTGTTGGTACGTGTGAGAGAGATCCACCTTTCCAAGTTGTTGGGGTTCATCTCATACTTCTGAAGGTTTGAGGGTGCTGCCTGTTCCATACTCCCCCTACTCCTAGCCTTTTAGGGGTACAAACAATAGTAATTGGGGCCTAGTGTGGTTGTGTACGTGTGATATACATACACTTTTTTGGGATCATATTTTCTATTCCGCTATTTAATCAAAAACCTTTGGGGATCAGTTAAATTGGGGGATAGTCTGTGTTGGTACGTGTGAGAGAGATCCACCTTTCCAAGTTGTTGGGGTTCATCTCATACTTCTGAAGGTTTGAGGGTGCTGCCTGTTCCATACTCCCCCTACTCCTAGCCTTTTAGGGGTACAAACAATAGTAATTGGGGCCTAGTGTGGTTGTGTACGTGTGATATACATACACTTTTTTGGGATCATATTTTCTATTCCGCTATTTAATCAAAAACCTTTGGGGATCAGTTAAATTGGGGGATAGTCTGTGTTGGTACGTGTGAGAGAGATCCACCTTTCCAAGTTGTTGGGGTTTCATCTCATACTTCTGAAGGTTTGAGGGTGCTGCCTGTTCCATACTCCCCCTACTCCTAGCCTTTTAGGGGTACAAACAATAGTAATTGGGGCCTAGTGTGGTTGTGTACGTGTGATATACATACACTTTTTTGGGATCATATTTTCTATTCCGCTATTTAATCAAAAACCTTTGGGGATCAGTTAAATTGGGGGATAGTCTGTGTTGGTACGTGTGAGAGAGATCCACCTTTCCAAGTTGTTGAGGTTCATCTCATACTTCTGAAGGTTTGAGGGTGCTGCCTGTTCCATACTCCCCCTACTCCTAGCCTTTTAGGGGTACAAACAATAGTAATTGGGGCCTAGTGTGGTTGTGTACGTGTGATATACATACACTTTTTTGGGATCATATTTTCTATTCCGCTATTTAATCAAAAACCTTTGGGGATCAGTTAAATTGGGGGATAGTCTGTGTTGGTACGTGTGAGAGAGATCCACCTTTCCAAGTTGTTGGGGTTCATCTCATACTTCTGAAGGTTTGAGGGTGCTGCCTGTTCCATACTCCCCCTACTCCTAGCCTTTTAGGGGTACAAACAATAGTAATTGGGGCCTAGTGTGGTTGTGTACGTGTGATATACATACACTTTTTTGGGATCATATTTTCTATTCCGCTATTTAATCAAAAACCTTTGGGGATCAGTTAAATTGGGGGATAGTCTGTGTTGGTACGTGTGAGAGAGATCCACCTTTCCAAGTTGTTGGGGTTCATCTCATACTTCTGAAGGTTTGAGGGTGCTGCCTGTTCCATACTCCCCCTACTCCTAGCCTTTTAGGGGTACAAACAATAGTAATTGGGGCCTAGTGTGGTTGTGTACGTGTGATATACATACACTTTTTTGGGATCATATTTTCTATTCCGCTATTTAATCAAAAACCTTTGGGGATCAGTTAAATTGGGGGATAGTCTGTGTTGGTACGTGTGAGAGAGATCCACCTTTCCAAGTTGTTGAGGTTCATCTCATACTTCTGAAGGTTTGAGGGTGCTGCCTGTTCCATACTCCCCTACTCCTAGCCTTTTAGGGGTACAAACAATAGTAATTGGGGCCTAGTGTGGTTGTGTACGTGTGATATACATACACTTTTTTGGGATCATATTTTCTATTCCGCTATTTAATCAAAAACCTTTGGGGATCAGTTAAATTGGGGGATAGTCTGTGTTGGTACGTGTGAGAGAGATCCACCTTTCCAAGTTGTTGGGGTTCATCTCATACTTCTGAAGGTTTGAGGGTGCTGCCTGTTCCATACTCCCCCTACTCCTAGCCTTTTAGGGGTACAAACAATAGTAATTGGGGCCTAGTGTGGTTGTGTACGTGTGATATACATACACTTTTTTGGGATCATATTTTCTATTCCGCTATTTAATCAAAAACCTTTGGGGATCAGTTAAATTGGGGGGATAGTCTGTGTTGGTACGTGTGAGAGAGATCCACCTTTCCAAGTTGTTGGGGTTCATCTCATACTTCTGAAGGTTTGAGGGTGCTGCCTGTTCCATACTCCCCCTACTCCTAGCCTTTTAGGGGTACAAACAATAGTAATTGGGGCCTAGTGTGGTTGTGTACGTGTGATATACATACACTTTTTTGGGATCATATTTTCTATTCCGCTATTTAATCAAAAACCTTTGGGGATCAGTTAAATTGGGGGATAGTCTGTGTTGGTACGTGTGAGAGAGATCCACCTTTCCAAGTTGTTGGGGTTCATCTCATACTTCTGAAGGTTTGAGGGTGCTGCCTGTTCCATACTCCCCCTACTCCTAGCCTTTTAGGGGTACAAACAATAGTAATTGGGGCCTAGTGTGGTTGTGTACGTGTGATATACATACACTTTTTTGGGATCATATTTTCTATTCCGCTATTTAATCAAAAACCTTTGGGGATCAGTTAAATTGGGGGATAGTCTGTGTTGGTACGTGTGAGAGAGATCCACCTTTCCAAGTTGTTGGGGTTCATCTCATACTTCTGAAGGTTTGAGGGTGCTGCCTGTTCCATACTCCCCCTACTCCTAGCCTTTTAGGGGTACAAACAATAGTAATTGGGGCCTAGTGTGGTTGTGTACGTGTGATATACATACACTTTTTTGGGATCATATTTTCTATTCCGCTATTTAATCAAAAACCTTTGGGGATCAGTTAAATTGGGGGATAGTCTGTGTTGGTACGTGTGAGAGAGATCCACCTTTCCAAGTTGTTGAGGTTCATCTCATACTTCTGAAGGTTTGAGGGTGCTGCCTGTTCCATACTCCCCCTACTCCTAGCCTTTTAGGGGTACAAACAATAGTAATTGGGGCCTAGTGTGGTTGTGTACGTGTGATATACATACACTTTTTTGGGATCATATTTTCTATTCCGCTATTTAATCAAAAACCTTTGGGGATCAGTTAAATTGGGGGATAGTCTGTGTTGGTACGTGTGAGAGAGATCCACCTTTCCAAGTTGTTGGGGTTCATCTCATACTTCTGAAGGTTTGAGGGTGCTGCCTGTTCCATACTCCCCCTACTCCTAGCCTTTTAGGGGTACAAACAATAGTAATTGGGGCCTAGTGTGGTTGTGTACGTGTGATATACATACACTTTTTTGGGATCATATTTTCTATTCCGCTATTTAATCAAAAACCTTTGGGGATCAGTTAAATTGGGGGATAGTCTGTGTTGGTACGTGTGAGAGAGATCCACCTTTCCAAGTTGTTGGGGTTCATCTCATACTTCTGAAGGTTTGAGGGTGCTGCCTGTTCCATACTCCCCCTACTCCTAGCCTTTTAGGGGTACAAACAATAGTAATTGGGGCCTAGTGTGGTTGTGTACGTGTGATATACATACACTTTTTTGGGATCATATTTTCTATTCCGCTATTTAATCAAAAACCTTTGGGGATCAGTTAAATTGGGGGATAGTCTGTGTTGGTACGTGTGAGAGAGATCCACCTTTCCAAGTTGTTGAGGTTCATCTCAACTTCTGAAGGTTTGAGGGTGCTGCCTGTTCCATACTCCCCCTACTCCTAGCCTTTTAGGGGTACAAACAATAGTAATTGGGGCCTAGTGTGGTTGTGTACGTGTGATATACATACACTTTTTTGGGATCATATTTTCTATTCCGCTATTTAATCAAAAACCTTTGGGGATCAGTTAAATTGGGGGATAGTCTGTGTTGGTACGTGTGAGAGAGATCCACCTTTCCAAGTTGTTGGGGTTCATCTCATACTTCTGAAGGTTTGAGGGTGCTGCCTGTTCCATACTCCCCCTACTCCTAGCCTTTTAGGGGTACAAACAATAGTAATTGGGGCCTAGTGTGGTTGTGTACGTGTGATATACATACACTTTTTTGGGATCATATTTTCTATTCCGCTATTTAATCAAAAACCTTTGGGGATCAGTTAAATTGGGGGATAGTCTGTGTTGGTACGTGTGAGAGAGATCCACCTTTCCAAGTTGTTGGGGTTCATCTCATACTTCTGAAGGTTTGAGGGTGCTGCCTGTTCCATACTCCCCCTACTCCTAGCCTTTTAGGGGTACAAACAATAGTAATTGGGGCCTAGTGTGGTTGTGTACGTGTGATATACATACACTTTTTTGGGATCATATTTTCTATTCCGCTATTTAATCAAAAACCTTTGGGGATCAGTTAAATTGGGGGATAGTCTGTGTTGGTACGTGTGAGAGAGATCCACCTTTCCAAGTTGTTGGGGTTCATCTCATACTTCTGAAGGTTTGAGGGTGCTGCCTGTTCCATACTCCCCCTACTCCTAGCCTTTTAGGGGTACAAACAATAGTAATTGGGGCCTAGTGTGGTTGTGTACGTGTGATATACATACACTTTTTTGGGATCATATTTTCTATTCCGCTATTTAATCAAAAACCTTTGGGGATCAGTTAAATTGGGGGATAGTCTGTGTTGGTACGTGTGAGAGAGATCCACCTTTCCAAGTTGTTGGGGTTCATCTCATACTTCTGAAGGTTTGAGGGTGCTGCCTGTTCCATACTCCCCCTACTCCTAGCCTTTTAGGGGTACAAACAATAGTAATTGGGGCCTAGTGTGGTTGTGTACGTGTGATATACATACACTTTTTTGGGATCATATTTTCTATTCCGCTATTTAATCAAAAACCTTTGGGGATCAGTTAAATTGGGGGATAGTCTGTGTTGGTACGTGTGAGAGAGATCCACCTTTCCAAGTTGTTGGGGTTCATCTCATACTTCTGAAGGTTTGAGGGTGCTGCCTGTTCCATACTCCCCCTACTCCTAGCCTTTTAGGGGTACAAACAATAGTAATTGGGGCCTAGTGTGGTTGTGTACGTGTGATATACATACACTTTTTTGGGATCATATTTTCTATTCCGCTATTTAATCAAAAACCTTTGGGGATCAGTTAAATTGGGGGATAGTCTGTGTTGGTACGTGTGAGAGAGATCCACCTTTCCAAGTTGTTGGGGTTCATCTCATACTTCTGAAGGTTTGAGGGTGCTGCCTGTTCCATACTCCCCCTACTCCTAGCCTTTTAGGGGTACAAACAATAGTAATTGGGGCCTAGTGTGGTTGTGTACGTGTGATATACATACACTTTTTTGGGATCATATTTTCTATTCCGCTATTTAATCAAAAACCTTTGGGGATCAGTTAAATTGGGGGATAGTCTGTGTTGGTACGTGTGAGAGAGATCCACCTTTCCAAGTTGTTGAGGTTCATCTCATACTTCTGAAGGTTTGAGGGTGCTGCCTGTTCCATACTCCCCCTACTCCTAGCCTTTTAGGGGTACAAACAATAGTAATTGGGGCCTAGTGTGGTTGTGTACGTGTGATATACATACACTTTTTTGGGATCATATTTTCTATTCCGCTATTTAATCAAAAACCTTTGGGGATCAGTTAAATTGGGGGATAGTCTGTGTTGGTACGTGTGAGAGAGATCCACCTTTCCAAGTTGTTGAGGTTCATCTCATACTTCTGAAGGTTTGAGGGTGCTGCCTGTTCCATACTCCCCCTACTCCTAGCCTTTTAGGGGTACAAACAATAGTAATTGGGGCCTAGTGTGGTTGTGTACGTGTGATATACATACACTTTTTTGGGATCATATTTTCTATTCCGCTATTTAATCAAAAACCTTTGGGGATCAGTTAAATTGGGGGATAGTCTGTGTTGGTACGTGTGAGAGAGATCCACCTTTCCAAGTTGTTGGGGTTCATCTCATACTTCTGAAGGTTTGAGGGTGCTGCCTGTTCCATACTCCCCCTACTCCTAGCCTTTTAGGGGTACAAACAATAGTAATTGGGGCCTAGTGTGGTTGTGTACGTGTGATATACATACACTTTTTTGGGATCATATTTTCTATTCCGCTATTTAATCAAAAACCTTTGGGGATCAGTTAAATTGGGGGATAGTCTGTGTTGGTACGTGTGAGAGAGATCCACCTTTCCAAGTTGTTGGGGTTCATCTCATACTTCTGAAGGTTTGAGGGTGCTGCCTGTTCCATACTCCCCCTACTCCTAGCCTTTTAGGGGTACAAACAATAGTAATTGGGGCCTAGTGTGGTTGTGTACGTGTGATATACATACACTTTTTTGGGATCATATTTTCTATTCCGCTATTTAATCAAAAACCTTTGGGGATCAGTTAAATTGGGGGATAGTCTGTGTTGGTACGTGTGAGAGAGATCCACCTTTCCAAGTTGTTGGGGTTCATCTCATACTTCTGAAGGTTTGAGGGTGCTGCCTGTTCCATACTCCCCCTACTCCTAGCCTTTTAGGGGTACAAACAATAGTAATTGGGGCCTAGTGTGGTTGTGTACGTGTGATATACATACACTTTTTTGGGATCATATTTTCTATTCCGCTATTTAATCAAAAACCTTTGGGGATCAGTTAAATTGGGGGATAGTCTGTGTTGGTACGTGTGAGAGAGATCCACCTTTCCAAGTTGTTGGGGTTCATCTCATACTTCTGAAGGTTTGAGGGTGCTGCCTGTTCCATACTCCCCCTACTCCTAGCCTTTTAGGGGTACAAACAATAGTAATTGGGGCCTAGTGTGGTTGTGTACGTGTGATATACATACACTTTTTTGGGATCATATTTTCTATTCCGCTATTTAATCAAAAACCTTTGGGGATCAGTTAAATTGGGGGATAGTCTGTGTTGGTACGTGTGAGAGAGATCCACCTTTCCAAGTTGTTGAGGTTCATCTCATACTTCTGAAGGTTTGAGGGTGCTGCCTGTTCCATACTCCCCCTACTCCTAGCCTTTTAGGGGTACAAACAATAGTAATTGGGGCCTAGTGTGGTTGTGTACGTGTGATATACATACACTTTTTTGGGATCATATTTTCTATTCCGCTATTTAATCAAAAACCTTTGGGGATCAGTTAAATTGGGGGATAGTCTGTGTTGGTACGTGTGAGAGAGATCCACCTTTCCAAGTTGTTGGGGTTCATCTCATACTTCTGAAGGTTTGAGGGTGCTGCCTGTTCCATACTCCCCCTACTCCTAGCCTTTTAGGGGTACAAACAATAGTAATTGGGGCCTAGTGTGGTTGTGTACGTGTGATATACATACACTTTTTTGGGATCATATTTTCTATTCCGCTATTTAATCAAAAACCTTTGGGGATCAGTTAAATTGGGGGATAGTCTGTGTTGGTACGTGTGAGAGAGATCCACCTTTCCAAGTTGTTGAGGTTCATCTCATACTTCTGAAGGTTTGAGGGTGCTGCCTGTTCCATACTCCCCCTACTCCTAGCCTTTTAGGGGTACAAACAATAGTAATTGGGGCCTAGTGTGGTTGTGTACGTGTGATATACATACACTTTTTTGGGATCATATTTTCTATTCCGCTATTTAATCAAAAACCTTTGGGGATCAGTTAAATTGGGGGATAGTCTGTGTTGGTACGTGTGAGAGAGATCCACCTTTCCAAGTTGTTGGGGTTCATCTCATACTTCTGAAGGTTTGAGGGTGCTGCCTGTTCCATACTCCCCCTACTCCTAGCCTTTTAGGGGTACAAACAATAGTAATTGGGGCCTAGTGTGGTTGTGTACGTGTGATATACATACACTTTTTTGGGATCATATTTTCTATTCCGCTATTTAATCAAAAACCTTTGGGGATCAGTTAAATTGGGGGGATAGTCTGTGTTGGTACGTGTGAGAGAGATCCACCTTTCCAAGTTGTTGGGGTTCATCTCATACTTCTGAAGGTTTGAGGGTGCTGCCTGTTCCATACTCCCCCTACTCCTAGCCTTTTAGGGGTACAAACAATAGTAATTGGGGCCTAGTGTGGTTGTGTACGTGTGATATACATACACTTTTTTGGGATCATATTTTCTATTCCGCTATTTAATCAAAAACCTTTGGGGATCAGTTAAATTGGGGGATAGTCTGTGTTGGTACGTGTGAGAGAGATCCACCTTTCCAAGTTGTTGAGGTTCATCTCATACTTCTGAAGGTTTGAGGGTGCTGCCTGTTCCATACTCCCCCTACTCCTAGCCTTTTAGGGGTACAAACAATAGTAATTGGGGCCTAGTGTGGTTGTGTACGTGTGATATACATACACTTTTTTGGGATCATATTTTCTATTCCGCTATTTAATCAAAAACCTTTGGGGATCAGTTAAATTGGGGGATAGTCTGTGTTGGTACGTGTGAGAGAGATCCACCTTTCCAAGTTGTTGGGGTTCATCTCATACTTCTGAAGGTTTGAGGGTGCTGCCTGTTCCATACTCCCCCTACTCCTAGCCTTTTAGGGGTACAAACAATAGTAATTGGGGCCTAGTGTGGTTGTGTACGTGTGATATACATACACTTTTTTGGGATCATATTTTCTATTCCGCTATTTAATCAAAAACCTTTGGGGATCAGTTAAATTGGGGGATAGTCTGTGTTGGTACGTGTGAGAGAGATCCACCTTTCCAAGTTGTTGAGGTTCATCTCATACTTCTGAAGGTTTGAGGGTGCTGCCTGTTCCATACTCCCCCTACTCCTAGCCTTTTAGGGGTACAAACAATAGTAATTGGGGCCTAGTGTGGTTGTGTACGTGTGATATACATACACTTTTTTGGGATCATATTTTCTATTCCGCTATTTAATCAAAAACCTTTGGGGATCAGTTAAATTGGGGGATAGTCTGTGTTGGTACGTGTGAGAGAGATCCACCTTTCCAAGTTGTTGGGGTTCATCTCATACTTCTGAAGGTTTGAGGGTGCTGCCTGTTCCATACTCCCCCTACTCCTAGCCTTTTAGGGGTACAAACAATAGTAATTGGGGCCTAGTGTGGTTGTGTACGTGTGATATACATACACTTTTTTGGGATCATATTTTCTATTCCGCTATTTAATCAAAAACCTTTGGGGATCAGTTAAATTGGGGGATAGTCTGTGTTGGTACGTGTGAGAGAGATCCACCTTTCCAAGTTGTTGGGGTTCATCTCATACTTCTGAAGGTTTGAGGGTGCTGCCTGTTCCATACTCCCCCTACTCCTAGCCTTTTAGGGGTACAAACAATAGTAATTGGGGCCTAGTGTGGTTGTGTACGTGTGATATACATACACTTTTTTTGGGATCATATTTTCTATTCCGCTATTTAATCAAAAACCTTTGGGGATCAGTTAAATTGGGGGATAGTCTGTGTTGGTACGTGTGAGAGAGATCCACCTTTCCAAGTTGTTGAGGTTCATCTCATACTTCTGAAGGTTTGAGGGTGCTGCCTGTTCCATACTCCCCCTACTCCTAGCCTTTTAGGGGTACAAACAATAGTAATTGGGGCCTAGTGTGGTTGTGTACGTGTGATATACATACACTTTTTTGGGATCATATTTTCTATTCCGCTATTTAATCAAAAACCTTTGGGGATCAGTTAAATTGGGGGATAGTCTGTGTTGGTACGTGTGAGAGAGATCCACCTTTCCAAGTTGTTGGGGTTCATCTCATACTTCTGAAGGTTTGAGGGTGCTGCCTGTTCCATACTCCCCCTACTCCTAGCCTTTTAGGGGTACAAACAATAGTAATTGGGGCCTAGTGTGGTTGTGTACGTGTGATATACATACACTTTTTTGGGATCATATTTTCTATTCCGCTATTTAATCAAAAACCTTTGGGGATCAGTTAAATTGGGGGATAGTCTGTGTTGGTACGTGTGAGAGAGATCCACCTTTCCAAGTTGTTGGGGTTCATCTCATACTTCTGAAGGTTTGAGGGTGCTGCCTGTTCCATACTCCCCCTACTCCTAGCCTTTTAGGGGTACAAACAATAGTAATTGGGGCCTAGTGTGGTTGTGTACGTGTGATATACATACACTTTTTTGGGATCATATTTTCTATTCCGCTATTTAATCAAAAACCTTTGGGGATCAGTTAAATTGGGGGATAGTCTGTGTTGGTACGTGTGAGAGAGATCCACCTTTCCAAGTTGTTGGGGTTCATCTCATACTTCTGAAGGTTTGAGGGTGCTGCCTGTTCCATACTCCCCCTACTCCTAGCCTTTTAGGGGTACAAACAATAGTAATTGGGGCCTAGTGTGGTTGTGTACGTGTGATATACATACACTTTTTTGGGATCATATTTTCTATTCCGCTATTTAATCAAAAACCTTTGGGGATCAGTTAAATTGGGGGATAGTCTGTGTTGGTACGTGTGAGAGAGATCCACCTTTCCAAGTTGTTGAGGTTCATCTCATACTTCTGAAGGTTTGAGGGTGCTGCCTGTTCCATACTCCCCCTACTCCTAGCCTTTTAGGGGTACAAACAATAGTAATTGGGGCCTAGTGTGGTTGTGTACGTGTGATATACATACACTTTTTTGGGATCATATTTTCTATTCCGCTATTTAATCAAAAACCTTTGGGGATCAGTTAAATTGGGGGATAGTCTGTGTTGGTACGTGTGAGAGAGATCCACCTTTCCAAGTTGTTGGGGTTCATCTCATACTTCTGAAGGTTTGAGGGTGCTGCCTGTTCCATACTCCCCCTACTCCTAGCCTTTTAGGGGTACAAACAATAGTAATTGGGGCCTAGTGTGGTTGTGTACGTGTGATATACATACACTTTTTTGGGATCATATTTTCTATTCCGCTATTTAATCAAAAACCTTTGGGGATCAGTTAAATTGGGGGATAGTCTGTGTTGGTACGTGTGAGAGAGATCCACCTTTCCAAGTTGTTGAGGTTCATCTCATACTTCTGAAGGTTTGAGGGTGCTGCCTGTTCCATACTCCCCCTACTCCTAGCCTTTTAGGGGTACAAACAATAGTAATTGGGGCCTAGTGTGGTTGTGTACGTGTGATATACATACACTTTTTTGGGATCATATTTTCTATTCCGCTATTTAATCAAAAACCTTTGGGGATCAGTTAAATTGGGGGATAGTCTGTGTTGGTACGTGTGAGAGAGATCCACCTTTCCAAGTTGTTGGGGTTCATCTCATACTTCTGAAGGTTTGAGGGTGCTGCCTGTTCCATACTCCCCCTACTCCTAGCCTTTTAGGGGTACAATCAATAGTAATTGGGGCCTAGTGTGGTTGTGTACGTGTGATATACATACACTTTTTTGGGATCATATTTTCTATTCCGCTATTTAATCAAAAACCTTTGGGGATCAGTTAAATTGGGGGATAGTCTGTGTTGGTACGTGTGAGAGAGATCCACCTTTCCAAGTTGTTGAGGTTCATCTCATACTTCTGAAGGTTTGAGGGTGCTGCCTGTTCCATACTCCCCCTACTCCTAGCCTTTTAGGGGTACAAACAATAGTAATTGGGGCCTAGTGTGGTTGTGTACGTGTGATATACATACACTTTTTTGGGATCATATTTTCTATTCCGCTATTTAATCAAAAACCTTTGGGGATCAGTTAAATTGGGGGATAGTCTGTGTTGGTACGTGTGAGAGAGATCCACCTTTCCAAGTTGTTGGGGTTCATCTCATACTTCTGAAGGTTTGAGGGTGCTGCCTGTTCCATACTCCCCCTACTCCTAGCCTTTTAGGGGTACAAACAATAGTAATTGGGGCCTAGTGTGGTTGTGTACGTGTGATATACATACACTTTTTTGGGATCATATTTTCTATTCCGCTATTTAATCAAAAACCTTTGGGGATCAGTTAAATTGGGGGATAGTCTGTGTTGGTACGTGTGAGAGAAATCCACCTTTCCAAGTTGTTGGGGTTCATCTCATACTTCTGAAGGTTTGAGGGTGCTGCCTGTTCCATACCCCCCCTACTCCTCATCTAGCCTTTTAGGGGTACAAACAATAGTAATTGGGGCCTAGTGTGGTTGTGTACGTGCGAGATACATACACTTTTTTTGATCATATTTCCTATTCCGCTATTCAATAAAAACCTTTGAGGATCAATTGAATTGCGGGATAGTCTGTGTCGGTACGTGTGAGAGAGATCCACCTTTCCAAGTTGTTGGGGTTCATCTCATACTTCTGAAGGTTTGAGGGTGCTGCCTGTTCCATACCCCCCCTACTCCTCATCTAGCCTTTTAGGGGTACAAACAATAGTAATTGGGGCCTAGTGTGGTTGTGTACGTGCGAGATACATACACTTTTTTTGATCATATTTCCTATTCCGCTATTCAATAAAAACCTTTGAGGATCAATTGAATTGCGGGATAGTCTGTGTCGGTACGTGTGAGAGAGATCCACCTTTCCAAGTTGTTGGGGTTCATCTCATACTTCTGAAGGTTTGAGGGTGCTGCCTGTTCCATACCCCCCCTACTCCTCATCTAGCCTTTTAGGGGTACAAACAATAGTAATTGGGGCCTAGTGTGGTTGTGTACGTGCGAGATACATACACTTTTTTTGATCATATTTCCTATTCCGCTATTCAATAAAAACCTTTGAGGATCAATTGAATTGCGGGATAGTCTGTGTCGGTACGTGTGAGAGAGATCCACCTTTCCAAGTTGTTGGGGTTCATCTCATACTTCTGAAGGTTTGAGGGTGCTGCCTGTTCCATACCCCCCCTACTCCTCATCTAGCCTTTTAGGGGTACAAACAATAGTAATTGGGGCCTAGTGTGGTTGTGTACGTGCGAGATACATACACTTTTTTTGATCATATTTCCTATTCCGCTATTCAATAAAAACCTTTGAGGATCAATTGAATTGCGGGATAGTCTGTGTCGGTACGTGTGAGAGAGATCCACCTTTCCAAGTTGTTGGGGTTCATCTCATACTTCTGAAGGTTTGAGGGTGCTGCCTGTTCCATACCCCCCCTACTCCTCATCTAGCCTTTTAGGGGTACAAACAATAGTAATTGGGGCCTAGTGTGGTTGTGTACGTGCGAGATACATACACTTTTTTTGATCATATTTCCTATTCCGCTATTCAATAAAAACCTTTGAGGATCAATTGAATTGCGGGATAGTCTGTGTCGGTACGTGTGAGAGAGATCCACCTTTCCAAGTTGTTGGGGTTCATCTCATACTTCTGAAGGTTTGAGGGTGCTGCCTGTTCCATACCCCCCCTACTCCTCATCTAGCCTTTTAGGGGTACAAACAATAGTAATTGGGGCCTAGTGTGGTTGTGTACGTGCGAGATACATACACTTTTTTTGATCATATTTCCTATTCCGCTATTCAATAAAAACCTTTGAGGATCAATTGAATTGCGGGATAGTCTGTGTCGGTACGTGTGAGAGAGATCCACCTTTCCAAGTTGTTGGGGTTCATCTCATACTTCTGAAGGTTTGAGGGTGCTGCCTGTTCCATACCCCCCCTACTCCTCATCTAGCCTTTTAGGGGTACAAACAATAGTAATTGGGGCCTAGTGTGGTTGTGTACGTGCGAGATACATACACTTTTTTTGATCATATTTCCTATTCCGCTATTCAATAAAAACCTTTGAGGATCAATTGAATTGCGGGATAGTCTGTGTCGGTACGTGTGAGAGAGATCCACCTTTCCAAGTTGTTGGGGTTCATCTCATACTTCTGAAGGTTTGAGGGTGCTGCCTGTTCCATACCCCCCCTACTCCTCATCTAGCCTTTTAGGGGTACAAACAATAGTAATTGGGGCCTAGTGTGGTTGTGTACGTGCGAGATACATACACTTTTTTTGATCATATTTCCTATTCCGCTATTCAATAAAAACCTTTGAGGATCAATTGAATTGCGGGATAGTCTGTGTCGGTACGTGTGAGAGAGATCCACCTTTCCAAGTTGTTGGGGTTCATCTCATACTTCTGAAGGTTTGAGGGTGCTGCCTGTTCCATACTCCCCCTACTCCTCATCTAGCCTTTTAGGGGTACAAACAATAGTAATTGGGGCCTAGTGTGGTTGTGTACGTGTGATATACATACACTTTTTTTGGATCATATTTTCTATTCCGCTATTCAATAAAAACCTTTCTAGGGCAAGATCTTAAATTACAGAAATATGAGGAGACCGTCAAATAAGGGCCGTGGCCTGGGTCGTGGTGCTGCTGGTAGAGCTCCTGTTGCAAGGAGAGGACATGGTCGATCTGTGCCAGCTACACGCACAAGTGAAACACCTTCCTCAAGTGTGAGTAGGCGACAGAACCTGCATCAGTATTTGGTAGGGCATCAAACGCCCCTAGAAGTGATGAGGCCAGAACAAGTTGAGGCGATAGTAGATTGGTTTGCTGCTGACAGTGCCTCCAGTTCCTTCACATTGTCTCCCACCCAGTCTACTGCAGAAAGGTCAGAGTTGGCACCTGCAGCCAATGTCCAACCGTCTTTCACCTCACCCCCTTGCAAATCAGGCCAGCAGTCTGAGCCCCAAGCCATACAGCAGTCTCTTATTCTTTTTGAGGACTCTGTCAGCAGGGTTTCCCAGGGCCATCCACCTAGCCCTGCCCCAGAAGTGGAAGAGATTGAGTGCAGCGATGCCCAACCACTTATTTCTCAAGATGAGTACATGCAAGGATCATCGCAGCACGTCTCCGATGATGACGAAACGCAGGTGCCAACTGCTGCGGCGTTCAGCATTGTGGAGACCGACAAGGAGGGCAGGGGTGAAGACTGGGTGGAAGATGATGTGGAGGACGATGAGGTCCTCGACCCCACATGGAATGAACGTCATGCAGGTGAACTGAGTAGTTTGGAGGAAGAGGCGGTGGTCGCACAGAGCCACCAGCACAGCAGAAGAGGGAGCAGGGTGCAGAAGCGGAGCGGCCGTGCCCTAGACACTACGCCCGCTACTGCCCAACGCAGCAAGGGAACGAGCGCACCAAAGTCAGCTCAAAGGAGTTCTCTAGCGTGGAAGTTCTTTAGAAAATGTGCTGATGACAGGACACGAGTGGTTTGCACCCTGTGCAATCAGAGCTTGAAGCGAGGCATGAACCTTCTCAACCTGAGCACAACCTGCATGATCAGGCATCTAAGTGCAAAGCACGAGCTGCAGTGGAGTACACACCTTCAAAACCAAGAAACGTCTCTGGCTCATCCTGCTTCCTCTTCTGCTGCAGTCTCGGCCGCTCCAGCCACATCTGTAGTGATACCGGCACCTGCCACCCCGCAAACAGACGATCTGTCAGCAACACCACCACCTGGGTCACCAACAACCATCTCCACAATGTCCCGTGGAAGCGTTCAGCTTTCCATCTCCCAAACACTTGAGAGGAAGAGGAAGTACCCCCCTACCCACCCGCGATCCCTGGCCCTGAATGCCAGCATTTCAAAATTATTGGCCTTTGAAATGCTGTCATTCCGTCTGGTGGAGACGCACAGTTTTAAAAACCTTATGTCGGTGGCTGTCCCACAGTACGTCGTGCCCAGCCGCCACTACTTTTCCAGGCAAGCCATCCCTTCCCTGCACAACCAAGTGGGGGAAAAAATCAGGTGTGCACTGCGCAACGCCATCTGTGCCAAGGTCCACCTAACTACGGATACGTGGACCAGTAAGCACGGTCAGGGGCGTTATATCTCCCTAACGGCACACTGGGTAAATGCAGTGGCGGATGGGCCTGAGGCGGATAGCAATTTGGCGCATGTCCTTCCACCACCGAGGATTGCAGGGCGCTTCAGTTTGCCTCCTGTTCCTAACTCCTCCTACTCCGCTTCCTCATCCTCTACCGCCTCCTCATCCGGACAGCGTAACACCTTCACCACCAACTTCAGCACGGCCAGGGGTAAACGACAGCAGGCAGTTTTACAACTTGCCTGTTTGGGGGACAAACCACACACCGCGCAGGAGTTGTGGAGGAGCATGGAACAGCAGACAAATGAGTGGTTGCTGCCAGCGAGCCTCAAGCCCGGCCTGGTGGTGTGCGATAACGGGCGAAATCTCATAGCAGCTCTGGGCCTAGCCGGTTTGACGCACATCCCTTGCCTGGCGCATGTGCTGAATTTGGTGGTGCAGAGGTTCCTTAAAAACTACCCCGATATGTCAGAGCTGCTGCAGAAAGTGCGGGCCGTTTGTGCGCACTTTCGGCGTTCTCACCCTGCTGCTGCTCGCCTGGCAGCGCTGCAGCGTAACTTCGGCCTTCCCGCTCACCGCCTCATATGTGACGTGCCCACAAGGTGGAACTCCACCTTGCACATGCTGGAAAGACTGTGCGAGCAGCAGCAGGCCATAGTGGAGTTTCAGCTGCAGCACGCACGCGTGAGTCGCTCTGCGGAACAGCACCACTTCACCACCAATAACTGGGCCTCCATGCGAGACCTGTGTGCCTTGTTGCGCTGTTTTGAGTACTCCACCAACATGGCCAGTGGCAATGACGCCGTTCTCAGCTTAACTATCCCACTTCTATGCCTCCTTGAAAAAACAATTCGGGCGATGATGGAAGAGGATGTGGCACAGGATGAGGAGGAGGAGGAGGATGAAGAGGTAACATTTCCAAGGCTTTCAGGGCAGTCATTCGCAAGGGGCTCCGAGGGTGGGTTCCTGCACACGCAAACGCCAGGGACGCAATTGTCCAGCAGGGGCACAGTTCTGGAGGATGAGGAGGATGAGGAGGAGGAGGAGCTGGAGGAGGAGATGGAACCATGTTCACAGCAGGGTGGCACCCAGGCCAGCTCATGGCCATCACTGGTGCGTGGCTGGGGGGATACAGAGGACACGGACCATACACCTCCCACAGAGGACAGCCTTTCGTTGCCTCTGGGCAGCCTGGCACACATGAGCGATTACATGCTGCAGTGTCTCCACAACGACCGCCGAGTTGCCCACATTCTAACTTGTGCTGATTACTGGGTGGCCACGCTGCTGGATCCCCGTTACAAGGACAACGTACCGTCCTTAATTCACTCACTGGAGCGCGATCGCAAGATGCGCGAGTACAAGCGCACGCTGGTAGACGCCATGCTGCTGGCATTCCCATCTGACAGCGGGGCCACAGTGGAAGCACAAGGCAGAGGAGGAGGAGGAGGAGGTCGCCAACGCAACCAGGGCACCGCCAGCACCTCAGAAGGCAGGGTTAGCATGGCCGAAATGTGGAAAAGCTTTGTCAGCACGCCACAACAAACAGCAGCACCAGCAGCTCAGATGGAACGTCTTAGCAGGAGGCAGCATTTTACCAACATGGTGGAGCAGTATGTGTGCACACGCCTACATGTAGTGAATGACGGGTCTGCCCCCTTCAACTTCTGGGTCTCCAAATTGGGCACATGGCCTGAGCTTGCCCTTTACGCCTTGGAGGTGCTGGCGTGCCCTGCAGCCAGTGTATTATCTGAACGGGTATTTAGCACGGCTGGGGGCGTTATAACAGACAAGCGCAGCCGCCTGTCCAGAGACAATGTGGACAAGCTCACGTTCATTAAAATGAACCAGGCATGGATCCCACGGGACTTTTCCGTACCTTATGCAGAATAGCAATGGATACCGACCTTACCCACCCATTGTTCCATTTTTGCTCTTTCTCACTCTTTTGGGGTGTACCCTCATTTAAAATTTGTGAAAAGAAGCAGTGTTGGCTACCTCGTCCTCCTCCTCAGGGCCAGATTAATGTAGGGGCTATTGGAGCTGCAGCTCCAGGCCCCTACCTTTTATATAGGCCCCGGGTTGGCCATATTCACTGTTACCGCTCTTCTGTCACTTGTAAACACAGAAGTCTGGCTTCTATGCTCGCTTCCCCAGGCAGCACCCTCAGAACCTCCCCACACAGCGTGAAGGCCGGACAAGGAGGGACAGTTGGCGATGCATGGATGTGTTTATGGGCTTCAGAGACAGCATCCCATGTTGAATTAGGCATGCATGGCTGCACCCTTCCTCCTCTGGGTGCATGGCAAGGCACGGCCCTAAGGCCCTTCAAAATCCTCAGCACCAAGCCCATGATGCTGTTAATCCGGCCCTGGTCCTCCTCCACCGCCGCTTCCACCTACACCGCCCATAGGTGTGCGCAGCCTATTGCATTAAGGTGTGCACCCCAAAGTTGAAATACACATGCATGTGTTTGCCAGCAGGGAGAGTAATGTATCGGGGCCATGTACCTGTAGGCAAGGAGAAATAGAGCAGAGCAGGTCCCAGGGAGATCTTTCCCATCTCCTCACTGGCAATGCTATGTGCCCTAGGTGATTAGGGTGTGCCCAGGCACACCCAGCACACCCTGTGCGCACGCCTATGTCACCGCCACATCCACCACCACCTCAACCTCCCTCCTACTCCATATGGGCCTCGTCCTTCAGAGATGAAGAAGAACATTGTTTTATTTTTCTGTTTTTTTTTGTTGTTTTAAGTTATTTCCCTATCCACATTTGTTTGCAGAGCACTTGCCATGCTCTTAATTACGTTTTGCTGCCATTTGCAGCACTCTAGCCCTTTCCTTTGGTGTTTTAGAGCCATTTTAGTGCCTTAAAGTTCGGGTCCCCATTGACTTCAATGGGGTTCGGTGTCCGGGAAAAGTTCGGTAAAAGTCCGGGACACGGACCCGGACTTTTTTTTAAAGTTCGGCCGAACCCGTCGAACACGGACATCTAGGTGTCCGCTCAACCCTACCCTTGACTGACACCCATCCACTGACTCTTCTAGCAGAAGTGGTGACCCTCTCAGGTCAGGCCCCTTGACACAGATCTGTACTCACTGTAGGCAGAATCTGATCCTTTCCAGTGTCTCCCTTTCAGTCAGCTCTGTAGGACATCCGGGTTCACCTCCTCTCTGACTGTCAGGCCCTCAGGTCGACCACCTGAGGCCGCATGGCAGCTTCTACAGAGGAGGGGCAGCCACCCCCTCCCTTAAGGGACCTCACTCTCCAGCTCAAGACCCAGAGCACATGTGCCCTTGGCATGTATACAGTATCCCAACGTGCACAGAGGCACTTTCCTCTGCCAGTCACCAGGGCTGTAGTATATGCCTGTGCACTCATTTGTCAGGTTTCCTCCCACTGTCCAATAGGCCTCCCTATTGGACCATTGTGAAACACTTCAGACAAGCTGAGCTGCTGCACCTGAGCACCATGAGCAGACCTCTCTAACAGATTCTGCTCTCTGGTAGGCAGAGAGCAATAGAAATGTACCTGGTAATCTCTGTACCTGTTAAGCAGAAAGACCCAACATGATGCTCTCTCTTCTAGCATCTACCTAGGAGGGTGCTACATGTGTTATTTTACCACCAATTAAATGATGTATAATAGTGTATGTATGTATAATAGTGTTATGTAATAATATAAAACACTTGAATAAAGCAACAACATGAATAATACAATGATTTTTAGAATAGTTAGAAAAAGTAAAGAATATACTCCAGGTAGACATGAATGTTTGTCACAACCTATTCCTATCACCTCAAACCGATCCCTATGCAGTCCACCTTTCTCTGAAAACCCTTGTACTTATGGAGCCTCTGTAACTATCTGTTCCTGAGCCAATGGATGTACAGGCCAAGGAGTTCAAATCCCTAGTTCTATCCACCCCAAAAGAAGCATGGGTATCTAAATATGCACAGTCGTGATCGTTCAGATACAATTTAGCACTGCTCACAGGAAAGTGTAGGTGGAGAAATTGTATAGCATAGAATGACTGGTTCTTGCCATCCTGCAAAGAGGCACCCCAAAAGTTTTGCTGATTTCAGTACTTTGAGTCTCTGAACCTGAATTAGTCCCTAAGGGGCATATTTATAAAAAGCATTGAATGTGCCATTTATCAAACCTTTACAGGGGGGCAATCATTTTCTGTAATTGAAAGCGCTAGTAAAGCCTCCTTTGTTGTTTTTACCTACAGGTAAGCTTATAATAAGGCTTACCTGTAGGTAACATGAATATCTCCTGAAAAGGCGTTTCACGATTGGCAATGAGTAAGCGACATCTCTAAGTCGTGAAACGCGTCTGCCTTTGTGTCCTGCATCCACAGTGTGTTGTTCCATTTTGCCTATTGTTTGATGTGGAATAAATTTACTCCAATTTTTGATTTACATCGGAGTGCGGTCATCTCTTTTTGCTTCATATGATTCTGGATTGACGGATCCGACCAGCACCTGATACCTAGCCCACCTGGAGCGGTCTTTCCCAATTGGATTTCAGCTATACAGTAGATGTAGCCCCATGTTGGGCATGGTAGGGTTGGGGGTTGTGTGATGGTAGTTACATCCTCTACATTCCCCTCCTTGTTGGGCACCAAGCAAGAGTAAAATGAGAGGCCTTCCCCGGGGCAGGTTCTTCAATGCAGCCTGTCTCTGGAAGAAGCCTCCAGAGAATAGAGTAGGGGGGTCAACCACTGAAGTTATGAATATTTATCTATTCTCAGCCAATCCCTGGGAGACCCAGAAGGTCTGGCTGGGGAGAAGATAACTGTTTGGGAGATTTGTTTCAAGTGTTCTTGTCTTGGGGCTGCTCCCTTGGGATGCAGTCTGTGTCCTTGAGAGCTGATGTTGGGTCTCAGCCTGTGCTTGGCTGAGGGCCTGAAGAAATCAAGATTAGGCTCTGTTCACACTACTGCAATGCAATGTTGATGCAACTTTCAGTGCAATTATGTGGTGCGAATTTGATGCAACTTTGGTCACGTTTTGGATGTGCTTTTCATATTCTATGGGGATAAATCACAATGTAAATCGCACCAAAGTAGCCCAAGAACCTTTTCCAAAATTGCACCACGTGGAGTTGCAATGATGTAAATTGGCACCGGTGAAAATAATGTGATTTCCATTGTCATGCAATTCTGTGCAACCCAAGTTGCATCTGAAATTGCACTAGTGTGAACAAGGCCTAGAATGATATCTGCTGGGGACACCTGGACGCTGACCTAAGAAGGGATCCTGGCATCATAGAAGAATCTTGCAATGAAGATGGTAGGCAACAGCTGTTCTTGGACATTGTGAGTAGGACCCTTGCTATAGACTCTTGGGGTACATGTGCTTTGGGAAGTAAGTGCCAGAGGTTGAGACTGTCCTCGGTAACTCTTGGAGAGATTGCTCCATATTAACTGGTTCAGGTTTGCTCTTAGCAGAAATGAAATAAGTTAGTAACCGCACTCTGACTTCTGCATAACTATATTTCAACTTAAGTCATGCAGAGATTAATATTATACACAAAAATATAAAATGTGCCGCCAAAAAAATATACGTGCTTTGCTTTTTACCAAAGAAATGTGGCAGTGCAATTCACTTATTACTCAGCATTCATAACCATAAATAATTGTCCTTAAAATATATATACTAATTAAATGTTAATGACAAAAAAGTCCAAATATAACTTCAGACAAGTGATGGTTTGACACCAAATGGGTGATTGTGCTTTTCCTCTTTACCCAAATATAGATATGCAGCTCACTCATCATGACCTCCATTACAGAAAGTAAAACAGCACTCAATTTAAGTTTAACTGGCAGGCTTTCTCATCAGGCTCTGAAGACAAGTACTCCCCTTGAATCTACTTGAATCCAACCAAGAACCCGAATGCACAGAGGGGTGGACACCCAGACACAAAAGTACCATGCTCCTGCACCTTTAAACAGGCTCTAAATATGGCATACATATAGATAAGGAGAGAGGGACCTCTCATAGTGTAGTACATATAGATTTAATAAATAATACGGTAAAAATGCATATACACTGGAGTGATCAAGGTAGGCAATAAAATAAAAGTGGAAATGACGGTTTGCATTCCACCTGCGCTCCAAATGGTGGAAGTGATGTGTCCTGGAAGTCCCGCCGAATGTGTTTTGTCAGCGTCTGACGTCATCAGGGGTGCTCTTACATTAGAGTCCCCTGAGCTGTAGTTCACTCATTGCCAACCTCAAGAGGGGTTTCACCTTGAAGAGACAGTCATAGGTCAGAGAGTGTCCAACATTACATTTTGCACTAAATTTGGAGTATTCCAAGGCTCACCCCATACCCTACCCAAGTTCTTCAAGCAATAAATCTAAAAAGAGACTTCCTGCCTGGTTCTTGTGTAGAGAGACTTGGAAGCTATTGTATGCCTGGCTGCTTGAGCCAACACGGGAAAAGAACTTAGGACAAACAGAGGGACCTGTCAGGGGTCTGTGTGCTACAGATTTATAGGACACATTATTATAAAAGTAAATATAGGCACATAAATAATGTCTTTGAATGATTGCTGGGTAAACTCATATTTACCATTTTGTCAATATCTATTGTTCCTTCACTACACCCGTGACATTTTCATCACTAGTTCTGTAGTGGGAAAGCCCCAGGTTTATTTTATGTTTCTGTAGGTCAACTGTGGGTGACGTGGGTGACGTGAATACATTCTATAATTAGTTACAGAATGCTTAGTCATTGTAGTCCAGAATGTCAGTATGATCATTAGAGTGCTGAGAATGTGTTTACAATACTTATTTTTTCCAATGCATAGAATATAATCTCATGCACTATGTATAGGAAAAAGACAGTACTACTAGACATCTTATACCGCAGTGCCACCTGTGTGTCAGCTTTTTACAGTACTGTGCAAATGTTTTAGACAAGTCTGAAGAAATGCTGTAAAGTAGAAATGCTTTTAAAATCTAAATCAAATCAATATTTGCTGTGACTATCCTTTGGCATCAAGTCAGCATCGATCCTCACACTTGCACAAAGTCAGGGATTTTTTAAGATTAGAGCCAGATGTATGATTAATATATTATATCAAACAGGTGCTAATGATCATCAATTTCAAGTTAAAACACAGTCATTAACTGAAAAAGAAAAAGCTGTGCAGAAGGCTTAAAACTGATGAGAAACAGCCAAACTCTGCTAATAAGGTGAGGTTGTGTCAGAGGTCATACACCATGGCAAAACACAAGGTAGCTATACTAGGCAAGGTCTCTACCAAGCATTGATTTCAAATCAGACTAGGGTTTCAAGATGTGCTGTTCAAGCTCTTTTGAAGAAGCACAATGAAGAAGGCAATGTTGAGGGCTCTAGACGCAGTGGTCGGCAGAAGACGAAAGACACATCTTGCTTACTTCCTCTCAACATTGGAAGATGTCCAGCAGTGCCATCAGCACAGAACTGGCAGAAACCAGTGGGACCAAGGTACACCCATATACTGTCCAGAGAAGTCTGGCCAGAAGTGGTCTTCGTAGAAGAATTGTGTGCAAAAAGTGTGACATGGAAACAAGGGTAAGTGACTCAACGATGTACAAAAACATAGGAACTGGGGTGCAGAAAAATGTCAGCAGGTGATCTGGACTAATGAGTCAAAACTTAAATATTTGGCTGTAGCAGAAGGCAGGTTGTTCACCAATGACCCCAATCATAGAGCTAATGTCATTAAGAAATATCTTCACCATAAAGAAGAACAAGGAGTCCTGGAAGTGATGGTTTGGCCCCCACAGAGTCCTGATATCAACATCATCGAGTCTGGCTAGGATTCCACAAAAAGACAGAAGGCTTTGAGGCAGCCTACATCCACATCCTGTGGTTCTTCAAGATGTATGGAACAACCCAACTGAGTACCTTCAAAAACCTTGTGCAAGTGTACCTAGAAGAATTGATGATGTTTTGAAGGCAAAGGGCGGTCACACCAATTACTGCGTTTATTTGGATTTCTTTTCAGTTACTTTCCATTTTGCTAATTGAAAGAAAAAAACTTCTTTTTCTGAAAGCATTCCTAATTTATAGCATTTTTCACACCTGCCTAAAACTTTTATACTGTAGTCTATATGTATATTTTCTATGTTTCCAGAAACATTAAAACATAACTCCATAAAAAAAAAAAAAAAATGTTCTCATGCAGTGGGGTATGAATTATGTCGGGATCCACCCAGATTCCTGACCAGCAGCTGGCTCAGCCTCTCAGCATACTGCTGAGAGCCTGAGCCAGCCACTCCCGCCTGCTCCTCAGGCCAGTGCTCTGCTCAGAGAAAACCCGAGAAGTGAGCGATCTGCCGTCACGTGATCTCTCAGTTCTTGTACTTATAGGGGATAGCTTGCAGCATCAGACAAATGCTGCAACAGGTATGTACTGTATGTATGTTTATTTTTTTCAATCCTCCTTTTAATGCTGCCTCCTTCTATGTATATAGCCTATGCGCTTTCATCAATTTATTGTTTATGGTTATGCTGCTAACTTGTGGTCATTTTTTTAATTACATGCGATTTTCTGTAATTCCTCCCCCTTTGTATGATATAATTTCATTTTCCTTATTTGTGAGTGCTTGTATTGTTCATACAAGGCACAAAGTGAGTCTAGGAACAGAAAATATTTATTCTGACCCTTTCAAGCATTTTAATGCCTACACGTAAATTATATTGTTTGCCTCAACCTTCTGCATGCAATAAAGATATTAATTGATGCCAAGTTGAAGTGATTATCTCTGCTATATTCAGGCCAAGTAAAGAGTTCTCAGGATTTTAATTATGCTTAAACTGAAACAGAAAAATAAAAAACTACTTTAAATAAAGTGCCTGGGGGGTCCCCTTAGTCTGCCTGTAAAGTGCCCCCCCCCCCCCCCCCCCCCACACACACACACACACACACACACTATTACTTTTCTGGGGAATTTGGGATTTTCTTTTACTTTCAATGATAATGATAAACAGGACAAATAGAAAGGGTGCATCTCCCTAACGGGGGGCACAGGCAGCAATAAAAACTGACAGGGGTTCTAATCCCTCTCTAATTCAACCTCAATAAAATGCGATAAATACTAAAAATGAATTATTCAGCACCAATAGCATTCAGCAGCGCTCAATATGTGCATGCATATTGTTAATCATAAAACATCCTCATGAAGTAAATAAGTCTATTCGGTTCAGTCTTTTGTTGGCAAAACAAGTTTCCACAATAAAACGTTGGTACTCCCAGTGCTCCACACATAGATCCGGCGCCCGCCTTCACCACACCATAAGTGCTCCCCTTAAGAATGGGCACTCACCAGAAAGTCAATGATCATTCGCCTGTAAGCATAGGTTGCTTGCACCCTTGGTAACCTCGAACAGGAACACTCCTAATGGATGACCACTGCTATCTGGTGTTCCTCAGAGACCGGACCGTACCAATAAAAGATAGGATAGGAGGCACAATAGTGTAATACTGTTTTCCAGTTTTATTCCACAAGTAAATGTACAACACCAAAGTAACCCCCCTAATCCAATCTGCTTACATCAAAATGTAAAAGACAAGGCAGTATAGTCATAAAATGGCAACCACGGCGTTCTGGCCATCTCACCGCTGCTGATGGACCTTCCCACAGCTTGTCCGCGGCGAGTTCCGGATTCTGGCCGTGACGACTCAGGTTGTCAAGGAGACAGCCTGCCTACGTTCTGACGCGTTTCGTCACAAAGGACTTCCACCGAGGAAGCGTTCCTGCTCGAGTTTACCAAAGGTGCAAGCAACCTATGCTTACAGGCGAATGATCATTGATTTTCTGGTGAGTTCCCATTCTTAAGGGGAGCACTTATGGTGTGGTGAAGGTGGGCGCCGGATCTATGTGTGGAGCACTGGGAGTACCAACGTTTTATTGTGAAAACTTGTTTTGCCAACAAAAGACTGAACCGAATAGACTCATTTACTTCATGAGGATGTTTTATGATTAACAATATGCATGCACATATTGAGCGCTGCTGAATGCTATTGGTGCTGAATAATTCATTTTTAGTATTTATCGCATTTTATTGAGGTTTCTTAATTTTTACAGCGGCTGCTATCAGTGAACTATATGATGTTTTAAATTGATTTTAATTATTTATGGAATATCTCTGATATCATGAGCGCTGGGCGAGTGTTTGAAGTTCTTTTTCCTTAACCACTTTTTTTCTATTTACCTCTCTAATTCAAAACGAAAAAAAAAAGTTTGCCTTTAGTTATACTTTAAGTCAAATTTTGATCTATTTGGCCAATTTTCATGCTTATCTATCCTTACTGCATGTTGGATTTTTTCATTGATACCTGATCGAAAAATACATTTAAATGTAATTTGTTTTCTTTATAAATGTCAGTTTTGCTGCAGCAGGTTCTTTACATGGTACAGATGTAACACTTTATTGGCAGACTAAGGGGACCCCCCAGGCACTATATATATATATTTTTTGAAAATCTTTTTATTGGTATAAAGAACATATAACAAAGAGAGAACAAAAACAGGTGCAATAGATTCAGTGTACAAAGAATACATCAGTAAATCAATCAGCAGCTTGCTGCCCACGCAGGGGCGACGACAAAACTAGGGAGAATAAAAATGTGGCCTAGGTCAAATGCGTCAGAGCGGAGAATATGCCAACCACAGCAGAACAATCATGTAAGGGCATCAGAGTGAGGAACAAGCAGCCAGTAGAATACAGTGCAACGAGACCATGAGCCAGAGGCACAATAAGTTAATTTGGTAATGCGGCGGAAAAATCCGCCAACCATCGTGCCCATACCCTGTCGTGCTTTTTGGGGCAACCCCTATGGAAGCAGGTATAAAAGTACAGTGGTATGGTCGAGTCCACCAGGCCCCTCCACTGCAGGATCGTGGGGGGGAGCCCGCTGACGCCAAAGAAGTGCTATATTTTTCCTAGCATAAAAAAATAGTAAACCTAGAAGGGTACGGTCCGCCACACGAGGAACCAAGTCATCCAAGAGGCCTAAGAGGCCAATTCTGGGAGAGGGGGCCACCGAGACGTGCAGAATGGTGGAAGACACATCAAAAATCCGGGACCAGTAAGCTCCGGACACATCCAGAAGATATGGTTGAAATCGTCCAGGGCTCGTCCACAACGCCAACAGTCTGGGGAGTGTGAGGCATGGATTTTATGCAGGCGGTGGGGGGTAAGGTAGGCCCTGTGGGAAATTTTCTATTAAACCAACCAGTCCCTCAGGGAAACAAGGATTTTAAAGGGAGATTCCCATATGTGTAGCCATTCCACCGAGTCCAAATCCAGAACATCCCGGGCCCAACGAGCATGGAGGCCAGAGAGCTCCAGAGAAGAGACTCTGAGGAGATGGGCATGAAGCACCGAGACAGCCCGCTTGGAGCAGTCATGGCGCAAGAACGGGTTCGAGATCTGGCTGCACCAGCTGCGAAACCCGTTCAGGAAACTGGGCTCTGAAGGCGTTTGACAACTGCATGTAGCGGAAGAAATAGGAGGGCGGAATATGACAGTTAGTGACTAATTGCGTAAAGGAAGGGAGGGATAAATCACTCGTAAGATCTGAAATTTTTTTAACATTATGTTTAGTCCAGGCTGCAGTTTCAGGTAGGTGAAACAGGTATGGCAGAGAGGGGTTGATCCACAGAGGAGCGCTGGGGGAGATTGCAGTGCCCGGGTACATCTCCAACGATAGCTCCTGCCTCCACGCCCGGAGCGTCGTTTTCATGGAGGCGGTCAGGGCATAAGGAGACCGGGGGCCCCTAAACAGCAGGTGAGACAGTGCTTCCACTGACCCCAACACCATGGCCTCCACCACAACTGCAGAATTAGAAGCCTTTGGGGCCAACTACCAAACAGCGGTGACCAATTAGGACGCCAAAAAATACTTGTAACAATCCGGGAACGCCAGGCCTCCCTGAGACAGGGGGCGCATGAGGGTAAAAAATTTGTATCGGGGGGCGGGAACCCCACAAAAAAAGAGGAGAATAATTTGTTAAGATTGAAAAAAAAGGACTTCGGGATCCAGTGGGGCGAGTTCCGAAACAAGTAAGTGAGTTTAGGGAGAATTTTCATTTTGATTAGATTAACACGGCCTAGGAGAGAAAGTGGGAGGTTCTCCCACGCCTTCAGTTTGATCTTAATCTCCGAGACCACCGGGTCAAGATTAAGAGCAATGAATTCAGATGGCTCCCGGGACACCCGCACCCCCAGGTAGGTGAAGCAGTCCACCCACTGCAGGGAAACATCCAGTGGAGCCCTACCCCAGGCCTCTGGATCTATTGCCAACAGCTGTGACTTGGACCAATTCACCCGCAGACCCGTTACCCCGGAGAAGGCATTCAGTATTAGTAAGGCGCCCTCGAGAGAGGGGCCCGCATCATTTAGGAACAACAGGAGGTCATCCGCATACAGGGCCACCCTCTCCACCCAGCCAGGCCACCCGTAGGCCCTTAATATTCGGAGAGACACGAAGTGCCTCCGCCAGTGGCTCCATGGCAATGGCAAATAGGGCCGGAGAGAGAGGGCAGCCCTGCCATGTGCCCCACGACAGTTCAAACATGGACAACAACCTGCCACCGAGGCGGATGGCAGTCACCAGCGAGCTGTATATAGTCTGTAACCACCCGATGAACAAGAGGGGAAAGCCCATCCTTCTGAGGATCATCCACAGGAAGAGCTATTCGACCGAGTCAAACGCCTTCTCAATATCAAGAGAGGTGACGACCCTAGATCCCGAGTTGATGTACCGCACCTGTAAATTGTTATAGAGTCTGCGGAGATTTATGTCAGTGGACCTGAAACCGGTCTGGTCCTGATCAATGACAGAGGGAAGTAACTGCTGTAGTCTGACAGCGAGCAATTTGGTGAGAATTTTGAGATAATTTTTAAATAGTGCAATAGGACGATAGGAGGCACACAGTTTAGGGTCTTTAGGAGATGTTTTGTGCCTGCGCCATTGAGGGGGGGAGGGCACCGTCTGCCAGGCAGTCGTTAAACAATGAGGCAAGCAGAGGAGCCAAAAGACTCAAGTGGGCTTTGTAGAACTCAAGGGGCCTTACTCTTGGGAATGGAACAAATCACCGCCCTCACCTCATCCTTAGTGATCAGCCGGACCAGACCGGACCTCTCTTGATCGGACAGCCAGCCCAGGGCAACAGGGTCAAGGAGAGGAGCAAGTCTTGTTGGCGAAGATCTGGAGGTAGAGTAGTGGTGTACAGGTGAGAATAAAAGGCACGGAACTCTGATAGGATCTCCTCCGGTGAGGTCATTTAACCACTTCCATACCGGGCCATTGTAAAATGACGCCGGCAGGAAGGGCTCGTTGATCCGCGCGGACGTCATATGACGGCCGCCCGCTCTCGCTGCTACTGCACGCCCCCGGGGGCGTACAGTGAGGCAATCAGGGATGAGGCTCTTCCCTCCTACTGAGCCCATCCCTGATCAAGGTAAACAGCCAATGAAATTGGCTGTTTACCACGTGATCGGCTGTGTGAATCACAGCCGATCACATGAGCGGCTCCAGCGCGAGTCGCTCGTTCTCTCCTCAATGCACGTCCCCGGGGGTCATCATAGTACACCCCAAAACACACTGATTGCCCCCCAATAAAGAGGACCTGTCACTAGCCCATCAAAGTACCTGTCACTAGCCCATCAAAGTACCTGTCACCAGCCTATCAGGTACTCTGATGACAGGTACTCGGGTACTCTGATGGGCTGGTGACAGGTACTCGGGTACTCTGATGGGCTGGTGACAGGTGTTTGGGTACTCTGATGACAGGTACTTGGGTACTCTGATGACAGGTACTCGGGTACTCTGATGACAGGTACTCGGGTACTCTAATGACAGGTACTCGGGTACTTTGATGACAGGTACTCGGGTACTTTGAGTACCTGTCATCGGAGTACCCGAGTACCTGTCATCTGAGTACCCGAGTACCTGTCACCAGCCCATCAGGTACTCTGATGACAGGTACTCGGGTACTCTGATGGGCTGGTGACAGATACTCAGGTACTCTGATGGGCTGGTGACAGGTATTTGGGTACTCTGATGACAGGTAATTGGGTACTCTGATGACAGGTACTTGGGTACTCTGATGACAGGTACTCGGGTACTCTGATGACAGGTACTCGGGTACTTTGATGACAGGTACTCGGGTACTTTGAGTACCTGTCATCGGAGTAACCGATTACCTGTCATCTGAGTGCCCGAGTACCTGTCACCAGCCCATCAGGTACTCTGATGACAGGTACTCGGGTACTCTGATGGGCTGGTAACAGGTACTCAGGTACTCTGATGACAGGTACTTGGGTACTCTGATGGGCTGGTGACAGGTACTCGGGTACTCTGATGACAGGTACTCGGGTACTCTGATGGGTTGGTGACAGGTACTCGGGTACTCCGATGACAGGTACTCGGGTACTCTGATGACAGGTACTCGGGTACTTTGAGTGCCTGTCATCGGAGTACCCGAGTACCTGTCATCGGAGGACCCGAGTACCTGTCATCAGAGTACCCGAGTACCTGTCTCCAGCCCAGAGTGTCCGAGTACCTATCTGCACCCCATCAGATTACCCGAGTACCTGTCTCTAGCCCATCAGAATACCCAAGTACCTCTATGCAGCCCATCAGAGTACCCATCTGCAGCCCATGACTCTTAGATTATGTGTTGGGGTGTTTGCTTTCCAAAATGGGGTCATTTTGTGGGGGTTTGCATTGTTCTGGTGTTCCAGGGCCTTTAAAAGTGTGATTGGTTGTAATGAAATTATATGTGTAATTTATGCTCTTAGAACACCTGACGGTGCTCCTTGCATGTTGGCCCTCTGTATGTGGCTATGCTGTGACAAAGTCCCACATACTGTATGTGGTATCGCCATACTCAGGAGGAGTAGCAGAATGTATTTTGGGGTGTCATTTTTGCTATGTACATGCTATGTGTTAGAAATAGCTTATAAATTGACAACTTTGTGTAAAAAAAATGCGTTTTCATTTTCTTTCCACATTTTCCAAAAACTTGTGGAAAAAAATGACATGTTCAAAAGACTCATTATGCCTCATAGAATATATGTTGGGGTGTTTGCTTTCCAAAATGGGGTAATTTTGTGGGTAATTCCATTGTCCTGGTGCTCCAGGGCCTTTAAAAATGTGATAGGTCGTTAGGAAATGATATGTGTAATTTATGCTCCTAGAACACCTGACGGTGCTCCTTGAATGTTGGGCCTCTGTATGTGGCCAGGCTGTGTAAAAGTCTCACATATGTGGTATTGGCATACTCAGGAGGAGTAGCAGAATGTATTTTGGGGTGTAATTGCAAGTATGCATATACTGTGTGTGAGAAATAACTTGTTATTATGACAATTTTGTATGAAAAAAAAATAAAATAAAATTATTTCTTACTTTTCCTAAGAATTGTGGGAAAAAATTACAACTTCAAAAAACTCGCCATGCCTCTTACTAAATACCCTGGAATGTTTACTTTCTAAAAATGGGTCATTTGGGGGGTATTTGTACTGTCCTGACATTTCAGGGCCTCAGGAAATGAGAATGTCTGTACATCAGGTGTGATCAATTTTCAATGATTGGCACCATAGCTTGTAGACTCTATAACTTTCACACAGACTAAATAATAACCACTAATTTGGGTTATTTTTTACCAAAGATATGTAGAAGTATAAATTTTGGCACAAATTTATGAAAAAAAAAATTACTTATTTGCAAACTTTTATAATAGAAACTAAAACAAGATGTGTTTTTTTCAAAATGTTTCGCTCTTTTTTCACTTATATCGCAAAAAATAAAAAACCCAGTGGTGATTAAATACTGCAAAAAGAAAGCTCTATTTGTGTGAAAAAAATGATAAAACATTTGATTAGGTACAGCGTTGTATGACTAAGTAAGTAAGTAGACTGAGTAATTATCATTCAAAGTGTGTGAGCGCCGAAAGCAGGGTCTGGGCAGGAAGGGGGTGTAACTGCTCTGTATGGAAGTGGTTAATAGGTTTCAGCTAATTCCCCCCAACCCACCCTTCTTCCCAACTCGCCTAGGCAAATGACGTCTGTACCCCCGGTGCCTCTTGGGATATGTGAAATGCATATCATTCTATTCACTAAAGGAGAAGCAGGAGGGGCCCAGACATCCTCGGAAGAGCAATCTACTGCAGATTGCTCTTCAGAGGGTTAACACCAATGTAAATTAACCCTTACAAACCAATCACACTGATTCCCTACTAATTTTATTCATTGCAATGAATGTCAGTGTTGCAATGTGAATAGTGGACAGGTACATGGGTGTATATAGTCATTAATGTAGCTCAGTGGTGGTCACTTTTCTTGATTTAGGGGCCCTCAAGTGTAGCCCCTGACTTCACAAAGGCTGGCACACGATATTCAGTAAATGTAATACTATAAAAATCAGACTGCAGATGTGCAACAGGAGCTGGTGAATGACTATGGAACTCATTCTGCAGAAGATGACCATAGCTAATGAACATGTTATAGTATAGTTGTTGGACACTGGGAGCATGCTTTAGGAGACAGTCATAGACCATGTGTTTTAACCCCACCCCCCACCTTCCCCCAACTGCATGTATAAACGAGCCCTAAGTGCCAAAGGGCTCCAGGTTGGGCACCAGGGATGTAGTTTTAAAAAAAGGATCAATACTCATCATTCCAACTTGGGAAACACCTGTAATATTTCTCTTAAAGTATTGGTAGGTATCTTGAGCCTTTGTTGCTGATGAATTCCAAATGTTTACAAGCAGAATGCACTCTCCTCTATGACACAACACAGGTGTGTCATTTTCACCTGTATCTAATTCAGCTTGTTGATCGGTAACCAAGCTAAGGCCCCTTTCACACTGTCCGTCCGTCGGACGGACTCCGTTTATCTCAGCAGGGGATTGATCCGCCGAGCCCCCGCTGAGCAGCAGGAGGATAGCTGTGTCTCCGTGCTGTGTGCGGAGACACAGCTGTCAGGTCCCCATGCATCTCTATGGGGGAATCGGATGGGAACGGACCGTCGGTCCGTTCCCATCCGATCCGCTGGACGGATGGAAAATAGGGTTTCCATCCGTCCAGATTTGACGGATTGGATCTGATGTCAGCGGCATGTCTCTGCTGACATCCGATGCCCCATAGGGATGCATGGGGGGACCATTCAGATCCGCTAAAAAAATGTACAGGCGGATTTGAACGGTCCGCCTATGTGAAAGAGCCCTAAAGCATACTGCAATTATACGGCATGAGAGACAAACTCTCTTCTGGAGGGGGGGTACCTTACAGGCTCTACTTAATTTAATGAAGAATAAATATTCCCAGGTAAATATCTGACTTTTTCTACATTACAAACGTAACACTGAATAGTGGTAGTCATATTTGTAAAAATAAATTATGTGTACTGCAGTGCTATATATAACAATAAATAATACAAAAAAGATATCAACAATTTTGAATAAAGAAAAAAGTAAGGAATATACTCCAGCTAGACATATCCCTGTTTTTATGGAGCCTCTGTAAACACCCGTTCCTGAGTCTTGTTTAATATATTTTTATTGAGCGATATGGCATTGTAAAAAATAACATTGCAGATTCAGCATCTGAGAGGCTAGTGGTTGCACATATGTACTGTAAAGAAATCATTACAATCAATGCAAACTTTTGCAAAAATTTAAAATAAAACAAAGCGAGGAAAAATGTAATTAAAAAAAAAGATTAAAAAAAAAGACATTTTTAAAGAATAGAAAGAAAAGGGGTTTCATAAGCCCCTTTTCTATATGGGACAGTGACAGGCAGTTAACTATGACAGGAATTCAGTTTGGCGGGTTTTTGTGAGGAGAATTGAGTTGCTAAGGGGAATAATAAAATTACAGTTGCTGATTGGTTAAATAAGCCCCTATCATAGTTAGAGGTTCAGGTAGCTAGGGAGATTGTGTAAAGTACTTGTTTTTTCCAGATAAGCTTCCCGCCTTCTTTACCTCAGCCCAGCCCTATTTAAGGGGGCGCACAGGTAGCGGGACCCTCAGACCACCTCAGAAGCCTGGAGCGAGCGGTTCCCCTCCCCCCCCTCCCCTTTTGTTTTTGTCGCGGCCAGTTTTATTATTTTGGGTCACCTTTGTAAGCTGCAAAGGGGGACGATATGTTTAAGTTATATGATTGAGTTGATGTGGATATTTTTTATTGAATATTAATGGGAATGGCAGGCAAGATGTACACCTTACATAAATAACTTACCTAAACCTAATAAATATAAATAAATTAATAAATAAAACCGCCAGACATCGTTTGGAGATAAAAGGCCGCGGCTGCTTTAATTAATGGCTTAAATTACAATAAATAAAACTTCAGACTTTGTTGACATTAAAACTTTAAATCACATAAAATAGCAACCCAGCCATACGGCTCGGGTTGACAACCTGACTTAAACTTTACAGCCATTATCCACATGACCTAAATAAAACACATTAAAATAACTTTCATCCACCCTAGCACTTAGCTAGGGCGATCGCAAATAGCCAAATAATTAATAGCGGGCCGCGACAACCAAAAAGGGGGAGGGAGGGGGATCTTGACAGAACGTCCTGAGGTAAGAAAGTGACCCGGAGCCCCGTGGCCACCTGTATAAATAGCCCTACTGGAACCAGAACAGACTGGATTTCTGGCCAAAGAGCGGGCTAATTGAGCAGGAGATGACCCTCCACGCGCTAAACTGCCCAGAGATAACTAGGGAAAAGGCGGGAAGGACCCTTACTGATTCAAAACTGCCTGGATACACACTGCAAGCACAGGCGGGAAGCTCAAAACCCAATGACCTAGGTCAAAAGTTCAACACCTCACTATACTTGGAAATAAAATATCAGGCCCTAGCTATAATTTAATAGTATAATAATTAATAATTTTTTTTTTTTTTTTTATAATACCCTTGCCACCATCCCATAAAGAAGTGGGGTTCATGAAGCACCCCCTTTCTTAATATGGGAATGGCAGGCAAGATGTACACCTTACATAAATAACTTACCTAAACCTAATAAATATAAATAAATTAATAAATAAAAACGCCAGACATCGTTTGGAGATAAAAGGCTGCGGCTGCTTTAATTAATGGCTTAAATTACAATAAATAAAACTTCAGACTTTGTTGACATTAAAACTTTAAATCACATAAAATAGTAACCCAGCCATAAGGCTCGGGTTGACAACCTGACTTAAACTTTACAGCCATTATCCATAAGACAGGCGGAAAATTTCCGCCTGTCCCCACACACCCCACACGCTGGCCATTTCTATGCAAGAGCCTAAATTATTGTTAAAAATGTCTAAACCGATGTCTGACAAATGCACACCATCCTTCCGATAGAGGCCAGCTATACCACCCTCAAGTTCCAAATGCCTGTAAAGCAGGATTCCCAGTTTGACAAGCAACTTGGAAAGCCCCCTATTCAGACGCTTTCTCATCCTTTCCATTTGCCTCAAACTATGATATTTGAAAAAGATTAAACGTGGAATTACCTCAGAAAAAACTAGCTGCGCTGTAGGAAAAATTGCTTGGATGCTAACAAGATCGTCCCTGATCCTGTAAATCAGGTCCAGAGTTTTAAACTTCCCGATGTCGTTCCCGCCTAAGTGGATAATGATTATATTAGGGGATGGAATAAAACCCTGAAACCTAGCAATAAAAGGGGTTAATTCTGCCCACAGCATACCGCATTTACTAAACCAAAAAACCTTGTACGTTTGCTCGTCCAATCCCAGATTTTCAGAATACACTCTCATCTTCGCCCTCATTTGAGCCCAGTGAATGAAGGAGTGACCTAAGATCCAAATCACGATTTGCTGACCTGAAAATTAAACAAAAGGATTAGGGCGAATATAAGACTTGTAAGAATCAACCCATCTACCAATCTGCTTCACCGCTTCAACATCTAAGCCTAATCTAGTAGCCTCGGAGGCTGCTCCGATGCGGAATGAGTGAGAGGTTATTTTTGCAGCGTCCAGATTCAGAGCTTTTAAACACATACCCAGCACTGCACTAAATTGGTACCGGGACAAAAACTTTCCTGAAGCGTGAATAAATAGAACATCATTTAAAAGTGGTCTTTTAGCTAACAGCTCCTTTAGAAGCTTGACTGGGCATATAGCTGAATCTTTAAATTCGTGCAATAGAATACGTTTACCCAAGCCTAATTGATCCGTTTTGGAACGGGATAAAAAAATGGAAACACCCGTGGCAGAAAAATTAATGTCTTGACATTTTAAACCTGGGAAACCCAATTTTGTATCCGGCAGCAGCTCAGAAATCCTGAGCGCTGCGAAAAACATCACAGAAAACGCAGCTTTAAATAAGGTTACCTCATAAGATGAAAAGCAAACCTCCCTTAAAGCCGTGCACAATTTCAATAACAAATCCAAAGAAATGGGTTGCCTGTCATTCTTCCTAAAATGCCGCTTCCTATAACCCTTTAATGCTTGACGCACAGAGAAAAAGGATAAACAAGCTGGATAACCCCTGACCTTATTAAAAAAAGAAACACCTGCCAAGATCTTGTTGACATGTGACCAAGATAATTGTTTCTTGAACAAGGAGTCTAGAAAAGATAGCAGTACGCCTTCAGAAAAGAAATCCGACTGCAAGTTGAAAATCCTAAGATGCTGTGACCATTGCCACCAAGCTGATTGGTATCCAGCTAGAGTCGATGGCGCCAGAGATCCTTCAATGTTTTCAACTATGCAAGTCAGATCAAATCCCAAAGGTGTGCAGGGCAAGGATGTTCAGTCTTGTCTGCCTCCGGCCACAGATGAAAAAATCGTTCCATCTGGAAACGAGACAGACAATCTGCCAGAGTATTAGACTTCCCAGGCACAAAAGACGCTTTTAGCCAGATATTATAATGTAAACATTTAGCTACCAAATATCTTAGCATAATGGTAACGGGCGGCAACTTGGAAGACAAGCAGTTGATCGCAAACAGCACGCCCTTGTTGTCAGTCCTTACCATTATGCATTTGTTTACAAAATGACAGCCCCATAGCTCCAGAGCCACTACTATGGGGAATAGCTCCAATAAAACTATATTATGGACATACCCTGCTCTGATCCATTTGTTGCACCATGGTGCAGCGCACCAATGATTGACCCTAATGGAAGCAAAGCCCTTTGAACCAGCAGCATCCGTAAATAACAAGAACTCCTCATCCAAGATGAACTGCTCCTGCCAAACGGATGCGCCATTAAAAAAGAGAAGAAAATGAGACCAAACTAATAAGTCCTCCCTCAGGTCTGCTGTAATACGCACATGTGATGAAGGGGACTTTAAACCTGAAATGGCAGTATAAATTCTTCTGGAGAATACTTTACCCATTGGGATTATTAACAAAGACTGCAGATCCTTTAAGCAAACCTTTCTCCGTCGAATTGTAGTGAGAAGAGCTCTGCGCAGTTTATCCAACTTGTCCTCCGGGAGCCTAAATTCCATCCTCACTGCGTCAATTGTTATACCTAGGAAAACCAATGAGGTGGAAGGAAAAACAGTCTTGTCTAGGGCCAGTGGGACCCCAAAAAGATTACAAATTTGCATAAACGTAGTAAGCAAAAATAAACACAAAGAGGAAGAGGGAGGCCCGATAAACAAAAAGTCATCCAAATAATGAACCATTGAATGATACCCTGTTAACTGAGACACTACCCATTCCAAAAAAGTTGAGAAACTCTCAAAAAGAAAACAAGATAGAGAGCATCCCATCGGGAGACATTTATCATAATAGAATTTGTTGTTAAAATAAAAACCTAAAGAATTAAATGAACTAGGGTGAATGGGCAAAAGTCTAAATGCTGATTTAATGTCAGCTTTGGCTAGAAGGGCACCCTTCCCAGCTGACCTCAACCTATCCAGGGCGTCCTCAAATGTAGCATATTTTACCGATGACAAAGTGTCACTAATGTCATCATTAAGTGAATTATCTAAAGGGTAAGACAGATGATGAATTAATCTATATGTGTTGGGTTCTTTTTTTTGGACTATACCTAGTGGGGATATTCTAAAATTAATAAAAGGGGGGGCTGAGAAAGGGCCAGCAAACCTGCCCAAATCAATTTCCGACTGAATTTTTTCCGCAACAATTTCTTTTAAACCATCTACAGATTTTAAATTATTGTGAATGACACAACCCTTACCTTTAAAAGAAGGTAACACAAAACCAAAGGCAAAGCCGTCAATTAACAAGCGAGCCTTCTCCTGGTTTGGATATTTGAGTAGCCACGGGAGCATTTCTGCCAGTTTCACTGGCGTGGGGGCCTTTCTGTAATTCTCCAGGTTGCTGTGAGATGGACATCCTCTTGAAACATTTAAACAATGGATGGGCCCCCGAGCAGAAGGCGCATTCATGTTTGAACTTGCAAGTGCCTGGCCACTTGCAGACTGTTTCATTGAAGTTGAAACAAATGCCTTTCCGAAAGGACTGTAAGTTAGGCTGTTGTGTGGTGTTTGGCTGCCTGGGCTGAAAAGACCGCTGAGGCAAGAATAAATCCAGCCACAAGCTCACCTCCTTAACCCCCCATTTCAATGAAGGTTGAACCGCCAATTTTTGCCGAAAAGCAACATCATACGAGTACCAGGCGGTACCCCCAAAATTTTTATAGGCTTCAAGCACGATGTCAATGTGCTGGAATAAACCTATGCCTTTTTGAGGGTATTTTTCACACAAAATACTAGAATAAATTAAAAATGCCTGAAGCCAGTTATTGAAGGATCTAGTGATAGTCCTCTTTCTGTCATCCTCCTCCTTCTTGTCAGCCTTAGAAATAAACTCCTTGGTTGATGGAAGTAAAGACAAAATGTCTATAAAAGCTCCCTGCCATATTTTCTCTTTAATGCTATCCGAGATGTGAAAACGAGGGGAGATATCTCACATACCAAGGACTCCTTTAAGCAGGTCTCAGGCAGGTTTTGGCTCTGGGTCAACTCAAAAGCTATGGGCTGACTAAATTGAGGATCTTCAGTAATAGGGGCCACCCATACCTCCGCTGCATCCCTGGGGGCAGGCTCCTTCCTAAACTGGCTGGTGAGGGATTTAAATTCTTTCAAGATGCTAGCCATCATAAGGACCATGGATTCTTGGGTAGTGGACTCACCCGGGACCTGCGCCGGCGTTGCTTCCTCCCGAAAGGACGCGTCCGTCCCGCTCCTCGATGTGGTGGCTGTTCCCTGCCGCTCTGTTCCCGCTCCGACCGGCGCCGCCCTGCGCCCGGGGGATGAGTTCGGCACCGACCTGTGCCCGGGGGATGAATTCAGCGCCGTCCTGCGCCTGGGGGGTGAGTTCGGCGCCGTCCTGCGCCCTGGGGGTGAGTTCCGTTCCGCCGTCGACTCCGGATGGTAAGGTGACGACCTCCGACCTCTTCGTCTTCTTCCGGGCGAACCTTGAGTAGCCAACCGCGGAGCTCTTCCGGTGACCGGTGAGTACCTCTTCCGGGGCATCCTTCTCCGTTTTGACGCGACGTCATCCGGGCCGGACGTGACCGAAGCGATCACACTGCGCATGTGCGCTGACCCGGACCTTCTATGGATGGCTTCCACCGGGTAAGACACATCTTCTCCTGTGCTCGGAACCTCCGGTGGAACGCTCCCCAATTCCGCTGCTGCTGGAACAGACGGCCCCGAAGACGTTGTCCGCGATGGGAGCTCTTCTTGAATGGGCAGGTCGAGACATCTCCGGACCCAGTCCTCGCCTCCGGCTCCGCCAGCCTTCTCTATTAATTGCCGCAGAAGACTCATGAGGAGAAGAATCCAGGAATCTTGACAGAACGTCCTGAGGTAAGAAAGTGACCCGGAGCCCCGCGGCCACCTGTATAAATAGCCCTACTGGAACCAGAACAGACTGGATTTCTGGCTAAAGAGCGGGCTAATTGAGCGGGAGATGACCCTCCACGCGCTAAACTGCCCAGAGATAACTAGGGAAAAGGCGGGAAGGACCCTTACTGATTCAAAACTGCCTGGATACACACTGCAAGCACAGGCGGGAAGCTCAAAACCCAATGACCTAGGTCAAAAGTTCAACACCTCACTATACTTGGAAATAAAATATCAGGCCCTAGCTATAATTTAATAGTATAATAATTAATAATTTTTTTTTTTTTTTATAATACCCTTGCCACCATCCCATAAAGAAGTGGGGTTCATGAAGCACCCCCTTTCTTAATATTATTATAAACCTGGATCGTAGTGTCGGGTTTATTATTTATGAGCTGAAAGCTTTGATGAGTTTTAATGTTATTTAAATAAATAATAAACGGCCGCAGCCTTTTCAATCCAACAGATTGTGTGAGTGTCATCCTTTTTATATAAGATAAGTATTAGATTAAGTAAGAAAGTCCTGTCTACTGTCTATAGCATTCAACAGAGAGGGTCCGCCACATATGTAAACAGTAAAAAATAATTCAATGCCTGTTTATCAGATAGTATTTATCAGCATGGGCCAACCAAGTATGGTTTACACAAGAAAAGGAGAAACAGTAACTAACTATCTTAAACTAAAAAAAAGGAGGGAGATTAAAGAAACTCCACCCACAGTGTCCAAACTTGCCTAAACTTAAAGTAATTTCTGTTTGCTGTAGATACTAGCTCTTCAATCTGCATAATGTGGTTCATTTTCACAACCCATTCCAGTAGTGTTGGAAATTTCCAATATCTTGGAATTAAAGCTCTACCTGCCATCGGCAGAAATATAAATAGAAATATACCTTTTTTTGATAGTTTTAATAGATCCTGAGGTCAAAGAGAAGCCAGTGACCAAATTACTTAGTTTAACCACTTTATCACCGGAGGATTTTGCTGTTTTACGTCCAGGCCACTTTTTGCGATTCGGCGCTGTGCAACTTTAACTGACAATTGCGCGGTCATGCGACGCCGTACCCGAACAAAGTTTATGTCCTTTTTTTCCCACAAACAGAGCTTTCTTTTGGTGGTATTTGATCACCTGTGCGATTTTTACTTTTTGCGCTATAAACAAAAAAAGAGCGTTTATTTTGAAAAAAATAACAATATTTTTAACATTTTTTTATATGAAATTCCCCCCCCCCCCCCAAAATGTAAAAATCTAAATTTTTTTACATTTTTGGCCAATTTGTTTTCTGCTACCTATGTTTGGTAAAAAGTGTATTTTGATTGGTTTGCGCAAAAGTTATTGCGTTTACTGACTAAGGGAAAGATTTCTGTCATTTTTGGTGTTTTTTTTTTAACGAGTAATGGCGGCGATCTGCGATTTTTTTGCGGGACTGCGATATTGCGGTGGACAGATCGGACCCTTGACTGACATTTTTGACACTTTTGGGGGTACCAGTGACATACAGTAATCAGTGCTATACATATGCACTGTTACTGTAAAAATGACACTGGCAGGGAAGGGGTTAATTTTATTGGAGAGGGAGGGGTTAATGTTTGCCTGGTGCTTACTGACATGTGTGGGGGGAGGTGACTGAGTGACACAAGGACAGATCGCATGTTCAGCTATGCTGAACCATGCTATCTGACCCTGCCTGTCACTTAGGAGATCCGCCCGCTCTGTTTACATAAGCGGGCGGATCTCCAAACTTGATTCCCCGACGATCGGGGAAGAGCAGCGGCGATCGCTGCCGCTCCTCCCCTGGCCCGACTCCCGCTGTGACTGAAAACAACGGGAGCGCGCCTCCAGCGGCGCGCGAGCGCCGCCTACAGGGGGAGGAGTCCAGCGACGTAGGTCTACGTCACTGGACGGGATCGTGTCACATTGCCGCAGTAGTGTCAATGTGGGCGGTCGTAAAGTGGTTAAACATAGCAACCAAAATGGTTTTTTAATCAGGCAAAACCACCACAAATGTAAAGGTGTTCCTCTTGATTCGCCACATCTCCAGCATTGATCCGAAATAGCCAGATTATTCTCATTAACAGTATCTGGCAGCGATACCATCTTGTCAAAATCTTGTAGTTGAGTTCCTGTACGTAGGAAGCTAGAGTTATTCTGAAAGTGAAAGAGAACACTTTATTCCAGTTCTCAAAAGTACAATTTTTGCCTATTTTTCATCTCCAGTCTCAGATATAAAAAGAATGGTTTGGAAATTAAATGCATACAATAATAGAATGCCATACATTTTAGAGAGTGCATGGGGGCATTTCGAGTCAGAAAGACACAACTCTTCAAACCGAGTCAAGTCCCTACACAGCCTCTCCCTACTAAGCTCTTTATAGAAATTAGGTAATTGAAAATACTGGAGCCACTCTCCTCCCATGGGGTTAGAGCGGGAACTAAGCTCTCGCAGAGGTTTCAAGTCCCTATCAGTGAATGAATGACAAATCAGGAAGAGATGTGGTGGTTGCAAGCATAGAAAACCCTTGTCTGACATACAGGGTCAGAACCCGGGTTGCCCAATATTGGAGTTAGTGGCCCTGGGCATGAAGATACATTATACTGTATGTCATGATGATCTTGTCCCAAATGTATAGGAAAGAAGAAAACAAAAGCGTTACCTGTGTTGGAGGCGGGCAATCAATAGTAAGGAGCCATGGAAGAGAGGTCAGTGGTACAGATGATAGATCGAACTCAAGGGTAACCCACTGCTTAAGGGATCTATGATGAAACCAATCTAGTACCCTACTCAGTAAATTTAAGTAATATAGATTGGGTCGATCTAAAAAAAGAATGTGGGACAGGGATCAGGATTGTCTGAAAGATATAGAGAAATCCAAGGAGGATGTCCATCTTAAAAAGGTACACCCGTCCCAGCCATGATTGTGACATTGGTGACCATCTCTTTAGGCGTTGTTGCATAGAGTTCAAAAGCAGGTAATAGTTTAGCTCATACAATTTATGGAGTTGTGCAAAAATACACAGTTTTTTGGCATGGAGTTCCTCCTCAAGATCTTCAGAGCGCAAGGTGCACCACAAGTCGGATCATCCTGATCTGACTTGTGGTGCGACTTCCATTCAAATCAATGGACTGAAAGTCGTATCAAAGACAGCTCATAGACAACCATTGATTTTGAATGGAGGCAGAAAAACGCTGCTAAAAGCCAACGTGGCCAAAAGCCAATGGAAAAAGCTACTTAAAGCACGTTTTTACACCTGCTTTTTCCTGCCGCTAGAAGTGGCTCTGCAGCTCGTTTTTTCTGACGCCCTGTGTGCATGGGGCCTAAAAGTAAATATAGGCACATTTTACATTTTTTGAATGATTGCTGCGGTAAATCATAATAACCATGTTGGCAATATGCGTTGTATCTCTAGTACCCCCATGACATTTCCATCGCTAGATTTTTTTAGCGTGAATGATACAATGGCAGGTTTATTTTATGTTTCTGCTGGTCTGCAGTGGGGGCAGCGAGTACAATCTATAATTAGTTAAAGAATGCTTAGTCATTGTAGATATTCAGAATATCAGTGTGATCTCTGGAGAATGCGGGCATGTGTTTACAATACTTTTTTTTCACCATGCGTAAAACATCAAATAGTGCTCTACATTTAACCCCTTTACCCCAGGCCAGTTTTGACATTTTTGTTATACGTATAAAAATTTGCATTTTTTTCTCTAGAAAATTACGTAGAACCACCAAACATTATATCATTTTTAAGAAGAGGCCCTAGAGCATAAAACGGTTGGCGTTCCAGTTTTTTTTTTTATGTCACATGCTATTTGTGAAGCAGTTTTTCAAATGCAAATTTTATGGAAAAATTACACTTTAATGAATTTTACTAAACACAAACACAATATCATACCCAATTTGTTTGTAAAATGTAAAAGATGATGTTACTCCAAGAAAATAGATACCAAACATGTGATGCTTTTAAAATTGCACACACCCAAGGAACGGCAACAAACTACAGAACATAGGTGACGCTTTGTGAGGTGAGGTGATACCTCACATGTGTGGTGCGATTGCCTTGTACATATGTGCGTGGGACTTGTGTGAGCATGAGTATGGCAAGTCGTCTTTATGCTGAGATCATTCCACTCTTCACAGCACGCTGGATCGAAGTGGTCGCATGTAGTTTTAACTACATCTCTTTTTCTGTAATTCTGATTTGTGGAGTACATGACTAATAGTTGTCCTGTGGACAGATTCTCCCTCCTGAGCTGTGGATCTCTGTAGTTCCTCCAGAGATACCATAGAACTCTTAGTTGCTTCTCTGATTAATGATAAAGGTCCCCCAGGAAATCCAAAAAAAAATAAATAAAAGGAATGCTTAAGGTCCCCCAGGAAATCCATGCCAGACCCTTGGTACGCCGGGTACGTCATTTCCGGTCTAGACGCGGGAACGCGGCCACTTCCGGGTGGCGCGAACCCGCGGGAATGTAAGGAGGGCGTGTCCACGCCTCTCTTTAACAGAGGACGCCAAGGCTCACCACTGCGCCTTATCCCTTTGCTCCTCCATGCTGTAGGAGGTAGCCAGCTATCTGGGAGCTACCGGCTTTGGCATATCCATTACTTGTTGGCTTTTCTGCAAATCCAGTGGGACCTGTTTGGGCTGAACCCATATCCTCTAAGGATTTTGATCCACTTTTTTTTTTTGGATGCCTGTAAGTAACAATTGGGTGACGCTTTTTTCTCTTGGGGGGTTCACTTTACTTTTGGCTAGACATTAGGGTCTATTGGCTCAACGTATAGGCACATGCCCCCAGTTGTGTCCCCACCCCCTACTGGAATTTTTGCAGTTGGGTTAATTGGGTTACAGGCACCACTTCATGTCTTACTATATATATTTTTTTCTATATTTGTTTCCGCTCCCAATAATATACATACCTTTTATTGTTTTTAGGCACCATATGTTAAGAGGTATCTTTTTGTTGATACATACCTCGTGAGTCTACTGGAAGGGCAAATGATGGGTGCCAGACCCCATATCCAGGACTATTTGTAAGCCATTCGGTTTTTCTTTTTGGAATAACAGTGGTAGCTCATTACCTTTTCGCTGAAGCTTGGATCCTTTCAGCAAGGACAACATTTTGTTGCCATGAGGAGGCAATGGTAGGTATTTACAGATATATATATATACATACACATTGTTTTCATTTTCGTCCATTTATTACATCTATGATCTTGGATTCAGGTGTTGGATGGGTTATGGTATTCATGCCTCTAATGTAGTCTTTCATTGTTCTTTCTTTTGTATGTGTTTGTTTGTTTGGTATTTTCCTTTAGGTAAGAAAATAAAGGGACTAGTATATATATCCCTGACGAAGACTGGAACTTAAAGTTTGTTTAATCATTCGAAACGCGTTGGATTGATGCTCTCCCTCACCTAGGGCTGTACCCTGGTGTAGGAGAGGTAATACATCCCTTGCTTTCTTACACATCTCCACATTTTGGATTTCTATTTCTGTACAACAAGATATATGTCACATGTTTTTGTGATCCATGGCCTGCTGTGGTTTTCCACATTCGGCCAGGGAATTTGTATATCTATGTATCTATGATATGAAATGCTGTTTTTAACCAATAAATTTCTCACATTTTATTTATATTGTTTTTTCATGTATTATTGCCTTAAAAATTATTGGGATGATGGCAATTGGAGGCACCAATCATCTGGAACCAATTTTTGTGAACCTTGGGTCTGGTACAGAAGTAGAAATTTGACACACCGAGAAATGTTGGAGTCTAAAATTTCAAGCAACAGTTTTAGTTCTGCACAAGAGCAAAGATTAGATTGGATTGGAACAGTGGCCGCCCGTGCATTAGGGGGGCAGGGGCGCCGCCCCCCCCCCCCCCCATCAATGCATCCGGCCCCCTAATCTACACGCAGGGCGCCAGATGCATGGATTTCAATGGGGGATATTTTTTTTAAGCACGTAATTAGAGCCAGAGGCTATAATAGGCTTCAAAAAAGGGTGGGCTCGGGTGCAGAGCACTGCGCCCTGAGCCCACCCAGTTGTGTTACAATAGCAAATTAATATTCGATATTGTCACACAGATTCTCCTCCTGGCCAATCAGGAAGTGGGACCGGTTTCCCGATTGGCCAAAAGGAGAATCTGTGTGACAATATTGAATATTAATTCGCTATTGTAACACAACTGGGTGGGCTCAGGGCACAGTGCTCTGCGCCCGAGCCCACCCTTTTTTGAAGCCTATTAGAGCCTCTGGCTCTAATTACGTGCTTAAAAAAAAATATCCTCCATTGAAATCCATGCATCCGGCGCCCTGCGTGTAGATTAGGGGGTCAGATGCATTGATAGGGGGGGGCGGCGCCCCTGCCCCCCTAATGGACCGGCTGGAGCTGGTGTGGTCCATGGTCAGGTCCGTCTGCCGACACCACACCCCTCCCCCCCCCCACAAGGCAGCTATGAATGCAGCCAAACACATAATCGTAAACTCACTTAAAAATATAGATTTTTTGGGGGGATTTTTTTGTAAAAAAGCGTTTACACTTAGCAAACACATGCGGCCCAAAAAAATATTGATATTGTCTCTTTATTGGACTTTTATCAGTTTTATCTTGCCAAAGAAAAATATCCCACTCTTCACAATCACAATTTATTCATGTCATCAGTTTTCAGTAGCACCGATATTTGTGAGCAACTACTTTCAAAGAACAAGAACACAAAGGGCAAAATTAGAATCAAAATATCCGATGAGCACTGTGACAGACCCAACCTGGACAGGGACTTTTGGAGGGGACTATGGACTAGCATTCTACCCACTGATTATGGCCCATGGGGGAGCATGGAAAGGAGCCGGGCCTGGAAACCCTTTGACTGGGATTGGCAGTATTTACTGGGATTATGCGGCCAGGAAGCCGCCAGAACAGTGGCACACCTTGGGGAAGATTGTATCAGACAGATCGTGCAGACACACCTTCACCAGCCAGGCATATGGAACTCTTCTTGGGCATATTTTTTATCTTGCCCTGCTGGTCCTCGAGAGCTGCATAATGCAGCATTTGCCAATTTTGCCCCGGCAATATTCTAGACTGCACCTAAATATTTCACATTCGAACGCTTTGAAATTATAAGTGCCTGTTCACACCTGAGAATGGTGTTGCTTGAAGCTTTTAGCTCGAATAAGTACATGGTCTTCTTCTGAACTACTAATCGATTCTACGAACTTTGGATTATTGATTTAATTTACATTTTTGCACAATTATATTGCATATGAAACACGTGGGAGATTGTAGGTTATATAATGTACTGATATGAACTTTATTTTCATGTAAATTGATTAGGTTGCGACTTTATGATTGTGTGGTTGTGTATAAGTGTTGATGTTTTGGAGCACTAATTATTTATGGCACAGCGCTGCAAACAATTCTAATCTATTTTAGGATTGTGTTTTAGTGTTTTATGTTTTTTTATTTGCATCTTATGCCGGGCTGTCTGGCATGAGCGTAGCAGCAGGGGTCCCAGGGGTCGCAATTGCAACCCTGCCCTAGCTCCAGGGGGCCAGTGTGACTCCCCTATCATATTAGCATGCTGCATTCATCCCCACACAAAATCCCAGAGTACAGCTCTGATCCACATATTTAGTTCTCCCCAGTTCTTCAGTGGAGGAGAACTACACTAAAAGCAATGCATTAAATAAAAAAAAAATGTGATATGAAACCCGCTAAGCCCCACCCATCAAGCCCCGTCTGCTAAGCCCAACCCACTGAGAGCCTCCCGACCAACCCTCGGTAAGGTCAGATTAAAGGAAGGTACCTCTAATGAGGGGGGCCACAATGAGGGAGACACTGATGGAGGAGATAAAGTGAGGAGGGGGACACTGATGGGGGAGCTACAGTGAGGGGGACACTGATTGGGGAGCTACAGTGAGGGGGGATGCTGGTAGGGGAGTTACAAGGGGGGGACACTAATTGGGGAGCTACAGTGGGGGAAGGGACACTGATGCGGGAGCTACAGTGAGGGGAAGACACTGATGGGGGAGCTACAGTTGAGGGGGGACACTGATGGGGAGCTACAGTGAGGGTTGGCACTGATGGGGGAGCTACAGTTGAGGGGGGACACTGATGGGGAGCTACAGTGAGGGGTGGCACTGACGGGGGAGCTACAGTTGAGGGGGGAACACTGACGGGGGATCTACAGTGAGGGAGCACTAATGGGGAGCTACAGTTAGGAGTGGGCGGACACTGATGGGCGAGCTACAGTGAGGGGTGGGGGAACACTGACGGGGGAGCTACAGTGAGGGGGGGCACTCATGGGGAGCTACAGTGAGAGGTGGGGGGACACTAATGGGGGAGCTACAGTGAGGGGGACACTGATGGGGGAGCTACAGTTTGGGGGGAAACTCTGATGGTGGGGAGAGGAGGAGAATACAGAGGATGGAGATGACAGTAGAATACAGAGGATGAAGTGAAGATGATGATAGAATAGGGAGGATGGAGATGACAGTAGAATACAGAATACAGAGGATGAAGATGATCATAGAATACAGGGGATGGAAATGATGGTAGAATACAGAGGATGGAGATGACAATAGAATACAGAGGATGGAGATGATGATAGAATACAGAGGGTGAAGATGACAATAGAATACAGAGGATGGAAATAATGGTAGAATACAGAGGATGGGGATGACAGTAGAATGCAGAGAATGCAGATGACAGTAGAATACATAGGATGGAGTGAAGATGATGGGAAAATACAGAGGATGGAGATGATGGTAGAATTCAGAGGAAGGAGATGACGGTAGAATACAGAGAATGCAGATAACGATTGAATACAGAGGATGGAGTGAAGATAATGGTAAAATACAGAGGATACAGATGACAGTAGAATAGGAGAACTTTGAGAAGAGGACAAAGAAGGTGACAAGAGGAGCCACCCAGAGGATCATGCCTGTCTGCCCTGCACTTAAGGCAGCGATAGAGGAGGTCAGTGAAAGGCAGCTCCAGCCTTCAGTGGCCACACAAAGTCTACGGTGGAGAGGGATCACTGATGTAAGGAAGAATGAATACACTAAGGTAAAGGGGGACACTGATATAATAGCTCCCCCTTAAATAAGTAACTCTCCCTTACATTAGTGTATTCAGTCTGCAAAAGGAGGTCCGCTCCCGTCACTCCCCCTTTAATTAGAATCTGCAGGATTTCCCTTACAGTGCGTGGGGTAATTTTGCAGACCCTGATGACAAGGAGAACTCTGTGGACTCTGATGTAAAGGGAAATTCTGTGGAGTCTGATGTTAAGGGGAGCTCTGTGAATGCCTATGTAACCAGAGACCCCTCCCCCCCTTACAACAGAGTTTCCTTTTACACCAGAGTCTGCAGCATTCCCCCTTACATCAGAGTTCTCAGAGTGCTACTGACTCCATCCACTGCCTACTGCCCGACACCGTCCACTACTCTTCTTACTTAGACTTGTCCACTTTTAATTTAAGCTAAGTTTATATTTTTGACAGAGACATTTGTTTTATTATATTTTTCTAAGTTTTCCTTACTAATTAGTTAGGTCCTAATTTCTTTAAAAAAAAATGACCCTTGCATTATGTAAATTATGTACATGAAGATCTGAAATAACTATTTAGGCTTTTGGAGTATCTTGACGCATTGTGGGAGTATATTGGCACGTGATGGAAACGGCAGGTGGTAGCGGGGGGGGGGGGGAGCTGGTTAAGCTTTGCATTGGGTCCTACAAACTTCAAGCTACACCTCTGCTTTCTAGGGTGGGCTTCCTGACTAATCAAAGCTTTCTTGGGTGCCTAGCTGTTGATCAGCTCACTGTTAATTAGATCATTGTTTGATTAGGTTACTGTTAGCTGCTAGCTGTTAGCGGTTTATTAGATGTACTGTTAGATGTATGAATTTTATGATATTACTGTTTAAAGTTTGCATTGTTTAGGATAATGCGATCAAGCTCTTATCTGATTTTGTGTGGTATAAATTCTATGTGAATGTTCAATAAAGAGAGTTCCTGTTTGCACTTAAGCTGGTGTCGTCTAGTTTTTGGGTGCAATTTTACAGCTATAATAGCTCCTATAATAGTTCCTGTGTTCCAGCGGGGAGGAAGCATCTCTCTGGCTGAGGTGTCAGGAGTCCATCACAAGCACCTTGAAAATTCATTGAGAATTGCTGCTACATCCATCGAACTAGATATTGACATGTTAGTTTATCAAAAACAGTGTCAAATACCACACTAGTTTTATGTTGTCTTTGACTTTTATAATAAAAAATATTACAAAAAAAAAAGTTTTATCACTCTGATAGGTATATTTTCTATATCAGTGATTGTTAACTTTTTCTGCTCATCAGCTATACTTATTGTTAGTGTATTTTATGTGAGGTCCAAAACAATTCCTTTTCTTCCAATGTTGCAGAGGAAGGTCAAAAGGTTGAAAACCACTGTACTATGTCAGTTGAAAAATAAGCCTTGTGCTCAGTGAACAGATGTAGAGTATCTTGAAGGACTCACATTCCAAGTTTCTTAAAATGGATGTAAACCCCATTCAGTAAATCTGACCTGGACACATATATCTGTAGTGTTTACGTATCTCTCTCCAAAGCCCTAAGTCCCATGTCTTTCTGCTGCTCCGTTCCTCTGTTATCAGCATGATAACTTCTGAAAAGCAGGTGTAAATTAGTGCAGGGGGAGGAAACTTAGAGACAGATAAGCAGAGAGCTGGTCTATTCACAGCACAGCTCTGCAAGTTTCTTTATTCCTCCTCCAATGTGGAGGGGGGGGGCAGTGCCTTTCCTCCAATCAGCTCATACACAGTGTATGCCTAGACTCCCCTCCCACTGCTGAAACAGGAAGAAAAATTTGTAACACTAATAAAAATAGAAAGCTGAAGACAACAGATATACATGTAAAACGTATGTAGGGAGATTTGTCTCATCTGTGTTTCATCTGAGGCTGTCCACTTCACTAAATATTTGTGAGAGTTTACATCCACTTTAAATTCTGGTAATCTTGGATCAATTATGTACTCTTTTCCTTCACTACATACAGCCAGGTATGGCCAAGTCTGTGGTGCTCCCCTTCCTCCCCCTGCATTTGCCTCTCCTCGTCCCCTTGTTCCTCTTTCCTTTCCCTTCTTCACTACTCTTCAATTAATTCCCCTTCCTGAAGGTTGATTGCACCCTTTTGGGTACTGTTGCACTGGAAGGGCAGTGTTGATATTAAGGGGGACCACTGTCACAAGGCCACTAGCAATTGTAACTTCCACTATATATTTAAAAAAGAGCAAATGCATATTTTAGAATAAATATAATTATTGTTGGCATCATCCTGTAATGTATCTGTAATGTTGGATGTATGCCTTTAAGCTTTTGTAGACAGCGTGACGCTTATCATATTCACGAGAATATGACACATGGCAGTTGTCATTTTTCATCAACATTTAAAAGAGACATTATTTTAAAAGTAACTACTATTGGTACCTAATATTTGTCTTTGAATGATTAGCAAGCTGAATAATATTAACCATTTTGTCAATATCTATTGTCCCTGTAGAACACCCTTTCCATGACATTTCCTTCTCTATATTCTGTATTGTGAATGATATAATGACAGGTTCATTTTATGTCCCTGCCCGTCTGCGATGGGTGCAGTGAGTACAGTCTATAATTAGTTAAGTAATGCTTAGTCATTGTAGATGTTGAGAAATTCAGTGTGATCTCTAGAGAATGGTCATGTGCTTACAATACTTGTTTTTTAACCATGCGTAAAACATCAAATAATGCTCTATGTTTAGGCAAAAGACTCAGTGCTACTAGACATTTTACACCACAGTGCCACCTTTGTATCAGTTTTTTATGTGCATCATTTTCCATGCCTCCTAAATAAGTTAAAGCGGTAGTAAATCGCTGGCTTTTTTTTTTTTTTTGCAACCTACAAGGCAATTTCATTGCATCGCATACTAGCACATTATGTGAAACTTACCTTAGAATGAACCCCTCCAGCTGCATGCTGTCACCACTAAAGGTGCTTCCATCTTCACCCAGTCTTTTTTCCAGGATCGGGGACTCCGGCTGTGTAAGTGGCCGGAGCCGCGATGACGTCACTTCCGGGAGTCGCCGTTTATGGCACAGGACTCTGAAGGAATGGCACGGGTATGCCGTTCCTTCAGAGCCCATGCGCTGGCCACATCACCGGCTGCATCTACAGTAAACATTTCCTAGATGGTGTACAATTAAGAGATATTTACAGTACCTATATTATGTCCACTTTAAAGTGAATCTGTTGCCTAATTACAGACATTGAGATCCCATTTACACAAAATGAATTGGACTGCATTGCTCAACACAGGCTCAATGCAATAACAAGCCGAAATTATTTGTACCCAAACGTCTCTGTTCACACCAATGTGTGGCGTTGGTGTGTGCTTTGTAAAAATGAAGTGCGCTGTGTTTAAACAAAGTGCAACGTGCTGCAATACACTATGAGACATCACATCACCCTGCAATGTGCCTTAAAGTGGTTGTAGAAATTAAATATAAACAAAACATTGGGTGACAGGTAGGGATCTCAGGCTGATTGACAGCTTCAGCTCTGTATCTCTGTGCTATGTGAAGGGGGTGTGTCCCTCCCCTCCAATCAGCTCTCAGAGCTTGCCTAACTAAGTTCTGCAAAGTGTAACTTCGGCTCTCTGCCCCCTTTTTAGACAAGCTTTACTTTGAATGGCTGTAGAGAGCAGAAAACTGTAGATAAACAGATACAATTTATGCAGGAGGATTTGTTTAATCTCTGTGTACCACCTGAGGCCAGTTTCTTCACTGGGTATATTTAAGGGTTTACAACCACTTTAAGGAAGGAAAAATAATGTATTTTGGTTCCTGTTATGAGCAAAAAAAAAAAAAAAAAACATACATATCAGTACAACATGTTAGAAAAATGCACATTAGTGCAATGCAATGTGTTAAAACAATAGTCGTCAATGTACATCAACTCAAACGCATTTAATACACATCAACACAAGCTAAATGCAACAGACCTACTGTAAATTCTGGATTCACATATTCTTTACAATCTAAATGAGCTTAAAAGCAAGAGCTCACTGATCTCTGTAATTGTAGCTACTAGAGATCAATTCATCCTCAATTTCTCTACAGAAACACAAAAGTCGCTAAATTCATCCTCTCAAATGCTTAGCTCCCCATGCTCTCCCCATGATCTCCTTCCCAAACCACTTGATCTGTGTTTCCGATAGAGAATAAAAGGCAGGAAGGCTGCTAAGGCATTGAGTCAAAACTAAAAAAAAAAATGAAATACAATAGCATCAAACCTTTTGGTTTCTTGCACACAGGTGAGAAAAAACTGTGTTTGTAGCACCGGTGACATAGTGGCCCACATAGGAGGGGTTGTAGGAACCTTGCACACCCACAAGACATTTGTCTTTTAGACTTTCTTTAAAAATGTAACTAGATAAAAATGTATGTCAAGAGCCAAGATGAGCCTTCAGGTTTACAGGAGATATCTGCGCACAGGGGCCTATCTACCGTGAGGCAAACAAGGCGTTTGCCTTGGGCGGTATTTTTCTGGGGGACAGCGCCGCCACCAGGCAGAAGGGACACTACGAGCAGTCGCTCTGTATGGACCTGTGTACAGAATGTAATTAATGTTTCTGTATGAATAGACTGGCAGTCCCCACTCTGGTCTGCTCCCGAGGATGTCAGAGTACAGCACTGTATGACGTTTGAATGGGGGAGCTGAGCCCCACCCTGGCCCTCCCCTCCATATTGTCCACCTAGGCATTCTCCTTGTACAGAAGCCAGTGTGCTCATGGGAGATACGCCCAGAGACCTGACTGGCAGCTAGGCCAGCTTCTCAGTGCACCGCTGAGATCCTGAGCCAGCCGCTCCAATGAGTGCTGGAGGGGCACAGCAGAGAGGGGTGATTGACAGTCACAACTATATGCTCAGAGCAGACCCAAGAACAGTGCAATCAGCAGTCTTTGACAACTCATTACTAGGTACAGAGCCAGCGGGGACAGCTGTCACATCGGATCAATGCTGCAACTACATAGGTGAGTTTAAATGTTTGTTTTTTTAAACCCATATTTTTCTTTTAAAGTTATGCAAAGCATGTTAGGCAGAGCAAAGAGAATTATTCTTCCAAATGTCAGTATGTGTACCTTTTCATGACTTAGCAAAAATGCAGTCCTAAATATAAACACCAGTCAGCATTGTGTAATTCTAGCTGAATGGCAACTATGAAGGTAATTCAGTTTTGGTATTCACTGTGCAATGCTCATAAACTACTTTCCAAAATTTCCCATGAGAAACAAATAAATTGAGGAAAAGTGGTTTAGCCAGTAGATTAACAAAACCAAATATTTGTATAGTATCGAAAAGGGACATGGGCATTGCCACCAAAGCAAAATGCTTGTTGTGGGGGCACTCGTGTGGGTTTAAGTTCCAAGCCAGGCTGTGTGCATCCATAGGAAAACACAGCTTGGCTCAGCCCCAAAGGATTCAACTGACAGCAGCAGGAACAATGGCTCCTACTGCTGCCAAGGCTCCTGTGAGAAGAGAGAGAGGGGAGAAGAGCTGCTGCAGACAGGCACAGCACTTGATCAAGATCGGGCTCAGGTATGAGTTTAAGGTGGGGCAGAGAATTTGTTAAGGTAAAAAAACCTTTCGCCTTTACAAACCACTTTAATATTAGGGTTCATTCAAGTGTTAAGCTGGCCATAAATGGAGCAATTTCTGAGAATCCCTCCCACAGAGCCATTGTGTTCTAGCTAGCTTGCTGTGATTATTGCTAGCAGCTAGCACTAATCGCATGTAAAATCTGACAGGCTGGTTGTACCCACTTTTAGCCTGCCCATATATGGTTCGAATCTCAGCCAGTTCCTGCTGAGCCAGCTGAGATTCCAAGCGTCTATAGTCAGCTTTATATTTAGGATCCATTCGCATGGTAAAATGTGCATGTTACCACAACTCATGACAATACACCAGCTCTATGTGTTCTATGTGGAGTGCATACTGTGTCATTTATTGTGAGAAGAAAACATACCGCAGCATGGCACAAGGCATGTAGCTTGTGTTCTTGTGCACTGTGTTGCTAAAAAAAGGGTAATTTGCATTCTTTGTCCGTCGAGGTGTGATAGCAACATGTTCATAATGAGTTCTGGAGGCTTTGCTGAGCTTCATATGGGTCCAGTTATTTTTAATCCATCTCATTGTAACATTTTATGTTTTACTGTCTTATTCAACCTAATAAATGATATGTTTTTCTTTTACATTAACAATTTACTTGTCAAAAGTACAATTATTCTTGCTAAAATGTCTGCAATACCTGCACATTTGTTCATGTTATATTCCTTTAAACATCCTGCAAGCACTAGAAAAAAAATACAGGTGGGCGGGTGCTCTCCTATTCAAGGTGGACATCATAATACGTCCTCCTAGATGTACGCCCTCTGGGCCACACAGCAGCGCAATGTGCGACTTTTGCTGGTGCTCCAGGGCCCCCAAAATGTGATATGTTTTCAGGAAATTAGATGCATACTTTATACATCTAGAAAGCCTGAAGGTGCTCCTTGGATTTGGGCATCACTATGGGGTTAGGCTGTGAAAAAGTTTCACACATGTGGTATGCCCATACTCAGGAGCAGCAGAAGAATGTGTTTTGGGGTGTAATTCCAAGTATGCCTATGATGTGTGTTAGAAATATCTTATTAATTGACAACTTTGTGTAAAAGTAAATTATTTTATTTCCTGCATTTTCCATACTCCTGGCAAAAAATTACATCTTTAAAAGACTCACTATGCCACTTTGAAAATACCTTGGAGTGTTTTCTTTCCATGTTGGGGTTGTTTTGTGGGTGTTTCCACTGTCCTGGTGCTCCAGGACCTCCAATATGTGATGGATAATCAGGAAATGAGATGCCTAATATATGTGTAATTTATGCTCCTTGAAAGCCCAAATGCACTCCTTGGATTTTGGGTCCCTCTATGCATCTAGGCTGTTAAAAAAAAATCACACACATGTGATATCCCCATACTCCGGAGGCATAAGAAAATGTGCTTTGGTGTGTAATTATAAGTATGCCAAAGCTGTGTGTGACATAACTTGTTAAAATAACAACTTTGGGGGAAAAAACACATTTTATTTAATTTCTTTATTTTCCAAAAAATTGTGACAAAGAATTACAACTTCAATAAACTCACTGTACCTCTTATTAAACAGCTTGGACTGTCTACTTTGAAAAATGTGGTTATTTGAGGGGGGTTTGTATTGTCCTGGCATTTTAGTGCCTCGTGAAATTAGATAAAAGGCAGTACATCAAGATTCATCAATTTTCAAATATACTGTATATACCATAGATTGTACACTCTATAACTTTCATATAGCCTAAATAATATACTCTAACTTGGGTTATTTGTACCAAAGAAATGTAGCAGGATACTTTTTGGACTAAATGTGTGATGAAAAATTATTTATTTGCATAATTTTATAACAGAAACTACAAAAAACGTGTTTTCGCTTAAAATTTTAGGTATTTTTTCAAAGATATAGCACTAAAAACTTAAAAATGGCCTGGGCAGGAAGGGGGTGAAAGGGGGGTGAAGGGGGTGAAAGTGTCTGGTATTGAGGTGGCTAAAGTCCTAGTCAAAAGGTGTGTATGCTAAAAAAAATGTGGAAGGAGGGGAAACTCTAAAGAGGGAACAGAACTGAGAGGTCCCTCAAACAGCTCATGTCTCCATACAAATGGCCACCAAAGAAGTTATTAAACTTATGTATATGTGAGGTTACCAGAAAAACACACAATGTTCATGGGACTTAAATATTAACACTGTAATAGGTAATAGGTTTAGCTACACACGTAAGTTATATAAACATTTGGATGGAAAAAAATCAAAGAAGTATCCATTTAACTTCTGCTTTTCAGTCTTCACTTCTTCACTTGAGAAGTAGTGCATATATTAGAGTGGAGCTGCAGATCAGAAGTTGGAACATTGTGGGAATCTAAAAAATCAAAGAACAAACATTAATATTTTAGTATTTAAAGGAAACTAACACAAAAATAATTAAACATTTCTTCTAAAACTGTTAGTGACTGTTATGCTGATCTGGCGGCTTCAAGACTTTTTGAGTCACAGAAGTAGAAGAAGGAAGATAAGGATCCCTAACTTTGTTCACTATATACTTATAAAGGGGCAGTGATTCAATGATTAAGCCAGAGACTAGTTGGTAACTACCTTTTATACTGTATATCCCTTCACACCCATTATTCTGTTTAAAAATGAAAACTTTAAATCCTCTGATAGCTCAGTTAGAAGGTTAGTATCTCCTTTAACCCTTTATTGATTCAAGATATAAAGCGTGGTTTTTGTACTTGTCCTTTAGGTATATCATTTGTGGACCAACAATTATAACATCACATATTGAAAATTATACCCCAGGTTTACTCAACTAAAAATGCAGTATAACAAAAATATAATTATATACTTAAATTAAAAAACATCAAAACATTAAAATGTTTGAAAGCATGCAATGTCCTATGTACCTAGGTATGATTATCTTGTAACCAGAAATACAATAAATCTTCCAGTCAACATCTCATAGAATAAGCTTGTTCAATAAGAAAATAAGAATATAGAAGTATAATACATTATATGCAAGAGATACTGTATATAGCAGAAAAATTGCTAAAGTGTAAATAATATAATCCTTTATACTTAAAGAGGAGCCCCAGTCTCCCCCAAACAAATACTGTAGCTGCTGACTTTTAAAATAAGGACGCTTACCTGTCCCCGGATCCAGCAATGTCCTCACCCAAGCCAATTCTTCAATTGGCTTTGGTTGCAGGCACCAGTATCTAAACTGAAGGAAACCAGCAGTGAAACCTTGCAGCTTCACAGCCAGCTTCCAACTGTGCATGCACGAGCATTGCTGTGCTTTGTGATTGGCCTTCTGGGACTTGTGATGTGTGCGGGGGAAGGAGGAGGGGCTGATATCCGCTCAGATCGCCACAGCAATCTGACCAGAAAATATGTGCTAAATGTAAAGGAGAAGAGGAGGAGGTTGGGAGGGGGGTGGAGGAGGAGGAGAAAGAGCAAAACTTCCCTTTTTAGGTGAAGTTCTGCTTAAAGGAAGGATCAGAGTCATGGGCATCCGCAGGTAGGGGCAGGGGGGGGGGGCAAATGCCCCCCCTTGGAATCTCAACTTCCCCTTTTAAGTGGTTGTTAAGCCACTTTATACCATCCTGTCTGTTCTGTTTAATAATCATGTGTGCCTGTATGTCTGTGTTTTAAAAAAATAGGCTGTTCTTTACCAGTTTTCAGAGGGCCGAGCGCCGCTCACGTGACCCGTCGACTCTTTCCTCTCTCCGGCTGACAGCTGCCTGCAGCGGGCGGGGCCAAGGTTTCCTCACTGATGTCAGTTGGGAGGGAGGAGGAGGGGAAGAGGAGAGGAGGAGAGGAGGAGAGAGGTGGCGGGTCACGTGAGCAGCGAGTGACACTCTATACTTGTAAAGAATGGCTTATTTTTATAAAAAACAGACACAGGGGCACACAGGATTATTAAACAGACTGTAAACAGGATATGGAACTTTAAATGAAACTACAGCAGCAGGAGAGGAGGGGGATGGGCACTGACACAGGAGCAGACAGGCAGGGAGGGAGGGGGGGGGGAGAGGACAGAGGAGGACAGGAGAGCTGCGGATTATGGAGGCACGTAAACTGACCACCTTGTCAGGGCTCAGCAGCCATGGTATACCGTGGTCAGTTTACAGAGGGGAGGACATAGCCTGGCAGGATCAGCCAGGTATTTTAGGTGATAGAAGAGGCCAAATTACACAGCAAAGCAATGTGCTGTATAACATGCTTTAAGGGAATATACTCAAAATAAGTATAATGACTAAGCCCCTCCCCTTCATGACATTGTTGAAAAGGGGCGGAGCATGGGTGACCTTAAAATTATGCCCCCCCCCCCCCCTGAAAAAAGTTCTGCGGACGCCCATGATCAGAGTCAACTCAGGAAATGTAATAATCCTTTCATGACAAGAAACCTTTAAAGCCTAGATGCCCAGAAAAAAAAAATAATAATCTTTGTTATGCATGTCCCTTTTATGACTAATTTGCCTACCTAAATACATTTTATACTTGTTTAGGGCTTTTATTTGGTATACAGTTTTAATAAATACCCTGCCTATGTTAACAAATTGACAAAGAAAATGCATTTCTGCTTATTTTACATATAATGCTTTTATGAGACAGTGTAATTATTTAAAAAAAATATATATTTTTTTTTACAAAATTCTTTTAATCACTGCATTTCTATAGGAGTGCAAAGAGACACAGTGCCATCTTTAGGATGGAGAGCTTTGCATTTAAAGGTTCTCCACTCTGGAAAAAAATAATTCAAAGTCAGCTACAAATCCTGAAGCTGCTGACTTTTAATAACAGAACACTTACCTGTCCAGGGATCCAGTGCCATTCTCACCAAGGCTAGTTCTGCACTAGCGTGAGCCGTGTTGCACTTTGTGAATGGTCCCACAGTCTTCTGGGACCTGTGACATGTCCCAGAAGACTGCAGAGAGGGAAGAGCAGAACTTCCACTCGGATTGTCTAGGCAATCTGAGCAGAAGTGGGAGCGGGTACCCATCAAAACTAGGTACCCGCTCCCCCGAGGAGGAGGAGGGAGGAGGTCTTAAAGCACCACCATTATGGCCATTCACAGATGCACCCATGGGCTCTGCCTGTCCTTTGGGTCCTGGCAGAGCCTGTCAGATCATCTGCATATGCCCAATATAAATGCCACACACACCCAAAGACAGGTAAGGTGTCTAGCTTCCTTATTAGTGGTCTTTGCACATGCATGGCAAAACTCGTTCTGTGTGCAGGTACTGGGGTGCCAAGAGCTCGCAGGATCCGAGCCCTACGGCACATCTGAGCAAGGTTTCCAGTTTCCTGCAGCGGTCTTTGCACATGCGTGGCAAAACTTGAACATGCGCAAGCACTGGGGGTGGTGGCAAAGTCATGTCTAGGCAGGAAGAGCAAAAGTGCTGCTTTGCAGCAGAAAAAAAGTGCTGGCAAAAAAAAAAGGATGTCCATGGCTAAAAAAGGGAGGGGGGAGATTGCAGGGGAGTACAACTTCACAGTTAGAGTGAAGGTCTACTTTAAGGGAAAATTACAGTTTAAAAAGGAAAGGTCATTTTTAATAAAATTAATTTGCAATATAGCTTGTATAGCAATTGTATATGCTATATCATGTTACACATGCATTGTTGTTTGATTGCCTTTAAATCGTTTTTTTCTCTTCCTCACTCTGGAGCTAGGAGATGTTCTGCACAGTTAGTCCCACCCTTTTTTCAGTGTGTCTTTAGTTTCTGATCTGAACACATGTGATTGAAGAAGCTAGACATACTATGATTTTTTGATGTTTTAATGTTCTTCTGTGAAGATCTGCACAAGTTTTGGATTAAAACGATCTGCAAGATGTCATTTGGATCAAGACACTGTCTTCTAATTCTTCTGTGGCTATAAGTTCCAGCTATCTTGCCACAATTGGATCAGTTATAGAGATTACACCTCGGTGCTTAGTTTGGAGAGACATGCTATATTCATTTTTTTTTTGTTTTGTTTATTTGCTGCGTTTTTTTTTTCCATGAAAATGCAGTTACCCTTTAGGCCTGGTTCACACTAGTGCGACTTGAGTGGCACCAAATGTGCATGGCAATGGAAATCACATTTATTTCAATGATCCCCATTCACATCAATGCATCACCGCATGGTATGATTTTGGAAAAGGATCATTTTATATAAAACTATATAGATCAGACCAAATAGAGTGACAAATGAGGAGGAAAGAAGGACAGATGGACTTTGTTCCAAATCTGAGGCAGTCCCTCGAAATCAGGGACAGTTGGGAGTTATGTGCACTTAAGAACTTTTCCTCATGTGCATGGAAGTCACTGTACATGACCCAGAACTGGCGTCTCTCTTCCCTATCTGCAATGACTAGGTGGACTTGTCTTCCTCTGCTCTTAATTAGGGAATGGGCTCAGGCATGTTTGGATCCTGGTCCCAACCCACCTGAGCAATCCCACCAGGAAACCATAACTGCACACCACCAGTCATGAGTAGCGTGTGTATGTGCTTTTGTAGGCTGGGAAATGCCTCACTGCCTATGATTGGCATTGTGCAGTGATGGCTTCCTGGCAGGATTGCTCAGGTGGGTTGGGGCAAGGATCAGAACATGCCTGAGCCCATCCCTACTCCTCATCTTCTTCAATCAACACTGTGGCAGTAACTGTAATGACTGCTGCCATGAACAATGACAGGGAGGGCATGACTGCATAACCACCACCCAACACAGACAAACAAGGAACTAAAAAGGAAGAGGACCCCTTTAATTTACAGTATGTCACAGCAGATATGCTTATCATTGACCAAAAATGCAGAGGTGTGAAAAACACATCAAAAATGTGTCAAAACACTACCAAGTCACACTGCATAATTGCACTGAAAGTCATTGCAGCTGCGTTGTGTGAACCTAACTCTTCTTCAGGAGAGTGGAAGAAGGTAGATCTATAATATCAATAACAATCATTATTAATTACACTTTCAGAAAGGTGCCAGGGACAATTTAACCTACTGCCTAATTTTCTTATGTTCTTATTGCCGAGAACTAGCAACACTAGCATACACATTTCTAGGTTGACTTCTATTTCCATTTTTCAGTACAACAATCTTTTTTTGTTCCTGTACAGTTTTGGGTTGGAAACACAAGTGTATTGTTTTTTATGTGAAATTATGAAATTGCAGGACAACTTTACAGATTTTTTTTTCTATTACATACACAAGCCTTGTATTATCACCATTTCATGCAGTGCTAAAAATTCCTAGCGCACTATGGGGTCGATTTCCTAAAACTGGAGAGTGCAAAATCTGGTGCAGCTCTGCATGGTAGCCAATCAGCTTTTAACTTCAGCTTGTTCAGTTAAGCTTTGACAAAAAAATCTGGAAGCTGATTGGTTTCTCTAGAGAGCTACACCAGATTTTGCAATCTCCATTTTTGTTTTTTGGCTGAACTCCTTCACACCGATGTAACACATACTGTATATGTGGCTTTACGGAAGGCTTTTTTTCTGTGGGGCTGCATATATGCGTATCTCCCTTTGTGCTGGGAGTGCACCGCGCAGCACGTTCCCAGCACAGAGTCCAGGGGCTCACTGAGAGCCCCAGGCCCCGTACTAACGATCTAATAGGGAATGCATCACTTTGATGTCAATACTGTGGGCCATTCAGCTGTTTATAAATTTCAGCCTAAAAGAGATGTATGGGGTTATTCATACTTACAGAGGTGGATGCAGCATCGGCCTGATGCTGATTCTGTCCCCCGGTGCCTCTAACACTGAGAATTGAGTGATCGAACACCGCTGATCACTCGGTTTTCACAGCTCCCGGATCAAAGAGCTGCTGACTGCTCTGCCCCCTCCTCGCTCACTGGAGCACTGGACTGTGAAGGGGTGGGATCGGCCGGCTTAGGCTTCCAGCGGCTCACTGAGCAGCTGAACCAGGTGTTGGTCCAGGCTTGTGGGTGGATCCTGGCTCTATGGTCATGATGGCGTCTGAGCCTGGACTGACTCAGTGATGTCAGCAGAGAGCGGACTTCAGCCCGCTCTCTGTTGAAAACGGTCATAGCAGTGCAAAACAAACTGCACTCCTGTGATCCACACAGCTTTAGCTGAACAAGCTTTAGTTGTACTTATCCTTTAAGTTACTAAAGTATGAGAACAGGCATTTTTATCTGGTTGTAGAAAGAACATTTTTAATCCACCAAGAAGCAGAGAGTTCTACCTGCTGACGAAAAAAAGAGACAAAAATTTAAAATAAAATATCTCATCTTTACCTGGGTGAAAAAATAGACAACGTTTATTTTTTAGTCCTGACTATTATTAGAAAAAAATATATATTATAATAAATATATACAGCATGTAAAATCACTCAATAATCAATCAAAAGGGCAGTTTCTCACACATTAAATTTGATGGGTATCAGATCTGGTAGAAGTGTAATCTGTCATTTTGATAACTTGGTCCTGCACAGGAAACATCAGGGGCAATGAGGCATCAGAGGCTCCACTGCCCTGGCATGTCCTGTATTCATCATATACTATGTTTGCTGGACCCTATTTACCATTAAAATAAAGTTTCAGACCAGTGCCGGGAGCAGCAGGCTATACTGTATGTGCATTATTTTCTGCTTCTTTATCTTTCCACCACGAGACACTTTTCCCAACACACAGTAGCAGCACAATGGGCAGTAACAGGAAGGATTGTTGAAAGAAATCTCAAGACTCTTTACTGCTCAGTTAAAGACAAATACCCCTTCTCCTCCTATTCTGAAGACCCTTAGCAGATTGACGAGAAAGAATTATGTAAAATATGTTTGCAGGGTTAATATAAAAAATGAACATGGAAAAAAGAGAAGAAACCTGTAGAAGACACAACATTCATCCCTTGGAGGTCAACATGTAGGCTAACTGCAGCTCAAGGTTTTTGGCCATATTTACACAGCTATGTAACATAAAGAAAATGTGTAACTGCTGGTTTATCAAAAGATTCACTTACCATAGGCTGGGAGCCTGCAGAAATCAGAGGTAAGACGTCACTGAGCACATTTGTCCAAAATGTGTTAAATGAAGATACCACAGTGGCTCTAAAATATATAATTAATATTGTTTTAATATTACATAATTTATAAGGGCTAACTCACACTATAGGCAGTGACCAGTGTGAAACAGTGAATACTGCTAGGACACACAGAAAATAATTGTTAGAATTGTCACACTTTAACACAGCCCAGAGCTGCCCTAAAATGCAGACATGCTGCATTTTACTGCAGCACACCGCACAGGATCGCAAGTCACTGTACAGGAGTGCAGTGTATCACGCTGCTGTACTGGGACATGAATATCCCTTTTGTGTACTTCAAATAAAGTTAAAAAAAAAAAAGGAAGCTGTGTGATGTGCTGAAATTGTGCACCACACCGCCCCCTACTGCATTCAGAATAGACAGCTGTGGGAGGGCAAACCTCTGCAGGTTACCTGTCTGGCAGCTTTCTGAATTCACACAAATTGAAGACTAATAAAAGATGATTTTACCATTTAATATAATATTCTTTTTATATTTATTCCCAGTTAGCTATGTTTTCCTCTTTTGCAGGCCATATGTGTTATCTAAAAGGGATTTCCCAACATTTCCATATGGCTTTTGGCTATAGTCATTATTGAATAGGGAAGAACCCACAGTTAAAGCATACTGAGATAATGAGAGAATTAAGCAGTGGGTTAAATTGTCCCTGGCACCTTCCCTATGGTGATGACCTCCCACTATAAAAACTGCCAATACAATGTGATTACTCAAAATAATTAGATCTGATAAGATGCATAAATAACATGAGATAAATACATAAAATCACATCAATAGGAGTCCATAGAGTCCATAAATATAAAGTGCATAGAGCAATATAAGGTGCATTCATGAAGAGTGCATTCATGCAGGATCGATGGTGTGAATTATAGGAACACCCTTGCTTGCCACTAGAGATGTACAGAACTGTTCGCCGGCGGACAGTTCCCGGCGAACTTAGCATGTTCGCGTTCGCCGCTGCGGGCGAACATATGCGATGTTCGGTCCGCCCCCCATAATACATCATTGAGGCAAACTTTGACCCTGAACTTTACAGTCAGCAGGCACATTTCCAGCCAATCAGCATACCTCCCTCCCACACCCTCCCACCTCCTATAAATAAGCAAGGGCAGCATCCATCTTAGATCATTCTGAAGCAGCGTGTGTAGTGAGAGTAGGGAGAGCTGCTGCTGCTTCTGCTGTTAAGCTAGGGACAGTTAGTCAGTGTTCCTGGTCTTGCAGTGTTCTTGGTCCACTACTGCTGTAAGGACAGCACCCCAAAAAGCCCTTCTAAGGGCTGGTATTTGTGTAATTTTTTTTTATATATATATATATATATATATATCTAGCGTCCCCAAAAGCCCTTTTAAGGGCTGGTAATTGAGTTGTTTCTTCTTTTATATATATATATATATATATATATATATATATCTTTCTAGTGTCCCCAAAAGCCCTTTTAAGGGCTGGTAATTGAGGATTTTTTTTATTTATATATATACATATATATATATCTAGCGTCCCCAAAAGCCCTTTTAAGGGCTGGTAAGGTAATAGAGTTTTTTTCTTTATATATATATATATATATATATATATATATATATATATATATATATATATATATATATTGTACACTGTGACTGCAGTTGCCTGCCTGCTGTGTGTGAGAGGCCACAGACCTACCACAGACTGTACTGTGTGCACACCACACTCATTTCGGGTGGCACAGGCACAGTACCTTGCATTTTAAAAAATATATTTTTTTTTCCTCTGTCATAATTGCAGTGAGTGCTGTGTCAGGTCCACAGAGTGCACTGTACCCACTGCAGTGCACTGCCCACCACTGATATATATACGGTGGCACAGCATCTTGTTGCAATAAATTGAAAAAAAAAAATATTTTTTATTATTGCAGTTGCCTGGGCTGCCAGTGACTGTCAGGTCCACAGAGTGTACTGTGCCCACTGCAGTGCCACTGTGTGCCCACCCACCACTGATATATAAGGTGGCACAGCAGCTTGCAAAGTAAAAAAAAATATATATTTTTTTTAATTGCAGTTGCCTGGGTGCCAGTGACTGCTGTCAGGTCCACAGAGAGTGTACTGTGCCACTGCCCACCCAACACTGATATATAAGGTGGCACAGCAGCTTGCAAAGTAAAAAAATATATATATATTTTTTAATTGCAGTTGCCTGGGTGCCAGTGACTGCTGTCAGGTCCACAGAGAGTGTACTGTGCCACTGCCCACCCACCACTGATATATAAGGTGGCACAGCAGCTTGCAAAGTAAAAAAAAAATATATATTTTTTAATTGCAGTTGCCTGGGTGCCAGTGACTGTCAGGTCCACAGAGTGTACTGTACCCACTGCCCAACACTCCTATAGGGGTGGCACAGCACCTTGCACTCATAGTACAACAGTAACAACACATTAAAAAAAAATGACAGGCAGAGGCAGGCCACCCCGCAAGGGCCGTCGTGGTCGTGGTGCTGTGATTTCCTTAGGCCCTAGAATAATGCCCAGTGTTCAGAGGCCACCACAGACCCTGAACTCAAAAAATTCTGAGGCCATAGTTGACTGGCTTACACAGGACACCCAATCGTCTACAGCTTCCGCTCGGAACCCTAATGCATCATCCTCCTCCAGCTCAGCTTCGGGCACCTCTCAATTTACCACTCGCCAGCCCGCCGGCACCACCACCAACACTAGCACCACAGCCGCTTCACTTGATCCGTCAGAGGAGTTATTTTCACATCAGTTGGAAGAAATAAGTGATGCGCAACTATTAGTGCCAGAGGATGTAGATAATGGGGATATGTCTCAGTCAGGCAGCATTATACACATGGACGTACATTGTGATGATGATGATGATGATGTTGTACCTGCTGCTGCTGCCTTTGCTGAGTTGTCAAGTGAAGCGGCTGATGATGACGATGTGTCTGTGGATGTCACCTGGGTGCCTGCTCGAAGAGCAGAAGAAGAGGGGGAAAGTTCAGATGGGGAGACAGAGAGGAGGAGGAGACGAGTTGGAAGCAGGGGGAGGAGGTCATCGCAAGGAGCTAGTGGCGCAGTCAGACAGCATGTAGATTCGGCACCCGGGGTCAGCCAGACAGCACGCCAATCAACGCAAGCTGTTGCCACAGTGTGGCATTTTTTTGTGTGTCTGCCTCTGATATCAGCGATGCCATTTGTAACCTGTGCCAAAAGAAACTGAGTCGTGGGAAGTCCAACACCCACCTAGGTACAACTGCTTTGCGAAGGCACATGATCTCACATCACAAACGCCTATGGGATCAACACATGAGTAAAAGCAGCACACAAACTGAAAGCCACCATCCTCCTCCTGGTCCAGCATCTTCAGCCACGTCAACCACTGCTGTCCTCCATGCCCCCTATTCAACAACCCGCCCCTCCGCCTCTCACCTTCAGCAGTTCCTGCTCACCTGCCCACAGTCAGGTGTCTGTCAAGGAAATGTTTGAGCGTAAGAAGCCAATCTCACAGAGTCACCCCCTTGCCCGGCGTCTGACAGCTGGCTTGTCGGAACTCTTAGCCCGCCAGCTTTTACCATACAAGCTGGTGGAGTCTGAGGCCTTCAAAAAATTTGTCGCTATTGGGACACCGTAGTGGAAGTTACCCGGCCGAAATTATTTTTCACAAAAGGCAATCCCCAACCTGTACTCTATTGTGGAAAAGGAAATCATGTCAAGTCTGGCACACAGTGTTGGGGCAAGGGTCCATCTGACCACTGATAGCTGGTCTGCAAAGCACGGTCAGGGCAGGTATATAACTTACACTGCGCATTGGGTAAACCTGCTGGCGGCTGCCAAGCATGGAATGCGTGGCTCTGCTGCAGAGGAGTTGGTGACACCGCCACGACTTGCAGGCAGGCCTGCTGCCACCTCCTCTACTCCTCCTACTCCATCCTCTTTGCTAACCTCCTCGGCTGAGTCCTCTTCTGCTGTTGCGTCTTGCTCCACACCAACTGCACCCCCCCAGCTCCCCAGGGGCTATTCCACATGCCGGATACGACAGTGTCACACTGTCTTGGGGTTGACTTGCCTGAAAGCAGAGAGTCACACCGGACCAGCACTACTGTCCACCCTGAACGCACAGGTGGATCAGTGGCTGACCCCGCACCAACTGGAGATCGGCAAAGTGGTGTGTGACAACGGCAGCAATTTGTTGGCGGCATTGAATTTGGGCAAGTTGACACATGTGCCGTGCATGGCACATGTGTTGAATCTGATTGTGCAACGTTTTGTGCAGAAGTACCCAGGCTTACAGGACGTCCTCAAGCAGGCCAGGAAGGTGTGTGGCCATTTCAGGCGTTCCTACACGGCCATGGCGCACTTTGCAGATATTCAGCGGCGAAACAACATGCCAGTGAGGCGCTTGATTTGCGACAGCCCGACATGTTGGAATTCAACACTGCTAATGTTCGACCGCCTGCTCCAACAAGAAAAAGCGGTCAACGAGTATTTGTATGACCGGGGTGCTAGGACAGCCTCTGCGGAGCTGGGTATTTTTTTGCCACGTTACTGGACGCTCATGCGCAATGCCTGTAGGCTCATGCGTCCTTTTGAGGAGGTGACAAACCTAGTGAGTCGCACCGAAGGCACCATCAGCGACATCATCCCATATGTTTTTTTCCTGGAGCGTGCCCTGCGAAGAGTGCTGGATCAGGCCGTAGATGAGCGTGAAGAGGAAGAGGAAGAGTTGTGGTCACCATCACCACCACCAGAAACAGCCTTACCATCGCTTGCTGGACCTGCGGCAACACTGGAAGAGGAGTGTGAGGAAGAGGAGTCAGAGGAGGAATGTGGCTTTGAGGAGGAGGAACACCAACCACAGCAGGCATCCCAGGGTGCTCGTTGTCACCTATCTGGTACCCGTGGTGTTGTACGTGGCTGGGGGGAAGAACACACCTTCAATGACATCAGTGAGGACGAGGAATTGGACATGAGTAGCTCGGCATCCAACCTTGTGCAAATGGGGTCTTTCATGCTGTCATGCCTGTTGAGGGACCCTCGTATAAAAAGGCTGAAGGAGAACGACCTGTACTGGGTGGCCACGCTACTAGACCCCCGGTATAAGCAGAAAGTCTCTGATATGTTACCCAATTACCGGCAGTCGCAAAGGATGCAGCAGCTACAAAATAAGTTGAAAAGTATGCTTTACACAGCATATAAGGGTGATGTCACAGCACAACGGGAATCCAACAGGGGAAGAGGTGAAAGTAATCCTCCTCCTACCACCACAACCACGCCGGCAAGGACAGGACGCTTTACAGACGTCTTGTTGATGGAGGACATGCGGAGCTTTTTTAGTCCTATGCATCGCCACAGCCCTTCAGGGTCCACCCTCAGAGAACGACTCGACCGACAGGTAGCAGACTACCTTGCCTTAACTGCAGATATCGACACTCTGAGGAGCGATGAACCCCTTGACTACTGGGTGTGCAGGCTTGACCTGTGGCCTGAGCTATCCCAATTTTCCATTGAACTTCTGGCCTGCCCCGCTTCAAGTGTGCTGTCAGAAAGGACCTTCAGCGCAGCAGGAGGTATTGTCACTGAGAAGAGAAGTCGCCTAGGTCAAAAAAGTCTTGATTACCTCACGTTTATTAAGATGAATGAGGCATGGATCCCGAAGGGACTGACAGTGGGGGATGCATTTGACTAAAAAAGGCCTGGTGATGACTGAGATGCCTTGGCCTAAAAATGGTCCACACGCTGCTGTATATAATCATTCTCTGCATGCCGGATGACTTACGTGACGTCTCCGCCACCAACTACGGTTCAAGCCGCAATGTTTTAGTGCACTTTCTGCCTTGAAAACCTCAATTTTTCAGGCCGCTGCTACAGCAGCGGCTGCAACAATACCTACTTTTTCATGCATGTGTACATGCTTAATTTTTCTGGCCTCTGGTGCTACACTGTGGCTGCAAAAAAAACAAAAAACAAAAAAAAAGGCACATACATGTGTCAATTCCCCTTCGTGATCGTTACCTTGTCGTGGTGAAGGGGCTTGCGTATCACAATGAAGCGATTACCTCTAGGATTGTGTTGGCACACCCCAGATGATAAGGTCGTTGCTTCATTGTGTACAGACCAAAAGCAGATTGTGGACGCCGTATAGCCATGCACCGACGCGTTTCATCATTTCCGACTTTGTCACGGGGGCATGGCTATACGGCATGGCTGTCCATCTAAATAGGAGACTCACGGCCCGCCTCCAGCTGCACATAGGCGGCGGTGTGAGACACCGTAAGCTCACTTAGATCCATGAATGAATCTTGGGCCAACCTCCCCAGTACATATGGACATAGACAATACATCTATGCATTTAACCCTTATGATAGTGACATCTTATTAAGCGTAATTAACTGGGTATAATTAACTGGGTATAATTACTACATGGCCACACTCAGTGCGATCACCACCTAGTGGTCACCCATATTATTGCATGGTGTGATAATATGTTGGTTTTGGATGGCCACTAAGAATGTCAACTTGGTCTTCAACTTCTAATAGGTATGGATTCCTGACTTTGTCAAAAACGTGGTCATAAAAACCTTGAAAAAAACATTAAAAAATGTTCTCATGCACCCCCTAACAGATTATATCTAGCAACAAACATAGGAGCCAGAAGGCAAAGTAACATTAGACCCAAGAATGAGACAAGATCCTTGTGATCTTTATGGCAGAAACAGGAAATATCCAAAAAATGTAGTAGAGCTAATGATGTATTGACCAAGAAGCCTAATGTACTCAACCCTTAATGAACCCAGTAGCTACCAAATTTTTACTGGGTGACCTGACCCTTTAGTCTGTGATTGTGCAGGCACAGCAGCCGATTCCCTGGAGTGAATGCAGGGAAAAAGTCCCCTAACTCTTTTTCCAAAAACACAACCAACCGAAGGGCAACTGCATGGAGCCACATGGTGCTGCGGCATTACTGTGTGTAGTTTCATGCACCTGAGTGCAGGTGCCTGGGGATGCAGGAACACATGCGATTTATACGTGTCCCTGCACCCAAAAATCTGAGAACCTGGGCTTATTGAACACAAACTTGCTAAACATTAGCTCTTGGGAAAGCTTTATTTATACTAAGTTACTAAGTTAGTTTGGTAAACATGTGATCCTAGAGTTCCATCTGCTGGCTGGAAAATGTACAGTAAATATGAACTATTTGTATGCAATATTTTCAACTGACCTAACTAAATGAAAAAAAAAAGCAATATATATATATATATATATTGTGACAGGAAGTCAGGTAAATCTGTGGGTGTTGTCACAGACGGGAGATACATTTCCACCTTGTTTAGAAAATTCACCAATTACTATAGGGTGTCGGCTGCAGAGGTAGCCAGAAAGGTGTAAGGAAGTTGAAAAAGCTTCAGCTATTCAGGATGAGGCAATTAAGCCCTCTATAAGTTATCCAGAGGATGACTACTGATTGCTGCCTCCTGAAGCTGTGTGCGATGAGGAGAGCAGTCAGCTGAAAGACTTCTGAAGGTGAGGTGATGGACTTTTTCTGTGTGAAAAGAAAACAAATGGACTATTGGTTGTCTGCTGTATGACCAGCAATGTCTGCTTAGCAGTAGGTTGGGACAGACACCATAGGTAGGTTCTTGTGTGTGAAGGTAGACGCCCACAGTGGCCAGGGTTTATTTTATGTTTGTTTTGATTTATGCTGTTTTGATGCTTGAACTTGTTTGAAGAAAATTGCAAGAATAAACCATAGACTGTTGTTTTCAACTACTCCTCGGCTATCTCTCTGTGTAACAAACCCCCCCAAGGGGTCACCCTCTCCCGCTACCGAGCTAACCCCTCACAATATATATATATATATATATATATATATATATATATACAGTATCTCACAAAAGTGAGTACACCCCTCACATTTTTGTAAATGTTTTATTATATATTTTCATGTGACAAATTGGGCCCAATTAGCCATTTTCCCTCCCCAGTGTAATGTGACTCGCTAGTGTCATAAGGTCTCAGGTGTGAATGGGGAGCAGGTGTGGTAAATTTGGTGTTATCGCTCTCGCTCTCTCATACTGGTCACTGGAAGTTCCGTATGGCACCTCATGGCAAAGAACTCTCTAAGGATCTGAAAAAAAGAATTGTTGCTCTACATAAAGATGGCCTAGGCTATAAGAAGATTGCCAGGTACAGGGGGTGGCGATGGGGACATCTTGTGCCCCATCATACGCCAACTTGTACCTGGGGGGATGGGAAAGGGAGCTGTTTTCAGATGATGGCGCATCGATGTATCTGTGCAACCTTGCCTTGTGGTGCAGATACATCAGTGACGTACTTATCGTCTGGACGGGTACCTCGGCTGAGTGGCTTGCCTTTGTTGAATATATATCAGTGAATAGTTACAATCTGAAATTCACTATTCAATATATGATACAAGGAGTATATCATTCTTGGACACTCAAGTGTTCACCAATGAGGATGGTACTTTATACACTTCCTTGTATCGCAAGGAAACGGCAGGGAATGCCATACTTCATTCCACAAGTGGCCACCCATGTCCACTTGTGCGCAGTATTCCCTATTCCCAATACCTTAGAACTCGGCGCAACTGCGCCCGGGAAGGTGACTTTCAATGTGAAGCCAAAGCCCTACAGCAACGGCTGTTGGCTCGAGGCTACAGCAGAAAGACCCTCAAAAAGGCATACAACGGGGCAGTTAATCGAGAGATAATCTCATCTTTGGTTCTAAGATTAGAAAATCCAATAACACCACCAAAATAGTAACCAAGTATAATTTCCACCATCAGTTGATTCAAAGTGTAATTGATCGTAATTGGCACTTCCTCACTGATGATGTGATAATATCCAAATATATCCGACAGTCACCTGAGGTAGTATACCGCAGAGCTACATCTTTTAGAGACCGGGTGGTCCATAGACACTACCAAGGTCATGAAGAGACCCTAGAAGGGGCCACTGGAGGTCTTGGTACCTATCGCTGTGGCAATTGTGCACAGTGTCCCTGGGTAAGGGAGGGAAGCTCCCTGTTTCCATGCTAACTGTCGTACGGGGGGGTTGTATACTTGGCCAACTGTATTTGTGGGTCCTTTTATGTTGGAAAGACCAAGAGGGCCTTTTCACATTGTATACAAGATCACCTTTATTATATCAATGTTGGCCTCGTATACATTCCCATCTGTAAACATGTGGGTTTAAACCTCAGCTTTGACCCTTACACCATTCCGTTTTCAGTCTTGGAAACCATTACACTAAACCCTAGGGGCGGTAATTTTGATAGCCATATATTAAAAATGTGAGGCCAAATGGATTTACAATTTACAAGCTACACAAGCTCCTGGTTTGAATACAGCCTTATCTGTCAAGCCATTCCTGGAATAGGTTGGGTTTTATTATGTGCTGCCTTTTTCCTTCTTTTTCCCCTTCTCCCCTTTTATTTTTTTTTCCTTTCCCCCCCATGTAGAGCCAAAACTTTTTTTAGTTTTGAAGTAGTGAAAGAATCAGAATTCCTGGGTCCCTGACAATGAGATTCACCCTCCAATTGTCCTGCTAGCTACTGTCATACAAAAAAAAACAAAAGGTTATGGGAAATCCAAAATTTTACAACTGTCACCTGAACAGAGGTGAGGGTAAATCTCTCAGCGGGTAAAGTAAAATCTCTCCAATTGGACAAATACAGAGTAAACCAAACTGACAAGAGTTTTAATATTTCTCTACTTCTCTGAAAGAAAAGTTTTAGCTATACTTACACTTTAATATTTACCTGATATATAAAAAAAGAAGAATTTAGGGGAAAAAAATATTATATTATATATATTTATAATTTAAAACAAAATATAATCCATTAAGAAAATATGTATTTATGAACCATTACCTGAACTGTATACTAGTTTTTGTTTTTGGGGGTATCCAGATCGCCTGTATACTGGATTTAGGGGCTCTTGATGTGTGACTCACTGCGCTCTGTAGAAACATCATATTATATCAAAATATTAATTGAATAAGAACCATAAAAATGGTAAAGCACCATACAAGTATTTGTTCTTATCAAGCTGAATATTCAGCCACAAATCATAATCCCTGATAGTCATATAGAGGGAATCTACAGGTCTATATTGTCATGAAAATATAGATTGGGTAATTATTATTATTATTATACAGGATTTATATAGCGCCAACAGTTTGCGCAGCGCTTAACAAAATGAAGGCAGACATTACAGTTACAATACAATTTGGAACAAAAGGAATCAGAGGGCCCTGCTCGTTAGAGCTTACAATCTAAAAGGGAGGGTCAATTGATACAAAAGGCAATAGCTGTGGGGGATGAGCTGATGGAGCAAGTGAAACAGTGTTATTAGTTAGTAGCCGGGTAGGCTTCTTTAAAGAAAAGGGTTTTCAGGGATTGTCTAAAGATGGATAGATTAGGGGACAGTCGGACAGATTGGGGTAGAGAGTTCCAAAGAATGGGAGAAGTTTTGGAGAAATCCTGGAGGCGCGCATGGGAAGAGGTGACAAGGGAGCTAGAGAGCAGGAGGTCTTGGGAGGGCCGAAGAGAGCGGCTTGGTTGATAATTTGAGATCAGGTTAGTGATGTAGCTGGGGGCAGAGTTGTGGATGGCTTTGTAAACTATTGTTAGCACTTTGAATTTTATTAGTTGGGTGAGTGGAAGCCAGTGAAGGGATTGGCAGAGAGGGGTGGAGGACACTGAACGGTTGGTAAGGTGGATAAGTCTGGCAGCAGCAGGGCAGCCATCAGAAATGTTGGGGCCCCTTACACAGCTTGTAGGCCTGACCACCAAGTTACATCCTCCTCCTCTGCCCGGGCCTGTGAATGCATATAATTGAATGCTAGGATGCCAGGCGGTCCTAGCAACCAATAATTTCGACAGTGGCAGCCAGCGGGAGGCTGGGAGTCAGGAGCCAGTGCAGCATTGCCAGTGTAGGGGAGGAAAGGAAAAAAGGGGAGGTGTCAACTTGGAGTCCGGGCATCCCTCAGGACTGGGCCCCTCGGGACGCCCGGGCCCCCTACATCTGTATGGGCTGTACCCCCCTGATGGCGGCCCTGTGCAGCAGCATTCATTATGGATTGAAGGGGGGATAATCTATGTAAGGGTAATCCAATAAGGAGGGAGTTGCAATAGTCGAGGCGAGAGATAACCAGGGCGTGAATTAAAAGCTTGGTGGTGTCATTGGTTAAAAAGGGCAGTATTCTAGCGATGTTGCGGAGGTTAAGGCGGCATGATTTGGACAGGGATTGGATGTGAGCCTGAAAGGACAGTGCAGAGTCCAGGGTTACCCCTAGCACCCTGGCATGTGTGGAAAGACTGATAGTTGTTCCATTGATCTTGACAGAGAATTCCGGGGAAGGGGCACGTGGAGGACATCCAGGCTGATATGTCTGTTAGTAGATAAGTGAGGAGGGAGGAGGCTGATGGGGTGAGCTGAGGGGTAGAGAGGTAGATTTGGGTGTCATCAGCATAGAAGTGGTATTGGAAGCCATGGGAGGCTATTAGCTGACCCAGGGAGGAGGTATAGATTGAGAATAGTAGCGGTCCAAGGACAGAACCTTGGGGGACCCCAACAGTAAGAGGAGTTGCAGGGGAGTAAGTGGAATTGTAAGTGACACTGAAGGTGCGGTGAGATAGGTAAGATTCGAACCAATGGAGAGCACAGCCACGGAGACCGAGCAAACTGAGTTTTTTGAGAAGGAGGTGAGTAGTGACCATTAGTTTTAGCTGTTAGTAAGTCATTTGTAAGTTTTAGGAGAGAAGTTTCTGTGGAGTGTTGCCGGCGAACTCCAGACTGAAGGGGATCAAGGAGGTTATTCTCAATGAGTTGCTTGCTCAGGCGGTTGTAGACTAAACGTTCAAGGAGTTTGGAAGCAAAAGGGAGTAAGGAGATGGGTCTTAAGTTATTAAGATTGGTGGGGTCTAGTGAGGCTTTCTTTGGTATGGGAGTTACTAGCGCATGTTTTAGAGAGTTGGGGAAGATGCCAGTGGAGAGGGAGAGGTATGATTTAAAGAGTGTAGGATAGAGTCAGAGGGTGACCGTAGTATTTGAGAAGGAACAGGGTCCAGGGGGCAGGAAGTTAGGTGGGCATTAGAAAAAATTGTAGTGACTTCCTCTACAGTAGTTGGGTTAAACAAGGGAAGTATTGATTGTGCAGGAGGACAAGGTGTGTAAGGTGAGGGAGATATCTGTAGTGTAAAGATCTCTTCACAAATTGTATCAATCTTATTTTTGAAGTGATTGGCAATCTCTTGGGCAGTGAGTAAGTTAGTGGGTGGAAGTAATGGAGGACGAAGTAGAGCGTTGAAGGTAGAAAAGAGTTGACGGGGACTGTGTGAGAGGGTGTTAATGAGAGTGATAAAGTAGGTCTGTTTGGCAGTGTGGAGGCAGGAACTGTATTTTTGGAGGGCAGATTTATATTGGCTGAAATCTTGCTGTGACTTAGTCTTACGCCACACACGCTCAAGAGCGCGACTACGTTTTTTGAGGCTTCTGGTATTGTCTGTCTGCCAGGGTTGTAGTGGTTGGGGCCTGATTCTGTGTGTAGTGAGGGGGGCCAAAACATCCAGGGTAGATGACAGTGAACTATTGTAGACAGAAGTGGCCATGTTGGGGCAGGAAAGGGATGAGATTGTGTTGAAGAGACAATCTGTAGCAGAAAAAAGAAGTGAATGGTTAAGATGGCGAAGGTTTCTACGGGTAATTGTTCGGTAGTTGGAAGCTAAGGAGGAGGACAAGGAGAGACTGAAACTAATGAGGTGGTGATCAGAGAGAGGAATGGAATGTTGGAGAGGTTGTGAGGGGTGCATAGGTAGGAAAACATGAGGTCAAGGCTGTTGCCATTAAAGTGTGTAGAAGCATGTGTCCATTGTTTTAGGTCAAAAGAGGAGGTTAAGCTCAAAAGTTTAGAAGCAGCATGAGTGTTAAGATTAACAGGGATGTTAAAGTCTCCAAGAATGATTGTGGGGATTTCAGAAGAGAGAAAGTAGGGTAGCCAGTCAGAGAAGTCATCAAGGAAGCCTGATACTGGTCCAGGAGGCCGATAGATCACAGCAATTCTCAACGAAACAGGAGAGAATAGACGAATAGAGTGAGCTTCAATTGAGGAGAGAGACAGAGAAGGGGGTGGATGAAGAACCTGAAAAGTGCTTTGAGGGGAAGGCAAAATTCCAACCCCACCTCCTTTCTGTCCACTAGGCCTGGGAGAGTGAGTCCACAGGAGGCCACCATGGGAGAGGGCAGCAGGAGAAGCAGATTCTTGAAGCCAGGTCTCAGTAATTGCAAGCAGGTTGAAGGAGTTTGTGATAAATAGGTCACAAATGGACAGAGGTGAGTTTGTTGAAAACAGAGCGGACATTCCAGAGGGCGCAGGAGAAGGGGAGGTTGGCTCTAGGCAGAAGAGGAATAGAAACCAGATTGTGTGGATTTCGACTGGTGTCAGAGGATAGGGGGTGACGGGTATGTTTGTCAAAGGTAGATGATGGGGGTCCAGGATTTGGGGAAATATCTCCAGAGGTTAGGAGGTGATATGGGAGTATGATTTATGAGGGGGGACACATCTCAGTGTCCTGTAGGTTTTATTGGTGTGTGGGTTCAGAATCAGCAGGAGTTGATGAGTGCAGTATAAAAGTGAGGATAGGAGTGAGGTGATATATACAAGCTGTGGGGCGGAGAAGAGGGGTAAAGGAGAGAAAGTTTTAGGAGAGAGGATGCAAACATGAGAAGGAGAATTAGGGATTGCATAATACAGGGTGGTGAGATTGAGAAGTAGACAGAATGTGAGATGGAAATGTTGTATAGAGACTCAGGTCACCTGTAGTCTGTCTGTTGGTTTGCAGTTGTATGCTTTGGATGTTTGCTTTGTGCATTCGCTGAAGTGCTGAGCCGAAGTGTAATACTTAATCCAATATTAATACTTTATCCAAGATGATAGTTGCCAATGCAATCCCTGCCCGTGCAACCCCCTGCCTGTGCATCCCCTAGAAAGGGCTTACATTTATACTGAGTTGGGTAATGTGTAGAAATATGAAAATCGCATCAAAACACATTGTTAGGTTAATGTTATAGCAAGGCCTCAGCCATACTGAGCTTTAAAAAACTGCCACTATTACAGGCATTTGACCCTTTTCTTTAAGCCTGTAAATGTTAGCATACAAGGTTTGTATTTAATCAGCAACAAATACTATATGTCATTGTTGTGTGCCTATTACATTGTATGACCACTGGATGGCAGTGTTACATTTGTGAGTTCATGTTTTGTCTATGCCTCAAAGAGTAATAAAGAAGAGTTCCTGCTCAGAACAGGAAGCAGTGTTCAGTGAAACAACAGACTGTCTGCCTGTGCATTGTTTTAGCCCCAAAAGGTTATATCTAACAGGTTATGGGCCCAGGACATGTTACAGAAGCCCAGGATATAATACAGATTACCCCTGGATATAGCCAGATACAGTGAGCTAAAGCAAGTGAGTACAGGAGACAGCAACAGAAAGACAAACAGCAGAAATGGCTGCTGCCATCCCCTCAGCAAAGTTCTCCATTGCAAATCTGACAAATCAGAACTACCAATCTTGGAAATTCAAGATGAAAATGCTGCTTATAAGAGAAGGTACGTGGAAATGTATAAATGAATCAAGACCTGCACAGCCCGCAGAGGAGTGGTTAGACAGAGATCAGAAAGCACAGAGCACAATCTCCCTGTGCATAGATGATGATCAAATCATACATATATGTAACTGTCAGACTGCTAAAGACATGTGGGAAGAGTTACAGAAAGCACATGAAAGAGTTAATCTCAGCAATAAACTGTATTTAATCAGAAAGCTCTATCAGACTAAGCTACAGAAAGACCAGGACATGCAGGACTATATAAGACAGACCTTAGAGATGGTGGAGAGACTGAGTGGGATTGGAGAAGAAATAAAAGATTTCCATGTTGCAGCACTGTTATTAAGTGGACTTCCTGAAAGTTATGAGACACTTGTCAAAGCACTAGATGCACGTCCAGATGATGATCTGACACTGGAATATGTTAAAGGCAAGCTTGTGGATGAATACAAGCGCAAAACTGAAAGCATGAGTAATGTGAGTGTGTGTTCAGAGACAGCTTTAAAGACAAAATTCAAAAATAAACACAGTAACGTGCAGCTAGAAAAGCGGGAATGCTTTGTGTGCAAGAAACCAGGACACCTAAAAGCAGATTGTAAAATCTGGAAAGCTAGAATGCAAAAACAAAGTGCATTGCAACAAGCTAAGAATGTCATAGAAACAAAGGAGTATGCATTCGGATCCAAAAATGGTGTCACCTCTGTGCAAGCATGGTGTGTGGACTCAGGTGCTACAAGTCACATGACAAATGACCGAAGTTTCTTCACTCAGCTTGATGAAAGCAAAACAGAAGGGATAACTACAGCTAATGGACAATTTATGAAATCAGTGGGAATAGGATATGGCTTTCTATACTATCCTATCTCTCCAGATATCACTAAAAAGATCCATATGAGGAATGTTCTGTATGTGCCAGATCTTGAAAGCAACCTTTTGTCAGTAAAGAAACTCACTAACCAAGGCAATGTAGTCACATTTCAGGGTGACAGTTGTATCATAACAAAAGGGGATTGCTTGCTTGCAAAGGCTAACATCATAGATGAACTCTATCAGCTGAACTGCAGTGAAATGGTTAAAATAGCCAAAGAGGATAAACATTCAAACTGCATCCACACTTGGCACAGACGATTGGGGCACAGAAATTTTGATACAATAAAGAAAATAGTTGAGAATAACTATGCAAGTGGTATTAAGATTAATCCATGTGATCACATAATGATTTGTACCAGCTGTATTAAAGTAAAAATGGCAAGGACACCTTTTCCCAAGCAGACCAACAGCAAATCCCAAAAACCTCTGGACTTACATTCAGATCTTTGTGGTCCAATGAAAACTATGACTCCAGGAAAGAAAAAGTACTTCCTGACCTTCATTGATGATTACTCCAGGTATACCACAGTATTTCTACTTCACAATAAAGATGAAGTGCCAGAGAAATTAGAAGAGTATCTCGCTCAAGTAAATAATATTTTTGGCGGAATGCCCAGAGTACTATGAACAGATAATGGCTCAGAATATACAGGTGGTAAAACACAAGCCATTCTCAGGAAGCATGGAATTATGTTCCAGACAACAGTTCCATATAACCCAGAGCAAAATGGAGTTGCAGAGAGAATGAACCGCACACTATGTGAAAGTGGGAGGAGCATGCTATTTGATGCTGATATGCCAACTACATACTGGGGAGAAGCTATCACAACTGCATGTTATCTTCAAAATCGTTTGCCGGGAAAAGCAACAACAAAAACTCCATATGAACTGTGGAACAAAAGGAAACCAGATTTAAGACACATCAGAATTTTTGGAAGTAAAGCCTATGTACACATTCCAAAAGAAAAACGTACAAAATGGGATGCATGTGCAAAAGAAGGTGTGCTTGTGGGGTACAGTGAATCTCAAAAAGGATACAGGATTTTACATCAAGACACGAACAAAGTAACAGTCAGCAGAAGTGTGATTATTGATGAAAGTTCTGTGTGCTCAAAGTTTGAACAACAGACTCAAACTTTTCAAACTGAGAAAGAATCAACATCAGTCACTCAAGAAAATAAGGAAAGTGATACAGAAATAGAAATAACTGCAGAAGAATCAAAACCTGAAACTGAACCAGAAATACCTTCAGTCAGAAAATCAACCAGAATCAATAAAGGTGTTCCAGCTGAACGTTTATCTTACATAGCTCGCAGAGCTGTTCAAACTGAACCAGGTTCATGGAAAGAGATGCAGAAACTGCCAATGCATGAGAAACAAGTATGGTATAAAGCCGCTGATGAAGAAATGACATCACTCAAAGATCTCCAGACATGGACACTTTCAGAGCTACCTCAAGGTAAACATGCCATAGGATGTAAATGGGTTTTTAAAACCAAATGTAACTCTGAAGGGAAAGTCTGTTGGTACAAGGCAAGGCTGGTTGCTAAAGGTTACTCACAGAAGTTCGGTGAGGACTATGATGCTACTTTTGCTCCAGTTGCTAAACAAAGTACTTTCAGAACACTAATGACAGTGGCTGCCATGCGTACAATGATTGTGAAACATCACGATATTAAGACAGCTTTTCTTAATGGTGATATTGAAGAAGAAATTTACATGTCACAGCCAGAAGGATATTTAAAAAAGGGACAAGAGCATCTTGTCTGCAAGTTGAATAAATCTCTTTATGGCCTTAAACAATCAGCTCGAGCATGGAACCTGAAGATTAATCAAGTTCTACTAAATGAAGGATTTACAAGAAGCAAAGCTGATCCGTGCCTATATGCTAAACAAGTAGACACTGAGTGGATGTATCTGCTAATTTATGTAGATGACCTGATCATTGCTCACAAAAACGACAATGAAATTGCAAAGTTAACAGGAGTACTCAACAAGCACTTTGAAACTAAAGACCTAGGTGAAGTGACATATTATCTTGGAATTGACATCCAGCGTGAGAAAGATGGAAGTTTCCTGTTGAATCAGAGTGCAAAAATTGAATCTATTCTTCAGCAATTCAACATGACAGAGGCGAAAGGAGCAAGCACACCTATGGATACAGTCTATCCAAAGTTAGAAGGAGAAGATGATCTTCTCGCATCCAATGAACAATACAGACAAGCAGTGGGGGCACTTCTCTATATTGCAACCACTACATGTCCAGACATTGCAGCCAGCATGTCTCTTCTTTGCAGGCGAGTTGATAAACCACGTCAAAGAGACTGGAATGCGATCAAAAGAGTTATGAGATATCTGAAACAGGCAAAAGACTTAAATTTGAAACTATCAGCAAGTGGTGATTTAAACCTCGTGGAATATGTGGACTCCGATTGGGCAGGTGATCACAGCACACGCAAATCCACAAGTGGTTACTTATTAAAATTAGGAGACAGTCCTATATCATGGTCCAGCAAGAAACAGATGTCAGTGGCATTGTCCTCTACAGAATCTGAATACATATCTGCAGCTTATGCCAGTCAAGAAGTTGTGTGGTTACAGCAATTACTCAAGGATCTTGGAGAAGCAACATCAGAACCTACCGTCTTATTTGAGGACAATCAGGCTTGCATTAAGCTTGCAACAAGTGAGAAAATTAATGGAAGAACCAAGCACATCGATGTCAGACATCATTACATTCATGACTTAGTTGATCAGAAAGTGATTGTACTTGTGTATTGTGAGTCGGGAAAAATGATTGCTGATGCTTTGACAAAGCCACTAGCTAGAACCAGATTTGTGGATCTTAGATCAGAAATGGGATTGACATAGATAGTAGTTGTTGAGTGGGGGTGTTAGCATACAAGGTTTGTATTTAATCAGCAACAAATACTATATGTCATTGTTGTGTGCCTATTACATTGTATGACCACTGGATGGCAGTGTTACATTTGTGAGTTCATGTTTTGTCTATGCCTCAAAGAGTAATAAAGAAGAGTTCCTGCTCAGAACAGGAAGCAGTGTTCAGTGAAACAACAGACTGTCTGCCTGTGCATTGTTTTAGCCCCAAAAGGTTATATCTAACAGTAAAGGCACCTCTATGTTAGCCTAAGTGGCCATGCACAAATAAGTATTTACAGGCTTATTTGAATAGGAGAGTTTAGAGGCTGAAAAACGTATGCATTCAGGAAAGGAGCTTTTGGGCAGCAAAGGTGCTGAATGCGCCCAAACGAATGTAAATGTGTGTAGCACCCTCCTAGGTAGGTGCTAGTGAGAGAGTATAGTTTTTGGCTCTGTCTGCCTATCAGAGGAGCAGCAGGAAAATCGATATTGCTTTCTGTCTAGCAGAGAGCAGGATCTGTGAGTGAGCTCATTGTGCTCAGTTTGTGATTCATCGAGTCTAGAGAGTGTTTCACACTGGTTCAATAGGGAGGCATGATGGACAGTGGGAGGAAACCTGACCAATGGATACATAGGCTTTGATACAGTCCTGGTGATTGGTAGAGACAGGCTATCTTGCTGCATTCTGGGATACTGTATAAAAGCCAGGAGCACATATGCTGCGGTGTATTTGGCTGGTGAGCAGAGTCCCGGAGGGAGGGTGGTGGCTACCTCCCCCTCTGTAGCAGTGGCATGTGGCATCAGGAGGTCATCCTCAGGGCCAGAGGAACAGAGCTGAACCCAGAGGTCCAAGAAAGCTGACTGAGGGAGAGACACTAGAGACCCTAGAAAAACAGTATTGCGAGTACAGGGGATTGTGTCAAGGGGCCTGGCTTGAGGGGGACCACCCCGGAGTAGGATAGTCAGTGGACGGGTGTCAGTGGTCAAGAAAGAGGATACTAAGAGAGTGTACTGAAGATAACATTAGTTCATCAAGTCATCTGGAAAGAGACTTAATCCTAAATCCATCTATCCAAGTGGCACGGTGGATCAACAGCCTGGCTGTATCTACAGATAGATGTCCTCCGAACTTTGCGCATAGTTAATCTGGAATATCCCACTATTTCCTTCTCCCATCCCTAATTTATAAATAAAACACAAAAACACTACATACCCCTGGACTAATTATTGACTGAGCCAAGAAGTAAAGTGATAGACTGTGAATGTCAAAATTGCTAACGGTAACCCAGGGGGACCCGAAAGTGTAAAAATCCAGCAGCCCTCAAGGGGGCAGTGCTACATGTGTGTAAATCCTTGTTCACATTAAAAGTGGGTAGATTTAAAACCCTCATTTCAGTGGAAGTTCTGGGGAGATTTGAAAAACATCTGTGCAGGTTCATGCACAGATGTCTATTAACCACTTAAGCCCCGGAAGATGTTACCCCCTTCCTGACCAGGGGGTATTTTGCGATTCGGCACTGCGTGACTTTAACGGACAATTGCGCGGTCGTGCGACGCTGTACCCAAATTAATTTGACGTCCTTTTTTTCCCACAAACAGAGCTTTCTTTTGGTGGTATTTGATCACCTGTGCGATTTTTGATCATGCGCTATAAACAAAAAAAGTGCGACAATTTTGCAAAAATAACAATATTTTTCACATTTTTTTATATGAAATTCCCCCCCAAAAAAATGTAAAAATCTAATTTTTTTTTTAATTTTTGGCCAATTTGTTTTCTGCTACCTATGTTTGGTAAAAAAAAATCACAATAAGCGTATTTTGATTGGTTTGCGCAAAAGTTATTGCGTTTACTAACTAAGGGAAAGATTTTTGTCATTTTTTTTTTTTTTTTAGTAGTAATGGCGGCGATCTGCGATTTTTTTTTGCGGGACTGCGACATTGCGGCGGACAGATCAGACCCTTGACTGACATTTTTGACACTTTTGGGGGTACCAGTGACATTACTACAGTAATCAGTGCTATACATACAGGGCCGATCCTGGGCGGGTGCGGAGGGTGCAGAGCACCCAGGCGCTTCACATTGTAAAAAAGGGGGGGCTCCGGGCCGGCCGAAGCTGCCAGTGACTCACTGTCCACTCAGCTCAGTGTCTCCTCTGGAGAGTCCGGACTGTTACTCAGTTACTGCCTGCCTGCCCTGCTGCCAGAGAGAGACTGAGTTACTACTGTATGTAAATTACCCGCTTGCCAACACAGCACGCACGGCTTAGCCGCTTACTAACTGACCAGCCCGGGCGGCAGCAAAGCCTCTCTGCTTTCTTCCTCCATCCAGTCCCTGCTGTATCACTGGTTGCTATGCTAGGACCGCTTAGCGTCTAGCAACCAGTGACATCATATGCCCGGGGCCGGCCCGCCGCCCCAGCATTCACAGTGGAGGAGGAACAGAACGGAACCTATTCCTCCGCCTCCGCAAGTAAACAGTGCTGGCGCTCCACCCCCACCCCCTCCAGTGGCGCGCTGTGCGTTGGAGGAGCGTGCCCTGCCCATCCCAGTGGTGCCCTGAGAGGAGTCGTGAAGAGGAAGCGAAAGAAAGAACAAGAAGACGTGCCTCAGGTGCCTGGCTGGAAGAGAAGAGGAACAAAGAAGAAGTGCCCTGCCCCTGAAGAGACTGACGTCTGGTCTGCTGCTAGTTCTCGGCCTTGCAAGGTAAGGTAAGACATTGACAACAATTGTATTGAAGCTCACTCAGCCAGGCCTCACTGCCTCAGCCGCCCTCAGGCCTCAGCAACACCTGACAGACCCCACAGTGTCCTCTGCCCGCCTGCCACCACAGCACCTGCCTGCCTGCCACCACAGTGCCTGCCCGCCTGCCACCACAGCGCCTGCCCGCCTGCCACCACAGTGCCTGCCCGCCTGCCACCACAAGGCCTGCCCACCTGCCACCACAGCACCTGTCCGCCTGCCACCACAGTGCCTGCCCGCCTGCCACCACAGCGTCTGCGGCCTGCCACCACAGCGCCTACCCGCCTGCCACCACAGCACCTGCCCGCCTGCCACCACAGGGCCTGCCCGCCTGCCACCACAGCGCCTGCGGCCTGCCACCACAGTGCCTGCCCGCCTGCCACCACAGCGCCTGCCCACCTGCCACAACAAGGCCTGCCCACCTGCCACCACAGCACCTGCCCGCCTGCCCCCACACGGCCTGCCCACCTGCCACCACAGCCCCTGCAGCCTGCCACCACAGAGCCTGCCCGCCTGCCACCACAGTGCCTGCCCATCTGCCACCACAGAGCCTGCCCGCCTGCCACCACAGCGCCTGCGGCCTGCCATCACAGCGCCTGCCCGCCTGCCACCACAGCGCCTGCCCGCCTGCCACCACAAGGCCTGCCACCACAGCACCTGCCCGCCTGCCACCACAAGGCCTGCCCACCTGCCTCCACAGCGCCTGCACGCCTGCCACCACAGGGCCCGCCCCCCTGCCACCACAGCACCTGCCCACTTGCGGGCTGCCACCATAGGGCCTGCCCGCCTGCCACCACAGAGCCTGCCCACCTGCCACCACAGCGCCTGCCCGCCTGCCCCCACAGGGCCTGCCCGCCTGCCACCACAGTGCCTGCCCACCTGCGGCCTGCCACCACAGGGCCTGCCCGCCTGCCACCACAGCGCCATGCCCGCCTGCCACCACAGCGCCTGCCTGCCACCACAGTGCCTGCCCCTGCCTGCCACCCAGCTGCACACAGGCACAGCACATTATAGGAGAGTAGCAGCCAGTGGCGGCTGGTGTGTTGGGGGTGCAGGGGCGCCGCCCCCCCCATCCATGCGTCCAGCCCCCTAATCTACTTGTGGGGCGCCGGACGCATGTAGATTAGGGGGCTTCAATGGGTTTTTTTTCTGAAGCACCTGATTAGAGCCAGAGGCTCTAATAGGCTTTAGAAAAGGGTGGGCCCGGGGCGCAGAGCACTGCGCCCTAGCCCACCCATTTGTGTGACAATTGTGTGAATATTCACCATTGTCACACGGATCCTTCTCCTGGCCAATCAGGAAGCATGTCCGAGACCTGTTTCCTGATTGGCTGAAAGGCAAACCCATGCCATTGGCCAAGGAGGAGGAGGAGGCGGGAGGACTCGAGAAGACGCGGGGGACTGAGGAGAAGCCACCGCTGCAAATCAGGTAAGTGCACTGGTCACTCTGCATTGAAGGGGGCACGCTGGTCACTCTGCATTGAAGGGGGCAGGCTGGTCACTCTGCATTGAAGGGGGCACGCTGGTCACTCTGCATTGAAGGGGGCACACTAATCACTCTGCATTTATTGGGGCCGGGCCAGTACCACATTAAAAAAAAATGTATTTATGCCTAGCTACCTATGATATGACCAAATACATATGGCTACCTTAGACTCAGCTAGAAGCACACAATGTTCTGTGCAGCTGTGGCAGGCAGGCAGGGCACTGTGTTGGCGCTGAGGGCGACTGAGCTTGAACTGGAGGCCGAGGCGCCACTTTCTCCCTTCAGGAGAAACCAATGCGATTTTTAGATTATACGAAAATAAGAGCGTCAATTTTGAAAAAAAAAAGTAGTATCTCACTTTCTGCTATATAATATTACACCAAGAGTGATACACAGATTAACTAAAAGTAGAGGGGCCAGTCTGGCCCCCTACTTTTAGTTTATCTGTGTAGTGCTCTTGGTAATATTATATAGCATAAAGTGAGAAATACCACTTTTTTTTTTCTTTTTTTTCAAAATTGACGCTGTTTTTTCATTTATAGCGCATAATCTAAAAATCGCATCGGTTTCTCCTGAAGGGAGAAAGTGGCGCCTCGGCCTCCAGTTCAAGCTCAGTCGCCCTCAGCGACAACACAGTGCCCTGCCTGCCTGCCACAGCTGCACAGCACATTGTGTGCTTCAAGGTGAGTTTAAGGTAGCCATATGTATTTGGTCATATCATAGGTAGCTAGGCATCCATACTTTATTTTTATTTTTTATGTGGTACTGGTAAAATGGTGCCTGCCTTTTTAGTGAATAGAAATCTCTCCCGGTTACAGTTACATTTCATCTTTCTCTTTCTGTTTTTCTTTCTCTCTCTCTTTTTCTCTCTCTTCTTTCTCTCTCTCCTTTCTCTCTCTCTTTTTCTTGACAATACCCCACAGGTTCTCTATGGAGTTTAGGTCAGGTGAGTTTGCTGGCCATTCAAGCACAGTGATCCCATGATCATGTGACCAGGTATTGGTAGTTTTGGCAGTGTGGGCAACACAAGCGGATGACATGGCTCCCCAAATCATCACTGACTGTGGAACTGTCCACATGTAACTTTGATTCTGTGTCTCTCCACTCTTCCTCCAGACTCTGGGACCTTGATTTCCAAATGAAACGCAACATTTTCCACAGTCAGTGATGATTTGGGGAGTCACCTGCTGGTGTTGGTCCACTGTGTTTTATCAAGACCAAAGTCAGCGCAGCCCTCTACCAGGAAATTCTAGAGCACTTCATGCTTCCCTCTGCTGACCAGCTTTATGGAAATACTGATTTAATTTGTTTTCATTTGATTTCATTGTCTGAGCATTAAGAATACAAACAGTGGTGGGGCTTAAAGATGGAGAGGTGGAGTTGTTAGCACAGAAACATTTTAAAGGGGAGGAGTTAGTAAGATGATCACGCCCACGCGGGGGCGCCAAAAATATTTCTGCACCCAGGCGCCTGTGACCCTAGGATCGGCCCTGTATACAAATGCACTGTTACTGTAAAAATGACACTGGGAGGGAAGGGGTTAACTTTATTGGAGAGGGAGGGGTTAAGTGTGTCCCTAGGGGCATGTTTCTTAATGTCATTGGATGTGGCTGTGTGTGTAACAGCACAGATCTACGGTCCTACATAGCAGGACCGAGTGATCTGTGCTTTTACACAGGGGAGAGCTTTGTTTACATTAGCCGCCTGCCTTTTTCTCTCTCTACCCGACGATCGCGAGTAACCGGTGGACATCGGGTCCGCCGGCCACACACGCTGGCTTCTTCAGGTAAGAGCGGGGGTGGGAGCGCGCCTCCGGCGGCGCACGCTCGCCCCCCTATTGGCTCCCAGGCTAGTGACGTACCGGTACGTCACTTTGCCTGGGAGGGGCTGACCGCCGCCGTATATAGTCGGGCGGCGGTCGGCAAGTGGTTAAAATCGGCACCAAAGTCACCAAAAGTAGTGCAGGAACTATTTTTGGAAATCGGTGTGGCACCACAAAGTCGGCGTCACACCGACTGGGACAGTGCCGTTGCGGGCAATAGGCCGAGATTTGGCTTTTGATCTGACGTGTCAAATTGCATGTCAAATCACGCCAATGTGAACAGGGGCTAAACCATTTTCAGCGCTTGAGCATTTGTTTATCCCAGTGGCCAGAATAAATTCATTTTCTGGCTAATGGAATCAACTTCAAAACTATTCAGGAAAGGAAAGCTTTTGAACTAAGAGTGATAATTCTATTTGACACAGAGGATCATGGACTAAATGTGGACCACGTTTTTCTAAATCACCACCCAACAGTTTTAAGACCTCTCTCAACTCTGTGACTATTCCCCCCTCTAATTCCATAGCTCCCTCCCTGCCTTATCTCGCTTAAGCTGGGTGCACGGTGCAAGTGTTTATTCATTCAACCCAGCAGGTTAAACGAAAAAACAAAACTGACAGATCGCTGTACTAACACATGCGATGTTGGTGCTGCGATCTGCCCCACTGTGCTATTGTATTCTGACAGGATATATATATATATGTACAGTATATACAGTGTACACTGCTCAAAAAATTAAAGGAATCAAGTCAGTTGAGCTTAAGTGATATTGATCTGGTCAGTTAAGTAGCAGGAGGTGGTGTTAATCAGTTTCAGCTTTTTTGGTGTTAATGAAATTAACAGATGCACTAGATGGGCAACAGTGAGATGACCTCCAAAACAGGAGTGGTTTTATAAGTAAAGGCCAATGACATTTTTTCCCTACTCATCTTTTCTGACTATTTTTTACCAGTTTTGCATTTGGCTAGGGTCAGTGTCACTACTGGTAGTATGAGGCGAAACCTGGACCCTATAGAGGTTGCACAGGCAGTCCAACTCCTCCAACATGGCACATCCATACATGCCATTGCTAGAAGATTCCAAAAGACAGGCAGTTGCTCTAGGAGAGCTGGACAAGGCCCTAGAAGGTCCTTAACCCATCAGCAGGACCGGTATCTGCTCCTTTGTGCAAGTTGGAACAGTTTGAGCACTGCCAGAGCCCTACAAAATGACCTCCAGCAGGCCACTGGTGTAAATGTCTCTGACCAAACATTCAGAAAAAGACTCCATGAGGGTGGCCTGAGGGCCCGACATCCTCTAGTGGGCCCTGTGCTCACTGTTCGGCACTGTGGAACTCGATTGGCATTTGCCATTGAACACCAGAATTGGCTGGTCCGCCACTGGCGCCCTGTGCTTTTCACAAATGAGAGCAGGTTCACCCTGAGCACATGTGAAAGATGTGAAAGAGTCTGGAGAAGCCATGGAGAATGTTATGCTGCCTGTAACATCGTTCAGCATGACCGGTTTGGTGGGGGGTCAGTGATGGTCTGGGGAGGCATATCCATGGAGAGATACACAGATCTCTACAGGTTAGACAATGGCACCCTGACTGCTATTAGGTATCGGGACCTGGGTTCCTCCTGGTGCATGACAATGCATGACAATGCCCGGTGCATGACAATGCCCTGCCTCATGTGGCGAGAGTATGCAGCCAGTTCCTGGAGGATGAAGGAATTGATACTATTAAATGGCCCCCACGATTGTCTGACCTAAATCCAATAAAAACACCTTTAGGACATTATGTTTCAGTCCATCCAACGCCGCCAGGTTGCACCTGAGTCTGATCAGGAGCTCAGTGATGCCCTGGTCTAGGTCTGGGAGGAAATACTCCAGGACACCATCTGTTGTCTCATTAGGAGCATGCCCCGACGTTGTCAGGCATGCATACAAGCACATGGGGGCCATACAAACTACTGAGTACCATTCTGAGTTGCTGCAATGCAATTTCAGCAAAATGGATTAGCCTGCTGCATCATTTTTTCACTTTTATTTTCAGCCCTCTCCAGGTTGATAATTTTAATTTCCATCAAATGATGTTGCATGCTTTTGTTTCTAACACATTACCCATTCCATTTTAATATAGATATCCAGCATGATATTTTCCCCATTAAGATCTGATGTGTTTTCCAAGTGTTCCTTTAATTTTTTGAGCAGTGTATATATAGACATAAATAAGATAGGAGATGTATAGGAGAGGTATATTAGACTCACTGCAGGGGAGCTGCATGTAAGGGTTTGTATATCCGAGCTATTGACCACAAAAGTGCCTAGGCTGGTGTCACCATTAGGAGCACGGGCCTGAATCAAGAAACCTTTGAAGTCGGACCCATTTTGTTCTTTGCTGAGAGTAACTGCAAGAGAAAATAAAGAGTGTGACTTAACATGAGTGTGAGATTAATTAGAAAAACAAAACTTTCATGCATTTTTAATTGTTTGTTGGGCACATTATGTCACGTTGATTTTTTACGGCATACATTTATTAAAAATGTAGGGAAAGGGCTTTTTCATCCTTTAGCCCACCTCAGCATACAGTGTTTAGTTGTTCCATTTTAAAATGTACCTAAACCCAAAACAAAAATGAAATATGTAATGCTGCTTATGAGTCCTTAGATGTTACAGCTGTATCAGGCTTTCTTTCCCTTTATTTTTGACTTGGTAATCTTGAAAATAACACACTTCCTGTCACTTCATGGCTACACTTTTGTATCCACTGTATCTATGGAGAGATAGGAAAATGTGTGCTGCTCGGGCTACATGGGAAAGCAATCCTGTGTCCACCATTGTGAGTGCAGGCCAGGGAAGGAGCGCCTCTTGACTTGAAACAACTGATGAGCAAAGGACATTAATGCAGACCCACTGGTATTGGTATTAATGACAGTCTCAGCTATGGCTCCCACCAAGCCAGCCCCCAACATGTTTTACCTCGCCTCTCAAAGCTTAACTCCTTCACACCGAGCGTACGCAAATTTCTGTCGGGCCACACATTTGCATATCTCGCTTAGTGCTAGGAGCGCACTCCTAGCACAGAGACTGGGGGTCTTAGTGGGAACCACAGGCCCCGTATGGACTCAGAACTCCCAATTCCAGGTCACCTGATCGCTGTGATAGCCTCTGATTGTCTATCACAGTGATCAAGCCCACCCCCGTGTTTTTTCTCTCTGTGAATGGAGGAGAGAGATACATTGTAATAATATTTAAAAAAAAATTCATGAAAAAATATAAAATCCTCAGATCCAGTTTTGAGCTAGGTCAGTGCCAGGGTTATTGTTTGGGTCGAGGTCTGGGTCATTATTTTTTTTTTGGGGGGGGGGGCAGGATTTTTTTTTAATTAGTATCAGTTTCAGTTAGTCTCAGTGTCAGTGTGTTTTAGGTAGGTTAAAAACAAAAGCAAAATGCGCACTATTGTTTTTGGGCTGTACTAGGGGTACAAATAACATACACATATATGGTATTGCTGCAATCATCAGGATAATTTAATTTGGGTTAGTCTTTGGTGAAAGGTTATGGTAGTAGCAAGAAATATACAGTTACATTTTTAAAAAAATATATATTTTTTACTATTTTGGGCTAATTTTCCTTTGATAATAAAAAAAAAAAAATCAGGAGATATCCATTACCATTTACCACCAGATGAAAGCCCAATGGCGCTGCTTGGTCTGGTGGGAGCCCTCTCTGCCATTTCTTCCAATATCAGTGGGTCTGCATTGATGTGCAGCTTCATGGTATCTATGGATTGAGCCATGGTTGTCACATAGGCTGGACTTTAACCACTTGGCGACCGCTCACAGTAATATTACTGCGGCAGCTCGGCTCCCCTGGGTCCAGCAACGTAGACCTATGTCGCTGGACTCCTAGTGGTCTCGGGGGATCACGCGCGCCGCCGGTAGCTCGCTCCCGCTGTGCCTCTCTTCCCCGATTGTCGGGGAAAGTGTGAGAAGATGTTTACACAAGCAGGCGGATCTTCTCTGTGACAGACAGGGAGAGATCACAGGATTCAGCATAGCTGTACCTGCGATCTCTGTCTGTGTCACAGAACCCCACCCCCCCACACACGTCAGTAAGCATGAGGCATACATTTATCCCCTTGATCCCTGCCAGTGTCATTATTACAGTAACAGTGCATATTTATAGCACTGATTACTGTAGTAATGTCATTGGTGCCCCCAAAAGTGTCAAAAATGTCAGTTAGGGGTCCGATCTGTCCGCCACAATGTCACACAAAAATCGCAGATCACCATCATTACTAGTAAAAAAATAAAAATGACATAAATCTTTCCCGTAGTTGGTAAACGCGATAACTTTTGCGCAAGCCAATCAAAATACGCTTATTGCAATTTTTTTTACCAAAAATATGTATCAGAAAACTTTTTACATTTTTTTGGAAATGTTATATAGCAGAATGTAAAAAAATTTGTTTTTTTTTTGCAAAATTGTCGCTCTTTTAAAAAAAAAAAAAAAAAAACTGCACAGGTGATCAAATACAACCAAAAGAAAGCTCTATTTGTGGGGGAAAAAGGACATAAATTTTGTTTGGGTACAGCGTCGCACAATCGCGCAATTGTCCGTTAAAGTCACGTATTGCCGAATCGCAAAATATGGCCTGGTCAGGAAGGGGGTAAAATCTTCCGGTCTTAAAGTGGATAAAAATACGCTCATTGGGAATTTTTTTTTTGTCAAGGACCTGCAGCTAAATACATTTTGGCCTAAATATATGACAAAAATTGAATATATTGGATATTTTTTAACAGTCAAAGTAGAAAATGTAAAGTATAATATCACAAAAAATAAAAAGTGCAGTTGTCAGTTAAAGTCGCGCAGTGCCAAGTTGAAAAAAGTGGCCTGGTCATTGAGCAGCAAAAGCTTCTGGGGCTAAAGTGGTTAAACATGTTCATTTCCATTACACAGTGGACTGATGGAATGATTAGTTTACACAATAAAAATATGTGTATATATATATATATATATATATATATATTGTGACAGGAAGTCAGGTAAATCTGTGGATGTAGTCACAGACAGGAGATACATTTCCACCTGGTTTAGAAAATTCACCAATTACTATAGGGTGTCGGCTGCAAAGGTAGCCAGAACTGTCTAAGGACGTTGAACAGACTTCAGCTGTTCAGAATGAGGAAATTAAGGCCTCTATAATTTGTCCAAAAGAAGTCTAAGGATTGCTGCCTCCTGAGGCTGTGTGAGCTGGGGAGAGGAGGACAGTCAGAAGGGATGCCCCCTGAAGCTGTGAGAGCATGGGGAAGACCTCCTGAAGCGATGTGCGCTGAGGAGGGTAAAAAGTGTGAAGACTTCTCAAGGTGAGAAAATGAACTATTTCTATGTGGAAGAAATAAATGAACTGTTTGCTATGTGAAGAGACAAGCAAAGGAATGGTTGCTATGTGAACAGACAAACAAAGGAATGTGTTCTATGTGAAGAGAAAAGCAAAGGGACATGCTCAATATGAAGAGGAAAAGGGACATGTTCAATGGACATTTGTTGTGTGAAGAGATAAAACATGGACTATGGAGTGTCTGCTGTAGGATCAGCAAAGTTTGCCCAACAGTAGGTATGAGACAGACTCCGTAAGTAGGTTCCTGTATGTGAAAAGGTAGCCGCCCACAGTGGCAAGGATTTATTTTGTGTTTTATTTTTATTTTGATGTTTTTGACGCTTGCACTTGTGTGAAGAAAATTGCATGAATAAACCAAACTGTTTGCAACCACTTCTCGGCTATCTCCCTGTGTAACAAACCCCCCCAAGGGGTCATCCATACCCACCACCGAGCTAATCTCCCACAATATATATATATATATATATATATATATTTTTTTTTTTTTTAATCTTACAAGAAGTGACAAGGACAATGTCTTTCTGTTAAGAACAACACACAAGAACAGATATTTCATGTACAGTATTTGCAGCAAATGTTGTTAACCTGAATCTAAAGACTTCATCTAAGGACCGATAACCTGTCATATTACATTTTTATTTTGGGGTTTAGATACACTTTAATAAAAAAAAATATAACATGCTGGCTTTTGATACACTTTGAATGGATACCTGCATATGCAAGCAAATTTTTTTATTTATACAACCCTTCATCACCTCCATAACCCCTTCTGGTACACAGGCAGAGGACATAGGACAGTTTCAGCTTAAAAGATTTCTAGCAAAATCAACAGGAATTTTTTCACTTATTGGAATGATAATACACAAAACATTCAATAGTATGACAAAATACATTTCCCCTGCGCAAGGGAAATATAAAAACACTTAATTGCAGATGTTTCAATAGTAAAATTACTGTAGCAGACCAAAAGAGAGCAAATAAGAGAAGCTCATTGTTGGGTTTACATCCACTTTAAGTAACACTTAGGTATTACCCCCCCCCCCCCCCAGCCTATGGCTGGACAATAAAAGAAGCAGCTGCAGACTGATGATGAGCACATCTCTCTGTCACTCTGATCTCATCCCCCATGAGCGTGTTCCTTGCACTGTGTTCCTTGTCTTCATGAGCTGCTTCTCCCTCCCCCAGTCAAAGCTCGGCTGCACAGAGACTGCAAATGGCTGATACCAAGTCCAATTTGGGTTCATATACTGCTTGTATTACATTTACAGATGTATAAATAAGTATATACTTATATGTAAATAAATATATAAATATGAAGCTGCATTCAATTGCGTCTTTTGTACCTGACCGGAGTTAAGTACTAAAAGGAAAACTTTAAAAGTTTTTGGTCAATTTTATTTTTTGAACTGGAAAACCTGTAACTGCCCAGAAACTGTTTAGCAGGGAATGCCGCGCCTGCACCGGAACTTATGAGCGGGGCCGGTGCAGGCGCCTTGACTCCTGGGAGCGATGATGTTCAGCTCCCAGGAGTCATCGCAAGCCGGAAGAGAAGGCGCGGGCTGGGGCCGCAGAGGAAGGAAGGTGAGTATATTTTCTTCTATAACAAGGTAAGTGAACAAAAAAAAACCTGGAGCATCCATTTCTTTTTCAGGTGACACTCAGCAAGCGGATGGCCCAAAATCTATTTTTTTCGATTTTGAGGCCGGAACTCCGCTTTGAGTTTTGAGCACCATTTTAAAAAAAAGCATACAGTATACAAAAACAACACATTTCTTTTAATATTCAAATATAATATTTATTTTGACAGACAGATTTATTTTATCTCATAGTTCCATTTTAAGCTTGTGTACTTACCTAAGAAGGCTAGTGTTCCAGTATAGTTGGTACTTGTTAAAGTCAGGCTATATGGAGCAAAGGTGGTTTGAGGTTGCGGACCGTGACCAGGAATCATTGTTGAGCAGGCAGCTTCCACTTTTCCATCAGGATAGGCATGAAGAAGTGTTGGAAAGATGGTAATCAACAGGAAGATGTTCTTTAATGTTAGCTCCATCTCTGGTGTGCCTCTGATCATACAGACAAATATACATTATAAAGAAACACATTTGCTATATACAGTATATGCAACTCGTTTTTGAGACATGTTGGTTGCATTTAATATCGATTGAATGCTAAAGGGTTCATTATTTACAACAAAAAAAAAAAAAAAGTAACAAGAATGAGAAGAAAACTAGTTTGACTTCTCATATCAATTAATCAGATTTCCTATGGGAGTAAAAAGTGTCCTGGTGGGAATAAACATTGCATCTTTGGTGTTAGGGGGAGGAATAGCAGCCCGTTAAATAATTTAATTATAGGTGGGTGTGGCGCTGCTTGTGATTAGTTTAAAAATTAGGTGACTCAATTGATTACCAGATACATAATTTACAAATTCATGAATTTACATCGTGTGCAATCAAATACTGTGCTTATTCCACCCTAAAGAACTGTGCATATAATTCAAGCAGATAATATATATGCAAAAAATGTATATATATACATCAAATAAAATTATATAAAGTCGTGACAAGTGCTGTGTCAAGTAAGGTGGCAGACACTAATTGTCAATAACAATTGCAAAAAATAAAGTCCTAAAACATATATGTTGAAAATCGATGATAATGATATTCAAGTCTCGCAATGTGGCGGTGATCTTCACACGTGCTACCCCCGTGTTAACCTCACTCACCAGAAGCCTTTCCCCCTGTGGGGTATATTCATGTTCACAGCACTAATGAGGCTGTACACATGCTTCACATCTAGAGTTGTCCTCCTGTATACTCGTCTGCCCCTCCAGATCTCTCACATGCAGAGATAAGAACAGCAGGCATATCCCATAGTGTGATAACGTTTAAAATGTTCTCAAAGTAGAAGGCGAATCTTTTTTTTTTTTTTCCCTTTTGGATAGAGTAAAGGAGGGTTATAACCTCTGTCAGATTTTTTTTTTTTTCGCCATCTGTGTCCCATTGCAGAAATTTCCCTTCACTTCCTGTGCCATAGCCAACTAGGAAGTGAGAGGAAATTCCTCCAAAATAAGGGAATTCTTTGGGGACCCCCAGGTCACCAAAACTAGTGTCCCTATTGGAATATTTCCTCTATTACTTTTCTAGGGACAACCCAAAATTTGGGGTTTTCTTTTACTTTTCACTTTCAATGATAATGGTAAACAGGACTCTCCTTAACAGGAGCACAGACAGCAATAAAAACTGACAGGTGTTCTAATCCCTCTCCACTCTATCCAAAACTAAAAAGAAAAGTAATGCCTTTAGTTGTACTTTAACATATTCCATGTTCTATCCAAAACAAAAATACAATTAGCTATAGATACAGTTGAAGGCTGTAACAATAACTCCCAACTGTCCTCATTTGGAACAAAGCCCCTCTGTTCCTCATTCCTCCACATCTGTCCCTAATTTTGGTCTGATCTATATAGTTGTATATAAAATGCATTATTTATCTATCAAAAATTGTTTCCTAGTGCTAAACCTTTCATCCAATTTCTAAAATGCTGCATTTGCGAATTTTACAAGCCAGCATAAAGGAATAGTAGTGGTAAAAAAAAAAAAAAAAGCATTTAAAGGATTGACCAATCATTTTTTTTGGTATAATTATCCTTTAAAGCGGTTGTAAACCTGAAAATGAAAAAAAAAAAAAAAAAAAAAACCTGCAAAACAAAGCCATAATGAGCTAGTATGCATCGCATACTAGCTCATTATGCATTACTTACCTTAGAACGAAGCCCCGACACGGACCCCCGGACATCGCTGCGGGCGCCACCATGATCCCTCGGCGTCTCTTCCGGGTTCGGCGGCTCCGGCGCTGTGATTGGCCGGAGCCGCGATGACGTCACTCCCGCGCATGCGCACGGGAGTGATTTTCCGGCAAGCTGCCGGCTAGGAAAACTGAAGGTCCCCCTGGACCTTCAGAGCGCATGCGCCGCTCGCGTGAGCGGCTGCATGCACTGCAAATATCTCCTAAACCGTGCCGGTTTAGGAGATATTAATTATACCTACAGGTGAGCCTTATTATAGGCTTACCTGTAGGTAAAAGTGTCAAAAAACGGGATACTACCGCTTTAAAGGAGGTTTGGTAAGGGGTGTGTCCTAGGCCTACATACTTTTGCTAATAGGTGTCCCTCCTTCCTTTCTCAGAAAGTTGGGAGGTATGCTGTAACCTTCCACTACTACTTTATCTATATTATTTTGTAATAGCATAATGATGATGATAGATAAAGGTTATTGTGGCCAATTAGAGTATTCATTGGAAGCCTAACTCAAGAAAGATATAAATAAATAAGATTTAGTCCAGTTATGTAATAATTAAAACCCCAGTAAGTCCATTATACCTAGATCTAGCAAAAGTGCCTGAATGTGTCTTCACGTCAACCTCCTGAAAAATCCTATACAGCAGTATTTAGACTGGAAGGGGGAAAGTCATTACCAGTGGCATATCCTCTATGTGTGTGATGTGTGCAGAGTACATGGACCCCAGAGGGATGGGGCCCATTGTGCATTGACTCACTCGGATGCCATCCTGACTCCTCAGCTGCTCTATTTCATACATGCTTACAGTAAGGGAGAGCCATAGGGATGTATTGCTTTACAGCGGTGTAGTGTTTATGGAGGTCCATTATTTCTAGACTCTTCCAACACAATTTCTGTACATTCAGCAACTTAAGCAGATTTGCTACAAATATAACTCAAGTGTATTGGTTGGGTAATTATTTGTAGTGAATATGTCTTGGCAAATATGTACAATCAGAAAACAAACCCAAATGTTGGCAATTCAATTTTATAGTAGTGAAAAATGATAGCTAAGGTACATTAATATTAAAGGCAAGATAGATAGATTAGAGAGATAGATAGCGAGATAGATAGATAGATAGATAGATAGATAGATAGATAGATAGATAGATAGATAGATAGATAGATAGATAGATAGATAGATAGATAGATAGATAGATAGATAGATAGATAGATAGATAGATAGATAGATAGATAGATAGATAGATAGATAGATGATAGATAGATTTGCATATGCTACTTTAGTATGGGATAAAATGTCTTATACAAAATAAAAATGATGTACTCTATTGTTAAAATTTACAATATGGCAATACTAAATCACAACAAATTCATCCACATTTAAATAATATTATAACATACTAACCTTGCAGAGCTTGATCTATGTGTGGAAGTTCTTACTTAGACTGCTGTCTAGTACATTATAAGCTGCTTCTCCTTTGCCAATCCCCACCCTACGGAAATCACATGTTGACGCAGAGTCATTTTGGTGTGGGAATTTAGATTGAGAAATACACTACCTTTCATGTATTACTTGTTATCCTGTCTCACATTCATTTCTGAAAAGAGATCATGCAGTATTGTAAATAATGACCTCGAGTTAGGACTTGCTATTACCCAATAAAAAAGTGAGTGCAGCGTGAACACATAAAGTCTAGGTGTACAGACAGACAGGGGTGTATATAAAGTTTATGTTCTATTGTGCTATGCTGTCTTCTCCCCTCTGGGAGTTGTACATTTGCATATTCATTATTGGTTAAAAATATTGGCATCCCTGCATTTCTGTCAGATAATGTACCACTTCACCCAGAAAATTGCTGCAATTTGAAAAGTTTAGGCATTCTCATGTTTATTTCTCTTGTTTGTATTTGCATGACACAAAAAAAGTGGAGAAACAAAAAGCCAAATCTGACACATTCCACGCAAAACTCCAAAAATGGACTGGACAAAATATTGGCACCCTCAATTTATTATTTGGTAGCACAGCCCTTGGAAAAATAACTGAAATCAATTGTTTCCTGTAACCATTAATGAGTTTCTTACACCTCTCTAGTGGAATTTTGGACCACTCTTCTTTAGCCAACTGCACCAGGTCTCTCAGATTGGAAAGGTTCCTTTTCCTCACCTGCTGTTTTTGAGATCTCTCTACAGGTGCTCTGTGGGGTTTAGGTCTGGACTCATTGCTGGCCAGTTCACTACTCCCCAGCGCTTTGTCTTAAACCATTTCTGGGTGCTTTTTAACGTGTGCTTTGGGTCATTGTCCTGCTGTAAGACCAGTGGCGGCCTGCCCATAGAGGGCGCAGGGGCGCCGCCCCCCCCCCCTAACAAGGCAGAAAAAATGAAGATTAAATTTAAAAAAGTCAAGTTTTCGCCCACTAGGGGCGCCTGACAGTGTGCTGGGTATGGGGTTTTCGACCCCACCCTCGCCCGGCAGAGGCGCCGATTGGCGCTCTTCTGGGGGTGTGTCGGGCGCAGAGCAATGCGCCCCGACACACCCCACTTTCACAATGTCCGGGCTGTGATTGGTCCAGACTCAAGCCTGGACCAATCACAGGAGGATATCGGACCTGGTGACGTGACGAATGGGGGCGATGCACCGTCCCGGCGTCACGTTCACCTTCAGTTCCTGCCCGCCGGAGAAGAAGAGACAGGAGAGCCGCATCCCACCTCCGGAAGAAGAAGATCGCCGGAGAAGAGGAGACAGGTATCCCGCTGCCGGAAGAAGATCGCCGGAGAAGAGGAGACAGGCATCCCGCCGCCGGAAGAAGAGGATCGCCGGAGAAGAGGAGACAGGCATCCCGCCGCCGGAAGAAGAAGCCCGTGTCACCGCACTGCACTGCATTGGGGACATGTACACTGGTCACTGGCTGCATTGGAGGCATGCACGCTAATCTCTGCATTGGGGACATGTACGCTGGTCACTGGCTGCATTGGAGGCACGCACGCTGATCTCTGCATTGGGGACATGTACACTGGTCACTGGCTGCATTGGAGGCACGCACACTAATCTCTGCATTGGGGACATGTACACTGGTCACTGGCTGCATTGGAGGCACGCACGCTGATCTCTGCATTGGGGACATGTACACTGGTCACTGGCTGCATTGGAGGCACGCACGCTGATCTCTGCATTGGGGACATGTACACTGGTCACTGGCTGCATTGGGGACATGTACACTGGTCACTGCATTGGAGGCACGCACGCTGATCTCTGCATTGGGGACATGTGCGCTGGTCACTGCATTGGAGGCACGCACGCTGATCTCTGCATTGGGGACATGTACACTGGTCACTGGCTGCATTGGAGGCACGCACGCTGATCTCTGCATTGGGGACATGTACACTGGTCACTGGCTGCATTGGGGACATGTACACTGGTCACTGCATTGGAGGCACGCACGCTGATCTCTGCATTGGGGACATGTACGCTGGTCACTGCATTGGAGGCACGCACTCTGATCTCTGCATCGGGGACATGTACGCTGGTCACTGCATTGGAGGCAAGCACGCTGATCTCTGCATTGGGGACATGTACACTGGTCACTGGCTGCATTGGAGGCACACACGCTCATCTCTGCATTGGGAACATGTACACTGGTCACTGGCTGCATTGGAGGCACGCACGCTGATCTCTGCATTGGGGACATGTACACTGGTCACTGGCTGCATTGGGGACATGTACACTGGTCACTGCATTGGAGGCACGCACGCTGATCTCTGCATTGGGGACATGTACGCTGGTCACTGCATTGGAGGCACGCACGCTGATCTCTGCATTGGGGACATGTACGCTGGTCACTGCATTGGAGGCACGCACGCTGATCTCTGCGTTGGGGACATGTACACTGGTCACTGGCTGCATTGGAGGTACACACGCTTATCTCAGCATTGGGGACATGTACACTGGTCACTGGCTGCATTGGGGACATGTACACTGGTCACTGCATTGGAGGCATGCACGCTGATCTCTGCATTGGGGCATGTACACTGGTCACTGGCTGCATTGGAGGCATGCACGTTAATCTCTGCATTGGGGACATGTACACTGGTCACTGGCTGCATTGGAGGCATGCATGCTGATCTCTGCATTGGGAACATGTACGCTGGTCACTGCATTGGAGGCACGCACGCTGATCTCTGAATTGGGGACATGTACACTGGTTACTGGCTGCATTGGAGGCACGCATGCTGATCTCTGCATTGGGGACATGTACACTGGTCACTGGCTGCATTGGAGGCAAGCACGCTGATCTCTGCATTGGGGACATGTACACTGGTCACTGGCTGCATTGGAAGCACGCACGCTGATCTCTGCATTGGGGACATGTACACTGGTCACTGGCTGCATTGGAAGCACGCACGCTGAACTCTGCATTAGGGACATGTACACTGGTCACTGGCTGCATTGGAGGCACGCACGCTGATCTCTGCATTGGGGACATGTACACTGGTCACTGGCTGCATTGGGGACATGTACACTGGTCACTGCAATGGAGGCACGCACGCTGATCTCTGCATTGGGGACATGTACGCTGGTCACTGCATTGGAGGCACGCACGCTGATCTCTGCATTGGGGACATGTACACTGGTCACTGGCTGCATTGGAGGCACGCACGCTGATCTCTGCATTGGGGACATGTACACTGGTCACTGGCTGCATTGGAGGCACGCACGCTGATCTCTGCATTGGGGACATGTACACTGGTCACTGGCTGCATTGGGGACATGTACACTGGTCACTGCATTGGAGGCACGCACGCTGATCTCTGCATTGGGGACATGTACGCTGGTCACTGCATTGGAGGCATGCACTCTGATCTCTGCATCGGGGACATGTACGCTGGTCACTGCATTGGAGGCAAGCACGCTGATCTCTGCATTGGGGACATGTACACTGGTCACTGGCTGCATTGGAGGCACACACGCTCATCTCTGCATTGGGAACATGTACACTGGTCACTGGCTGCATTGGAGGCACGCACGCTGATCTCAGCATTGGGGACATGTACACTGGTCACTGGCTGCATTGGGGACATGTACACTGGTCACTGCATTGGAGGCACGCACGCTGATCTCTGCATTGGGGACATGTACGCTGGTCACTGCATTGGAGGCACGCACGCTGATCTCAGCATTGGGGACATGTACACTGGTCACTGGCTGCATTGGGGACATGTACACTGGTCACTGCATTGGAGGCATGCACGCTGATCTCTGCATTGGGGCATGTACACTGGTCACTGGCTGCATTGGAGGCATGCACGTTAATCTCTGCATTGGGGACATGTACACTGGTCACTGGCTGCATTGGAGGCATGCATGCTGATCTCTGCATTGGGAACATGTACGCTGGTCACTGCATTGGAGGCACGCACGCTGATCTCTGAATTGGGGACATGTACACTGGTTACTGGCTGCATTGGAGGCACGCATGCTGATCTCTGCATTGGGGACATGTACACTGGTCACTGGCTGCATTGGAGGCAAGCACGCTGATCTCTGCATTGGGGACATGTACACTGGTCACTGGCTGCATTGGAAGCACGCACGCTGATCTCTGCATTGGGGACATGTACACTGGTCACTGGCTGCATTGGAAGCATGCACGCTGATCTCTGCATTAGGGACATGTACACTGGTCACTGGCTGCATTGGAGGCACGCACGCTGATCTCTGCATTGGGGACATGTACACTGGTCACTGGCTGCATTGGAGGCATGCACGCTGATCTCTGCATTGGAGACATGTACGCTGGTCACTGCATTGGAGGCATGCACTCTGATCTCTGCATCGGGGACATGTACGCTGGTCACTGCATTGGAGGCACGCACGCTGATCTCTGCATTGGGGACATGTACACTGGTCACTGGCTGCATTGGAGGCACGCACGCTCATCTCTGCATTGGGAACATGTACACTGGTCACTGGCTGCATTGGAGGCACGCACGCTGATCTCAGCATTGGGGACATGTACACTGGTCACTGGCTGTATTGGGGACATGTACACTGGTCACTGCATTGGAGGCACGCACGCTGATCTCTGCATTGGGGACATGTACGCTGGTCACTGCATTGGAGGCACGCACGCTGATCTCTGCATTGGGGACATGTACGCTGGTCACTGCATTGGAGGCACGCACGCTGATCTCTGCATTGGGGACATGTACACTGGTCGCTGGCTGCATTGGAGGTACACACGCTGATCTCAGCATTGGGGACATGTACACTGGTCACTGGCTGCATTGGGGACATGTACACTGGTCACTGCATTGGAGGCACGCACGCTGATCTCTGCATTGGGGACATGTACACTGGTCACTGGCTGCATTGGAGGCATGCACGCCAATCTCTGCATTGGGGACATGTACACTGGTCACTGGCTGCATTGGAGGCACGCATGCTGATCTCTGCATTGGGGACATGTACGCTGGTCACTGCATTGGAGGCACGCACGCTGATCTCTGCATTGGGGACATGTACACTGGTTACTGGCTGCATTGGAGGCACGCACGCTGATCTCAGCATTGGGGACATGTACACTGGTCACTGGCTGCATTGGGGACATGTACACTGGTCACTGCATTGGAGGCACGCACGCTGATCTCTGCATTGGGGACATGTACGCTGGTCACTGCATTGGAGGCACGCACGCTGATCTCTGCATTGGGGACATGTACGCTGGTCACTGCATTGGAGGCACGCACGCTGATCTCTGCATTGGGGACATGTACACTGGTCGCTGGCTGCATTGGAGGTACACACGCTGATCTCAGCATTGGGGACATGTACACTGGTCACTGGCTGCATTGGGGACATGTACACTGGTCACTGCATTGGAGGCACGCACGCTGATCTCTGCATTGGGGACATGTACACTGGTCACTGGCTGCATTGGAGGCATGCACGCCAATCTCTGCATTGGGGACATGTACACTGGTCACTGGCTGCATTGGAGGCACAAATGCTGATCTCTGCATTGGGGACATGTACGCTGGTCACTGCATTGGAGGCACGCACGCTGATCTCTGCATTGGGGACATGTACACTGGTTACTGGCTGCATTGGAGGCACGCACGCTGATCTCTGCATTGGGGACATGTACACTGGTCACTGGCTGCATTGGAGGCAAGCACGCTGATCTCTGCATTGGGGACATGTACACTGGTCACTGGCTGCATTGGAAGCACGCACGCTGATCTCTGCATTGGGGACATGTACACTGGTCACTGGCTGCATTGGAAGCACGCACGCTGATCTCTGCATTGGGGACATGTACACTGGTCACTGGCTGCATTGGAGGCACGCACGCTGATCTCTGCGCTGGGCACATGTACACTGGTCACTGGCTGCATTGGAGGCACGCACGCTGATCTCTGCATTGGGGACATCGCACTGGTCACTGGCTGCATTGGAGGCACGCACGTTGATCTCTGCATTGGGGACATGTACACTGGTCACTGGCTGCATTGGAGGCATGCACGCTAATCTCTGCATTGGGGACATGTACGCTGGTCACTGGCTGCATTGGAGGCACGCACGCTGATCTCTGCATTGGGGACATGTACACTGGTCACTGGCTGCATTGGAGGCACGCACGCTGATCTCTGCATTGGGGACATGTACACTGGTCACTGGCTGCATTGGAGGCACGCACGCTGATCTCTGCATTGGGGACATGTACACTGGTCACTGGCTGCATTGGGGACATGTACACTGGTCACTGCATTGGAGGCACACACGCTGATCTCTGCATTGGGGACATGTACGCTGGTCACTGCATTGGAGGCACGCACTCTGATCTCTGCATCGGGGACATGTACGCTGGTCACTGCATTGGAGGCACGCACGCTGATCTCTGCATTGGGGACATGTACACTGGTCACTGGCTGCATTGGAGGCACGCACGCTGATCTCTGCATTGGGAACATGTACACTGGTCACTGGCTGCATTGGAGGCACGCACGCTGATCTCAGCATTGGGGACATGTACACTGGTCACTGCATTGGAGGCACGCACGCTGATCTCTGCATTGGGAACATGTACGCTGGTCACTACATTGGAGGCACGCACGCTGATCTCTGCATTGGGGACATGTACACTGGTCACTGGCTGCATTGGAGGCATGCACGCTAATCTCTGCATTGGGGACATGTACACTGGTCACTGGCTGCATTGGAGGCATGCATGCTGATCTCTGCATTGGGGACATGTACGCTGGTCACTGCATTGGTGGCACGCACGCTGATCTCTGCATTGGGGACAAGTACACTGGTTACTGGCTGCATTGGAGGCACGCACGCTAATCTCTGCATTGGGGACATGTACACTGGTCACTGGCTGCATTGGAGGCAAGCACGCTGATCTCTGCATTGGGGACATGTACACTGGTCACTGGCTGCATTGGAAGCACGCAAGCTGATCTCTGCATTGGGGACATGTACACTGGTCACTGGCTGCATTGGAAGCACGCACGCTGATCTCTGCATTGGGGACATGTACACTGGTCACTGGCTGCATTGGAGGCACGCACGCTGATCTCTGCATTGGGGACATGTACACTGGTCACTGGCTGCATTGGAGGCACGCACGCTGATCTCTGCATTGGGGACATGTACGCTGGTCACTGCATTGGGGACATGTACGCTGGTCACTGCATTGGGGACATGTATGCTGGTCACTGCATTGAAAGGGGGCATGTATACTGGTCACTACATTTAAGGGAGCATGTACTGTGGGGTTTGTGCTAGGGGGTCTGTACTGTGGGGTTTGTGCAAGGGGGTCTGTACTGTGGGATTAGTGCTAGGGGGCCTGTACTGAGGGGTTTGTGCTAGGGGGTCTGTACTGTGGGATTAGTGCTAGGGGGTCTGTACTGTGGGGTTTGTGCTAGGGGGTCTGTACTGTGGGGTTTGTGCTAGGGGGCCTGTACTGTGTTGTGCTAGGGGGCCTGTACTGTGGGGTTTGTGCTTGAGGGGTTTGTGCTAGGGGGTCTGTACTGTGGGGTTTGTGCCACTCTCAGTCAGTGTATCCCATAATAGGGTGTCTCTCACAGTATATCCCATAATAGGGCCCCTGCTCCCCATTATGGGATATACTAATACTGATGGACCCCTTACTATGTGATATATTGGGAGAATTTGTTCACGCAAGCAAAATACAGGGGACAAAATGGGTGGAGTCTATAAGGGGTGGGGCTTCTGAGAAATGGGAGGGGTCAAATTGGAAGGGCAGGGTCTTGCGCCCTCCCCCATCTTAACCACTTAAGCCCCGGAGGATTTGGCTGCTTAAAGATCAGGGGGTATTTTGCGATTCGGCGCTGCGTGACTTTAACGGACAATTGCGCAGTCGTGCGATGCTGTACCTAAACGAATTTGACGTCCTTTTGTTCCCACAAACAGAGCTTTCTTTTGGTGGTATTTGATCACCTGTGCGATTTTTACTTTTTGCGCTATAAACAAAAAAAGAGCGTCAATTTTGCAAAAATAACAATATTTTTCAAATTTTTTTATATGAAATTCCCCAAAACTGATTGGCACTGATGGGGGGCACTGATGGGCACTGATGGGGGGCACTGATGGGCACTGATAGGCAGCACTGGTGGGCAATAATGGGCACTGGTGGGCAGCACTGGTGGATGGCAATAACGGGCACTGGTGGGCAGCACTGATATATGGCATTGGTGGGCAGCACTGATAGGAGGGCACTACTGGCAGGCTGTTTGCCATCCCTGGTGGCCATGGTGGGCATCCCTGGTGGTCATGGGTGGGCATCCCTGGTGGCTCTAGTGGCATCCCCTCCCCCCAGGGCTGCACTGGTAATCAATCATCTGATTACCAGCACAGACCCCCCCTGTGATCAGTGAGTACTTAGAAATACTCACTGATCACCCCCAGCTCCAGTATCGATCCTCTTCTTCTCCTCCCTGACAGGATCTGTCAGGGAGGAGAAGAGATCGAAGCCGTTACAACGGCTGTATTTACATTGCATGACGGCTGTGATTGGACACAGCCGTCATGTGATCAGGAGGGCCAATCACAGGGCCCTCCTGACGCATCTTGTTGCGCTGTGTCCGAGGGACACAGGCACATCGGGATCGCGCCGCTGCGCGTGCCCGCGGCGGCGCAATCTCGCTCCTTCTGAAGGACGTTCCGGAACGTCCATTCAGAAGGACGAGACTCCCACCCGGCCGTATATGTACAATGGCCCGGGTGGGAGGTGGTTAAAGGCTTCATTTCATTTTATATAAAAAAAAAATACAGTAGAATGATGGGATTTACCAAAAAGCTATAATTTTGTTTAGTCTGTCCGCACATTCTCCAAAAAGGATTTTGGCTTCATTAGCTAAGTTTTGACAAACTCTTTGATCAATTTTTCTCTTTCATCCACATCCAGGGAGATTAGCTACAAAGCCATAGGCTGTAAACTTTTTGACAATGTTGCGCACAGTGGACACAGGAACATTAGGATCTCTGGAGATGGACTTGTAACCTTGAGATTGTCCATGCTTTCCCACAATTTTTGTTCTCAAATCCTCAGACAGTTCTTTGCTGCTCTTTATCTTCTCAATGCGCCATGTGGCACACAGAGACACACAACAGAAAGGATGAGTCAACTTTTCATTATTTTAACTGGTTGCTGGTGTGATTTCTATGTTGTCAGCACTTGTTTATTGATACAGGTGAGTTTAAAGAGGTTGTAAACCCACCTCACAAACTTTTACCTATAGGTAAGCCTATATTAAGGCTTACCTATAGGTGCTATAAATATCTCCCAAACTTGCACCGTTTAGGACATATTTAGAATGCATACTGCCGATGACATCATCGGCGCAGGCGCTCTAAAGGAACGGCCACCCGTGCCGTTCCTTCAGAGCTCAGTGCCGTGAATGGCGCAATCAGATGGCCGGAGGACGTGAACCCGGAAGCAGGACGGCCGGACATGTCGTCGTCCTGTCGCTGAGGTGGCGGCACGGCGGGGGCTTCGTTTTAAGGTAAGTACTACATAATGAGCTAGTATGCGATGCATACTAGCTCATTATGCCTTTCTCTTTACAGGGCTTTTTTTTTCTCGTTTTTTTTTTGGGGGACTTTACTTCCTCTTTAATTACAAATTACAGGGGCATCACAAACTTGGAATGCAATTATTTCTTACAATTTTGAGAAGGTGCCAATAATTTTGTCCAGTCCATTTTTGGAGTTTTGCATGGAATGTGTCAGATTTGGCTTTTTGTTTCTCCTCTTTTTTGTGTCATAGTGTACCAACATAAACAAAAGAAATTAACATGTGAATGCATAAACATCTGTCTGAATTTGCAACAATTTTCTGGGCAAAGTGGTGCATTATCTGACAAATGCAGGGGTGCCAATAATTTTAGTCATTACTATATACATTATCTTACACAATTTACTTTTTCTATTAACAGTAAATAGTAGTTCTCCTAAAATAGTTGTAGCAGATGTAAATGCAGGCCTAAAATCTCCTGGTTTCTGTATTTTCGGACACTTTTAACCACTTAAGCCCCGGAGGATTTGGCTGCTCAAAGACCAGGGCCTATTTTGCGATTTGGCACTGCGTGACTTTAACAGACATTTGCGCGGTCGTGCAATGCTGTACCCAAATTAAATTGATGTCCTTTTTTTCCCACAAACAGAGCTTTCTTTTGGTGGTATTTGATCACCTGTACGATTTTTACTTTTTGTGCTATAAACAAAAAAAGCGACAATTTTGAAAAAATAACAATATTTTCAAATTGTTTTATATAACATTCTCAAAAAAATGTAAAAATCTAAATTTTTTAACATTGTAGGCCAATTTGTTTTCTGCTACATATTTTTGGTAAAAAAAATCGCAATAAGTCTTGGATTGGTTTGCGAAAGCGTTATTGCGTTTACTAACTACGGGAAAGATTTATGTCATTTTTATTGTTTTTTTTTTTAACTAGCAATGGCGGCGATCTGCAATTTTTTTGCGGGACTGCGACATTGCGGCGGACAGATCGGACCCCTGACTGACATTTTGAAACTTTTGGGGGCACCAGTGACATTACTACAGTAATCAGTGCTATAAATATGCACTGTTACTGTAAAAATGACACTGGCAGGGAAGGGGTTAACTTTATTAGTGATCAAGGGGTTAAGTGTGTCCCTAGGGGCGTGATTCTACTGTCAAGGGGCGTGGCTTGTGATGTAACCACAGAGACATACGATCCTACATAGCAGGATCGTATGATCTCTGCAGTTACACCAGGGAGAATGACAGGCGGCTTTGTTTAAATTAGCCACCTGCCTTTCTCCCTCTCCAGCGAGAATTCGTGAGTGGCCGGCGGACATCGGAGCCGCCGGTCACTCACGCAGGGATGTCAGGGAACGAGCGGGGGAGGGAGCGCGCTCGCCCCCTAGAGGCTCATGGGCGAGTGACGTCACTTTGCCCAGGAGGGGCTGACCGCCGCAGTACATAGTCGTGCGGCGGACAACAAGTGGTTAAATAATACATTTTCAGTATTTTCATGCCTCATTCCTGTGTCTGTAGAGTGTTTTCAAACATTTTTTATGCAAACTTTCTTACCTGGAGATCTAGCGTTGTCACCTGCAACACGAAGTGTTCCTTCCTGACTAATTTGCTTTAGAAAACTGTGTTTAGTGAGACATGATGCCAAACATACCAAAAGTAGATTTTGGGTTTACATGAGGTTTAATCTATCCAGGCAATTAAACAAGTTGCCGAGGTAATTCATCCTTTCCCCTATTACCTGGGGGGGGTTCTCTCATTTTGGAGAGACTATTTTAGCACTGCCCCCTAGGGAGCTGCTGAGATTGGATTCCTCTGGGTTACCCATAGCAACAGTCTGTTAAATGTATCACTTTAAGCCCTTGGCTCAGTCAATGAACAGCCCAGGGGATTTGTTTTATTTGGAACTGGGATGGGAGAAGGGATGAGTGAGATACTCCAACTTAGGAAGTATGCACAAATCCTGAGGACAACTAGCTGTAGTGTGTGCGGCAAGGCTGTTGCTTCACCTTGCCACTGAAGGGAAGATAAAGAAAGTGAACTTTGTTTTAGGTTACTCTTCAGGGTCTAACTTGGCACCCCCTTTCTTACTTGCTGTGTGTGCTAGCTCCTGTCCACTGACTCTCACCGGAGTGGTCTCCTTCCCTGGCAAGCTCCCTGGTACTCATGGACACTGTTTTTCCTCAGGTTGCTCTGTCATTTTTTCCACAGTCAGTATCCTCTGGACCTCCTGGCTCAGCACCACACTTCTGGTCAACTAGGCTGACTGCCTGTGACCACTTTCCACATTGACAGGAGGAGAGACAGCCGTCACCCTCCTCCTGGGATCTGGCTTCCCGCCCAAAGACGCCCTGTCACTTGTTCCCTTGGCTTTTATGACCTATCCCAGGATGCACTACTGTTGTGCCCACCCACTGGGAGGGTCACAAAAGCCTGTGTGTCACTGGCTGGGTTTCCTCCACTGTCCAACAGGCTCTCCTATACAGTGGGGACACTCCCTTAGACCAGGTGAATCACACATCGACACATGCAACAGGCCTGACTATCGATCAGGCTCTTCTGATAAGCAGGTAGAGCAAAAACGATGCTTTTCCTAGCACCTATCTAGGAGGGTGCTACACTATAATCCTGTGGGGGCGGGGGTCTCATGTAGGAGAGATCCCTTTTACTTCCTCTTTTATCTAGAGGATGGGAAAAGAAGAAAAATATCCCCAATGGTACACGGATAGCAAAACAAAAAAAACTGGGGTTTGGATACTTGGCTTTGGATACAAATTTACATAAGGAATTAGTTATTAAGATGTATATTTTTCTGTACATTTTCACTACTTTTTGTGAATAATATAACACCATTTGTTCGCCTGAAATAAAGCATGCTATATCCTATGTTCATCCTCATCTACAAAGAGCAATTGAGAAAGATCTCAGAGAAACGTTTTTGCAACAGATGTGGAGCAACTTCTCCAAAAAACAAACTATGTGTGGGTGCAGCGTATCCTTCCTGAGATGTCAACAAAGTTCAAGACTGCCGTCTTCTTGGCTCAAAATGCTATAAAATACTAGAAAATTTTACAGATAAAACTGGTATGAAAAACCTGCAGCAGAACATGTGTATACATGTTTGTTGTAAAGAGACGGTAAATCCCAAACCAAAGATACTGATCCTGTACAAAAGAAAGGAAAGTATGTAGTTTGAAAAACAAATATAGGTATTACCGAGATTCCGAGACGAAATAATCTATTAAAAAAAATAAGGTAGATCACTTACAGAAGAATATGAAATATAATAAACCATTGAAAAATTAAGATAATTTCCTTGATTGAGACAAAAAAGAAATCGTTAATTTATCTGAAAAAAGAGGGTGAAGTAGATCAAAGGCACTGTTGAAGTCAATGACAGAATACCCCGACAGAAATTTTCTGATCCCACGAAAATGCAGTGAGCGCTTCAGAGGTAAAGCTGCTGGCACAAAGATGACCAACCCTTAAATAGAACTCGATAATAAAAAAAATTAAGCATTACAATATTTTAAACATAAAGTGCCATGTGCAAACAGAAAACAATATATATTATACATGTGATCATTATAAAAGGGTCCATATAGTCCAACACATCAAATATGTGTAAAGATTATTCAATGAAGGTTTACCCAAATGGTATTGGAAGAAAAGTGACAAAGATGCTCCTCCACATAAAGTGATTCCAGTTCCAGTGCTGTTTTCTTCACCAATATGCACTCACCAGAATGCCATTGGTATACGGCATAATATTAAAGTATCCCGTAAGCGTTTGCGGCAACTAATCAGTGATTCCTTCTCGGGTAAAACGGCCTCTCGTTTTGGAACCTGATCAGAAAAATGCCCACCACATGGAGCCCGAGAAAAGGTTGATAGTGTAGCAATTTATTATAAAATGTTTATCATACAATTAAAAAGAATGCACATCCAGTGTAAAATGCAATCCAGTTCACATGTTTGCAGTGTTCCTAATGAGAATGAGTCAACTTCGAAACTTCGGAGGAGAGCACTGCGCCCTGAGCCCACCCAGTTCTGTGACAATAGCAAATTAAAATTTGCTATAGCCACACTGACTCTCCTCCCAGCCAATCAAGAAGAGGGTTGTGAGACCCCTTTCCTGATTGGCTGAAAAGAGAAGCGATCCTCCTGGCCAGGAAGAGGCAGAAGGCAAACGGCGGCTGGAGGAGGACAGCGGCTCAGCCATCCAGCACTCTGGACAGGAGGAAGGAGGTGAGGAGGTAAGAAGGCAGAGAGGGGGAAGAATGTGTCGCCTGACTGACTGTCCGGACCGACCGGAGCGCGGGGGGGGGGGGGGATGAGCATCTGCTCACATGGATTACGGCTTTATAGTATGCCCAAAGGTTAATGGACTTTTTACCTCCAGGTTCTCAATCAGGAATGGCACGAGGCAGGGGTGTCCCCAGTCTCCCCTCCTTTTCTCTTTGGTACTTGAACCTCTATTAAACAAAGTGTGAGCGAATACGGACATTAGGGGATTGAAGGTCGGTAATACTGAACAGTATTGCAGCATGTGCCGATGATGTGTTATTTCACCTTGCAGACCCCTTGATTTCACTGCCCAACCTGATGCAATTTCAAAATCAATTTTACAAAATCGGAAATCCTTCCCATTCAATTCCCCCCTTCTCTGGCAGGCAACCTTCCGGCTTCTTTCCCTTTTACCTGGGCCAAGTACTCCTTAACCATTTCTGGACCGGAAGGATTTGCCCCCTTAATGACCAGGCCATTTTTGTGATTCGGCACTGCGTTACTTTAACGGGAAATTGCGCGGTCGTGCGACGCTGTACCAAAATAAAATTGATGTCCTTGTTTTCCCACAAATAGAGCTTTCTTTTGGGGGTATTTGATCACCTGTGCACTTTTTATTTTTTGCTCTATAAACAAAAAAAGAGCGACAATTCTGAAAAAAAAAACAATATTTTTAACATTCTGCTATATAACATTCCAAAAAAAAAAAAAATGTTAAAATCAAATTTTTTCATCCTTTTAGGCCCATTTGTATTCTATAAAGTGAAAAAAGTGCTAAAGTGCAAGTGAGTAATGGCGCTGCCCTTTCAATATAATTGGATAATGGGTTTAATAATGCTTATGACAGAAAATTCATTCCTTATGGCGCGTTTCCACTGAGCTTTCTGGTACGGTTCGGTTCGGTACGGTACGCTATTTATGCCGTTTCCATTATGAATGGTACCCAAATTCCGAACCGTACCGTACCACTTTTTGGTACCCTTTCGTTGGGGTACCAAGCACATTAGACCCGTACCAACTGGGTGGAGCTACACTCTGCAGAACTTTGATTGGTTGACAGAGAATCGTCTATCACAGCTTTCCTGCTGTGACCAGCTACACCACGCCTATCATGAAAAGGGTACTATTGGCAGTGGAAACGCAATGTGTACCGTACCGAACCGTACCGTACCACTCAGTGGAAACGAGGCATTAAAGGTTGTTTTCCCCTATAAGAGGTCTACAATCTGGTGAGTGTATCCCCAAAGGGGGTCACGAGTGAGCTCACGGGGAACCTGTCACAACACAAGTGATTTCTTGTGGGATCTCATTTATAACCACGTTTATGCTGAAGCACTTTGATTAACTTTAGGTCGCCTTTATGTCACTAAGCACTATTTTATGGAATTTTTAATGTTATAACAAGCACATACACCTTTAAATAAAAGAACTCCCCATGTATAGGGGGTTTCTATATAGGCTTTTTGTGATTTGTGGAATTTGCACCTTATTTCTGAAGCACAGTGCACTTAGATGTTGTATATTCATTTTTTTTAATTTTTACATTTTTTTAATTTGTCACTTTTTTTTTCCACCTGCAACATGGTTCCATAACACTCATAGCAATATTACCCATTGAGTGCCCTATGAGTGGATGCTACCAATAGGGGTTAATTGTAATGAGGTTAACAGCCACATGTATTGTGTGTATATCTTTATTATCAACTAGTCTAGGCAGCGCCATTACTCACTTGCACATTAACACGTTTAAATTTGCATTCTGCTACATATTTTTGTTAAACAAATATCGCAATAAGCGCAAAAGTTATTGGGTCTACATACTAGGGGAAGGATTTATGTCATTTTTTTTTTCTAGTAATGGGGGCAATCTGCGATTTTTAGCGGGACTGCGACATTGCAGCGGACAGATCAGACCCCTAACTGACCATTTTGACATTTTTGGGGGGACCAGTGACACTACAGTAATCAGTGCCAAAAATATGCACTGTTACTGTAATAATGACGCTGGCAGGAAAGGGGTTAACCTAGTGGGTGATCAAAGGGTTAAATGTAAGCCTAGGGGAGTGTTTACTAACTGTGGGGGGAGGGGCTTGTGCAATGACTATAGAGACCTGTGATCCTATATAGAAGGTTTACAGGCGCTCTGTGATCATTTTAGAGAGAGAAGAACGATCAGCTGTGTTTACAACAGCTGACCGTTCTTCTCTCTAAGCGGGGAGTGATCACGGGTGGCTGGCGGCAATCGGTGCTGCCAGCCCCATATATCAGCTTTCCCGCTGCCTAGTGGGGGCAGGAGCTTGCCCCCTAGCACCAGGCGCAGTCCTACTGTGGCAGAGCGATCCAGAACTGGTTAAAATATCTGGGCATTCAGCTCATGGATTGTTTTGATACCCTGTACGCTACCAATTCTCCCCCAATACTTGCTGCGGTTAGAAGGGATTTTAGCACAAAGGAACAAGACTGCTTTCACCCGGCTGGGGTGTGTAAATATTATAAAAATGAATATTCATCCGAGAGTACTCTTCTTCTTGCAGATGATTCCTGTGTCCTTGCCCATAGGTTTCTTCACTCAATTGTCTAGCATGCTGTCTGGGTTTGTCTGGAACACACAAAAACCACAAATTGCTTGGGTGTCCCGGACAAACAGAGATACTACAGGCAGGGCCGGTTTTAGACAAAGTGTGGCCCTGGGCAAACCTAAAAGTGGGGCCCCAAATATCTTTATATTCTACCAAAAATATAGGCGCCATATATGGTGATATGCTGTGCGGCACCCAATTGCACCAACCGGCAAGGGAAAGGGAAGAGAGGGGCCGTGTCCTTCCACAGGTACGCTAGGAATCTGTAAGATCGGTGCTATGGGCTCCTGACAGTGATGTGGCCCCTTTGTAAAATCTTTAGACACAAAGAACAAAAGTGCAATAATTTATAAACAAGTGCAATATAAATAATTCACAAACCAAGACCAGTGCATTACAAAAATCATACATAGACAAAACCAGAGCATTACAATAGTAAATTGCCAGGTCTAGGTGGGGTAGGGTTGCTACCTCACCCCTTTAATCCAGGACACATACGAATTACCAGTGGCGGCTGGTGCTCAAAATTTTTTTTTTGGGGGGGGGGGGGCGCAAACAGAAAAATGTAATAGGCATTGCTTTGCGGCAAAAAACGCTGTAAAAAATTGCGTGACTTAACAAACAATCATTAGGTTGGTTCAAGATTGACCAGCGTGTCCCCATTCACTGCACAGTGACCAGCATGTCCCCCATCAATGCACAGTGTCCACAATGCACAGTGACCAGCATGTCCCCCATCAATGCACAGTGACCAGCATGTCCCCATTCAATGCACAGTGACCAGCATGTCCCCATTCAATGCACAGTGACCAGCATGTCCCCATTCAATGCACAGTGACCAGCATGTCCCCATCAATGCACAGTGTCCAGCATGTCCCCCATCAATGCACAGTGTCCAGCATGTCCCCCATCAATGCACAGTGTCCAGCATGTCCCCCATCAATGCACAGTGTCCAGCATGTTCCCCATCAATGCACAGTGTCCAGCATGTCCCCCATCAATGCACAGTGTCCAGCATGTTCCCCATCAATGCACAGTGTCCAGCATGTCCCCCATCAATGCACAGTGTCCAGCATGTCCCCCATCAATGCACAGTGTCCAGCATGTTCCCCATCAATGCACAGTGTCCAGTATGTCCCCCATCAATGCACAGTGTCCAGCATGTCCCCATTCAATGCACAGTGACCAGCATGTCCCCATTCAATGCACAGTGACCAGCATGTCCCCCACCAATGCACAGTGACCAGCATGTCCCCCATCAATGCACAGTGACCAGCATGTCCCCCACCAATGCACAGTGACCAGCATGTCCCCATTCAATGCACAGTGACCAGCATGTCCCCATTCAATGCACAGTGACCAGCATGTCCCCATCAATGCACAGTGTCCAGCATGTCCCCATTCAATGCACAGTGACCAGCATGTCCCCCACCAATGCACAGTGACCAGCATGTCCCCATCAATGCACAGTGACCAGCATGTCCCCCATCAATGCACAGTGACCTGACCAGCATGTCCCCATCAATGCACAGTGACCAGCATGTCTCCCATCAATGCACAGTGACCTGACCAGCATGTCCCCTATCAATGCACAGTGACCTGACCAGCATGTCCCCATCAATGCACAGTGACCAGCATGTCCCCCATCAATGCACAGTGACCTGACCAGCATGTCCCCATCAATGCACAGTGACCAGCATGTCCCCCACCAATGCACAGTGACCAGCATGTCCCCATTCAATGCACAGTGACCAGCATGTCCCCATCAATGCACAGTGTCCAGCATGTCCCCATTCAATGCACAGTGACCAGCATGTCCCCCACCAATGCACAGTGACCAGCATGTCCCCATTCAATGCACAGTGTCCAGCATGTCCCCCATCAATGCACAGTGACCTGACCAGCATGTCCCCATCAATGCACAGTGACCAGCATGTCCCCCATCAATGCACAGTGACCTGACCAGCATGTCCCCTATCAATGCACAGTGACCTGACCAGCATGTCCCCATCAATGCACAGTGACCAGCATGTCCCCCATTAATGCACAGTGACCTGACCAGCATGTCCCCCATCAATGCACAGTGACCTGACCAGCATGTCCCCATTCAATGCACAGTGACCTGACCAGCATGTCCCCCATCAATGCACAGTGACCTGACCAGCATGTCCCCCATCAATGCACAGTGACCTGACCAGCATGTCCCCATTCAATGCACAGTGACTCTGACCAGCATGTCCCCCATCAATGCACAGTGACCTGACCAGCATGTCCCCATTCAATGCACAGTGACTCTGACCAGCATGTCCCCCATCAATGCACAGTGACCTAACCATTATGTCCCCCATCAATGCAGTGTCCAGCATGTCCCCATCAATGCGTGACCCCCCCCCCAGAGGACTTCACTTACCTCTGGTGCCACTGCCGTCACCGTGTCTGGCGTGCTGCTCGGGACTCGGTCGGACGTCTTCTCCCTCCGAGTCCTCGTCTCGACCTGCATGCGCGCCACCCGTCACCGTCCCGACTCCCTGGCGACCGTGCTGCTCGGGAGTCGACTTCTTCCTCCTCCATGGCGCTGCGACTCGGTCGGCGCCGCCCGCTGCCTCTTCTCTGGCGGCGTACGGGAAGGTGTGGTGAATTTGGTGGGGGGATCACATATTAGGGTGGGGGTGTCAGTGGTGAATTGTGTGGTTTTGGGGGGGGGGGCTACACCGCCACTGTATCATACCCCCCCCCGCACACAATTCACCACTGATCTCCTCACCAAATTCACCACTACTGTGTCATTCCCTCCGAATGACACAGCAGTGGTGAATTTGGTGAGATTACATATTGGTGGGGGTGTCAGTGGTAAATTGTGTGGTGGTGGGGGGGAATCACACAGCGGTGGTGAATTTTGTGGGGAAATCACATATTGGTAGGGGGTTTGTGCCACAGACAGACCCCCTACCAATATGTGATTTCCCCACAAAATTCACCACCGCTGTGTCATTCCCACCCCTACACCACCACTGACACCCCCACCAATATGTGATCATGTCCCCAAAATTCCCCACTGCTGTGTCATACCCCCCACACCACCACCAATATGTGATGTCCCCCAAGTTCACCACTGCTGTGTGTGTCGTTGTCCCCCCATCACACAATTCACCACTGACACCCCCACCAATATTTGCTCTCCCCCAAGTTCACCACTGGCACTATGGTGAATTTAGGGGAGATCACATGTTGGTGGGGGTGTCAGTGGATGTGGTAGTTAGCAGGGCTTGCTTATTATCTACTCACTGACCTCTGTCACCACTTATGAGGACACCATAGAAAGGCAGCGCCGCCGGGCTCCTCCTCCCACAGATGCAGCGCTGGCCACCGAGCTCCTCCTCCCACTTCCATAGCACGGCCGCCGGGTCCCTCCCCTCCTCCCACTTCAATGCCATTGGCCGCCGGGTCCCTTCCCTCCTCCCACTTCAGCAGTGACAGCCGCCGGGCCCCTCCCCTCCTCACACTTCAATATAGAACTGGCCGCCGGGCCACGCCCCCTAATTCTATAGCGGCGGACGCAGGGCCCCTCCACTCTTCCCACTTAGCGCTGGTCGCCGAGCAGCAGTTCCCGGCGATAGCCCGATGTTGTCTCACTCTGAGACAACATCGGGTGAATTAGTGCTGTACTGGGCGGCGGGTTCCCTTCCCGTCCGAAGTGCCCGACCGACCGGCGACCGCTCAGTCCGCCCCTGGAGCCCGCTGCTGACAGTGGCCCGGGGCCCCTGGACATTCGGGGGCCCTGGGCAGTTGCCCAGTTTGCCCCCCCCTAACGCCGGCCCTGACTACAGGGCTATTGTCCTTCAGAGGATCCTCAACTGGCGGTTTCACATTCGCACTAAGCTATGGATCTCTCTGGAGAAACACATGGCAGGCAGGAATTTATCCTTTGGCCTGTGGTTGTCTAGGGAGCACAGGGGGCTGTCAGATACTGCTTCTCCTTTGGTAACCTATGCTTTTGTAGTTTGGGATCCAATCAATCAAGTGTTAAACCTGGCCACTCCTGTGTCTCCGCTTGCCCCTCTTTGAGGGTTCCTGTGGTTTCCTCCCGGAGAACAAAGGGCCTTCTTTGGGCTGTGGGTGGACGATGGTAATGCCAGTTGTTGTAAGCTCCTGAGGAACGGTAAGCTGCTAACTTTTGAGGCTTTGAAAGCCTGGCACGGAGGTTCCCATATGGATTTTTGAAGGTACAGGCAACTCCACCACTTTTTCGAAGTCCATGGCCACTCAATAAGGGATATTTCTTCCCTTACACCTTTTAAATGGCTTTTATAGCAGAGGAGCTGAACTATATTAACTGCTGGGTTCTGCAACTTCCTAAGCTAAACCTGTGTATATACGGGTTTGGGAAAGGGACCTCGGGGCTTGAGTTTACTGTGGCTCAGCTGGCCCACCTGTACCAGCTGACTCATTCAAGCTCTATCGATTCCAAGACACAGGAAACAAACTATAAGATTTTGTCACGCTGGAACTGGGTACCCACTGCACTAGCACGAATCTATCCATCTACTTCTGAACAATGCTGGAGAGGCTGTGGTCGCCGAGGTACGCTATTACATATGTGGTGGGATTGCCCTGTGATTAAGGTAGTGAACAAGCACGTAGCAGTCGTGTGAAACACATCTACTGTCCTACCCTGCTGTATCTTGTACAACTTATGTGAATAAAGGAACTTTTCTTCATTGGATTCCGTGGTGGTGTGCAACCATTTTCTTCTTTTATGCTTCTCCTGGTGGCGAGCCGAGGTTCAGCACCCACCTTGAATCATGGACTTTGACTAGCCTGAGCAGTGTTATCTCTCTTCATTGTCCTTTTGGGCTGACATTAAGTCTCAGACAAAAGACATCCTGGGTCTTGGCATCCCTCTTTTTCCTGTTCATTTCCTCTTGCATATCCCTCCTATACCGGTTAGTCAGTATAAGAAACGCGCATTTGCCTCATCTACTAAATGCAGCAAAGCATTTGCTCCCAATCTATTGGAAGAGAACACAGGTTCCTGGCCGAGAGGAGTTGATTTGCAAGGTTAATGACATAAGGGAAGCTGAGGATTGGATAGCGCCTTCTAAGGGTAACCATTTCTCCAGCATTTGGTCGTCGTGTATGGACTACATTTACAGTGCATTGCGAAAGTATTCGGCCCCCTTGAACTTTTCGACCTTTTGCCACATTTCAGGCTTCAAACATAAAGATATAAAACTGTAATTTTTTTTTTTTTTGAAGAATCAACATCAAGTGGGACACAATCATGAAGTGGAACGAAATGTATTGTATATTTCAAACTTTTTTAACAAATAAAAAAACTGAAAAATTGGGCGTGCAAAATGATTCAGCCCCCTTACAGCTGTAAGTCGCTTGGGGTATGTCTCTATCAGTTTTCAACATCGAGAGACTGAAATTTTTGCCCATTCCTCCTTGCAAAACAGCTCGAGCTCAGTGAGGTTGGATGGAGAGCGTTTGTGAACAGCAGTTTTCAGTTCTTTCCACAGATTCTTGATTGGATTCAGGTCTGGATTTTGACTTGGCCATTCTAACACCTGGATATGTTTATTTGTGAACCATTCCATTGTAGATTTTGCTTTATGTTTTGGATCATTGTCTTGTTGGAAGACAAATCTCCATCCCAGTCTCAGGTCTTTTGCAGACTCCATCAGGTTTTCTTCCAGAATGGTCCTGTATTTGGCTCCATCCATCTTCCCATCAATTTTAACCATTTTCCCTGTCCCTGCTGAAGAAAAGCAAGCCCAAACCATGATGCTGCCACCATCATGTTTGACAGTGGGGAGGGAGTGTTTAGGGTGAAGAGCTGTGTTGCTTTTAAACCAAACATAACATTTTGCATTGTTGCCAAAAAGTTTGATTTTGGTTTCATCTGACCAGAGCACCTTCTTCCACATGTTTGGTGTGTCTCCCAGGTGGCTTGTGGCAAACTTTAAATGACACTTTTTATGGATATCTTTAAGAAATGGCTTTCTTCTTGCCACTCTTCCATAAAGGCCAGATTTGTGCAGTATACGACTGATTGTTGTCCTATGGACAGAGTCTCCCACCTCAGCTGTAGATCTCTGCAGTTCATCCAGAGTGATCATGGGCCTCTTGGCTGCATCTCTGATCAGTCTTCTCCTTGTATGAGCTGAAATTTTAGAGGGACGGCCAGGTCTTCGTAGATTTGCAGTGGTCTGATACTCCTTCCATTTCAATATTATTGCTTGTACAGTGCTCCTTGGGATGTTTAAAGCTTGGGAAATCTTTTTGTATCCAAATCCGGCTTTAAACTTCTCCACAACAGTATCTCGGATCTGCCTGGTGTGTTCCTTGTTATTCATGATGCTCTCTGCGCTTTAAACTGACCTCTGAGACTATCACAGTGCAGGTGCATTTATACGGAGACTTGATTACACACAGGTGGATTCTATTTATCATCATTAGTCATTTAGGTCAACATTGGATCATTCAGAGATCCTCATTGAACTTCTGGAGAGAGTTTGCTGCACTGAAAGTAAAGGGGCTGAATAATTTTGCACGCCCAATTTTTCAGTTTTTTATTTGTTAAAAAAGTTTGAAATATCCAATACATTTTGTTCCACTTCATGATTGTGTCCCACTTGTTGTTGATTCTTCAAAAAAAATTACAATTTTATATCTTTATGTTTGAAGCCTGAAATGTGGCAAAAGGTCGAAAAGTTCAAGGGGGCCGAATACTTTCGCAATGCACTGTATGTCCCAAGAGAGGTGTCCTTCAGTTTAGATCGGGCATTACTGGAATTAGCAGAACCATCTCTTAGGCAATGTGTCCAGCCTCAGCAGCAGTGAGACAAGGGTCATTTTTAGTGGTAGACACGAGTCTTCCTATTTCTATGCAATTTTCTTTCCTATAGGATGTTTAGCTTGGGGTGGGCAAGGGCACTGGTTGCGAGAACTAAGGTACATTCCTACTCCTTATTTTTCCTTCCCTTCTCTTTCTCCTTTTTTTCTTTGAACAAATGAACAAATGAATACGTTTTTCTTGTTTTCGGAATCTGGTTTAAGTACTACCTCCTAATGCACAAACAATACGGGCAGTCCCAGTGTTTTGCCACTGAGGAGAAGACCTCCTCTCCTGAGGGTGGCACTGCTTCTCCCCTTCGGTGTTTATTTTAGGCCTCAGGGTGGCGCTGGTAGTGTGCTGGGGGGGGGTTAGATGGAGGCTACCCTAGCATCTGGGCCAGCCGGGCCACTCTATAGTTCATTTAACACTTTCATTAGCTAATGCTGGCTTAGTGCTAGCCACTGGGTCCTCTTGTCAAGATTTTTTCTTATTTTTGGATTGCCCCCATGGATTCACGTATCTACAAAGTAGTTGGTGACAGATTCAAGGGGGCCACCCCCAATTCCTTGAGGGGAGAGCCCCATTATTACTCTGTTATACAACTGTTCTTCTTCCTTTTATTCTCTTGTTTTCTACTTGTACACACTTCATATTTTATACGTGAGCTTGAAACTTATGTTTTTTGTACTATTGAAAATGTTGATGTGACATGTTACTTTGTCCTAAATAAAGATTATATAAAAATAATGATTTTAGTGCATTTCTATTAAAAATATAGTTTTGACAACCATTTGCACAACTATGGCGGGACCTAAAAATCAGTAGCACCTTCTTTTTATTCTACTGGTCCTGATCTTTCAGAAAATGTATGGTTTGGGGGTCTTTTAAAAACTTTGAAAGCTGTAAGTGAAAAATTACACTTGGCCACCTGAATTCATAAGTGGAGTGCTGGCAGCGAAAGGGTTCATACAAAGATCACAGCCTGGAATTCCTGGCACACTATGACACGTGAATCAATTGAAACAAACTATTAAAATGTGCCTCTGCAATTTATTATGCAAGGTCACGAGGTATTTGAATATCCAAGTTTTTTTTGTACGTTGAAGAGGAAATAGGGACTGTGTCGGCATGGTTTATATATAGATGTTTAACATCATTCATGGTAGTTTCTTTTAAATACCATCTTTGTATAATTCTCACGTACTACTTATTTCTGGTGACATTCAATATTTTGTTGGAACATTTGTTATTCTAGAAAGCATCACAGTCTCCCAGGTTTTGGATTCCCCCCACCGGACTCATTCACCCACTGAAAATTAATACCATATAGTTGCACAGTCCACACCCAGAGCCACAACAATGGCTCTTTGTCACATACATACTTGTTTAAACCTGCCCATATTATTAAGTATCAAGACTTCGTGTCCATTCATTGAGCAATGATATCAATTTCCTACTTTTTAATTCATTCTTACATGATTTACGGTGGATATAAAAAGTCTACACACCCCTGTTAGGAAATTCAGGTTCCTGTGATGTAAAAAACATTAGACAAGGTAAATCATTTAAGAACTGTTATCACCTTTAATGTGACCTACAAACTGTACAACTCAATTGAAAAACAAACTGAAATATTTTAGGAGGGAAGTAAAAATAAAAAAACTAAAATAATGTGGTTGCATAAGTGTGTACACCCTCTTATAACTATGGATGTAGCTGTGTTCAGAATTAACCACTTCAATACAGGGCACTTTCACCCCCTTCCTGCCCAGGCCAATTTTCAGCTTTTAGCGCTGTTGCATTTTGAATGACAATTGAACGGTCATGCAACACTGTACCCAAACCAAATTTATGTAATTTTTTCCCCAAAAGCTTTCTTTTGGTGGTATTTGATCACCACAAGGTTTTTCTTTTTTGCTAAACAAATTAAAAAAAGTTTGAAAAAAAAAAAAAGTTTTTTTGTTTATGTTATACAATTTTGTAAATAGATACATTTTTTCCTGCACTGATGAGGCTGCACTGACAGGCACTGATGGGGTGGCACTGATAGGCAGCACTGATATGTGGCACTGATAGGTAGCACTGATATGCAGCATTGGTGGGCACTGATAGGCGGCACTGCTGGGCACTTATAGGCGGCATTGATGGGCACTGATAGGCAGCACTGATGGCCGGCACTGGTGGGCAATTATGGGCACTGGTGGGTGGCACTGATAGATGGCAATGATGGGCACTGGTGGGCAGAACTGATGGGGAGGGCACTGGTTGGCTCCCTGAGCCCTATTTGCCATCCCTGGTGGCCATCCCTGGGGTCATGGGTGGGCATCCCTGGGGTCATGGGTGGGCATTCCTGGTGATTCTAGTGGCACCCCCCCCCGAGGGTCTGCACTGGTAATCAATGATATGATTACCAGTGCAGACCCCCCCCCTGTCAGGAGAGCCACAGATTGGCTCTCCTCTACTCGTGCCTGTCAGGCACGAACTAAGGAAAGACGATCAACGGCTCTTCCTGTGTACTATGTGACCAGCTGTGATTGGACACAGCTGATCACATGGTAAAGAGCCTACATCAGTACTCTTTACCGAGATCGGAGATGCGGTGAGTCAGAGTGACACGCCGCATCGCCGATCTGCGCGCCGGCTTCACTGCCGGGTTCCCTTACCCTGGATGGCGGCGGCGGCACCCGAGAGCTGGATACGAAAATCGGCTTCGGGTCCCAACATCGCAGGCTCCCTGGACAGGTAAGTTCTACTATTTAAAAGTCAACAGCTACAGTATTTGTAGCTGCTGACTTTTAATTTTTTTAAGGGGAGCAGAACTCCGATTTAAGGTCCCATTAGCACCTGCACATTGCAGGAACGTGCAAACAACACACTAAAAATGCCCACCGTGCCATTATTTGTCAATGGCACCTCAAATGCAAATAGCAGAAACGCGGTCAAAAAAAAAAAAATGTGCAAGGCTCACTGCCCGAAGAAAATGCAGGAGCTTCTTTGGCATGTTTATTGTGCATAAGGCAGCCTATGTGACAAACACACCAAAAAAAGAAAAAGGTACATTACCGTGACACGCTGATGTGAATGACACCTTAGTGTGTATTAATATATATTACTATTGCAGTGTTTATCTTACCCACTTGCCCTCCAGAAGATTTACTGCCCCCCTTCATGACCAGGCCGTTTTTTGCTTTTTGGCACTTTGTTACTTTAACTGACAATTGCATGAACATACAACACTGTACACAAATTACATTTATATATTTTTTTCCCCACAAAAAGAGCTTTCTTTTGGTGACATTTGATCACCACTGGGTTTTTTTATAGTTTGCGCTGTAAACAAAAAAAGAAAATACCTACATATTTTGGTTTCTATGCATTACTGTTGAGAGACTGATCCAAAAATGAGGCAAAGACTACTCAAAAGTGGCTATAATATTTTTACAGTACTTAAATACTGCATGCCTAGAACACTATGTATTTAACTCATGCATTTATTTATTTCCTTTTGACATTATGACATCACTGGCTCTAAAACAAAGTGTATAATGAAGTGAATATTTTTTTAAATGTAATTAGCATTATGATTGGGAGGGGGTAAAAAAGAATAAACTTCAGCTTGATGCAAAGATTGGTATTACACTATTTTAAACTGGGGATGCCAGGGATCTCATTTATTCTTCTGTGCTCACCCTCAGCCTAGGGCCAGGAATAGACCCTGTGAAAGGAGAAGATCTGTGAAAAATATTGGCAGTTTGTTCTTCCATTATTCCCTAGTTTCAGTTTGTCTTTCAGGATATACAGTATGTTTAGCATTTTAGTTAGTTTTTTTCTATTAATGTGAGTGTGCATTATCTCTAACAGTTAAAGGGATTGTAAAGGCAGAGGGTTTTTTTTTTTTAATCTTAATGCATTCTGTGCATTTGGATAAAAAATATCCCCTGTGTGCAGCAGCCCCCTCCGCCACCCCACCCCCCCAATACTTACCTGAGCCCATCTTTATCCAGTGATGTTTCAGGAATGTCTCAGCTGCCTGGGACTCCCCTTCTCATTGACTGAGACAGCAGAGCGGCGTGATTGGCTCCCGCTGCTGTCTATCAAAGTCAGTCAGCCAATCAGGAGAGAGAGAGAGGCGGGGATGGGTCGCGGCTCCGTGTCTGAATGGACACAGGGAGCTGTGACTCGGTTTGAGTGCCCCCATAGCAAGCTGCTTGCTGTGGGGGCATTTAACAGGAGGGAGGGGCCAGTAGCACAGAAGGAGGACTCGAGAAGAGGAGGATTGGGGCCACTTGCAAAACCAACTGCACAGAGCAGGTAAGTATAACATGTTTGTTTTTGTTTTTTTTTAACTACAAGACTTTACAATCACTTTAACATACAGTTTATTTATTAACTGATGTTAACCACTTAAGCCCCGGAGGATTTTCCTGCTAAACGACCAGGGGGTATTTTGCGATTCGGCACTGCGTGACTTTAACAGACAATTGCGCGGTCGTGCGACGCTGTATCTAAACTAATTTGGCGTCCTTTTTTTCCCACAAACAGAGCTTTCTTTTGGTGGTATTTGATCACCCGTGCGATTTTTACTTTTTGCGCTATAAACAAAAAAAGAGCGTACATTTTGCAAAAATAACAATATTTTAAATAACAAAAATTTTCGGCCAATTTGTTTTATGCTACCTATGTTTGGTAAAAAAAATCGCAAAAAGCGTATTTTGATTGGTTTGCGCAAAAGTTATCGCGTTTACTAACAAAGGGAAAGATTTCTGTCATTTTTGGTGTTTTTTTTCTTAACGCGTAATGGCGGCGATCTGCGATTTTTTTTGCGGTACTGCGACATTGGGGCGGACAGATTGGACCCTTGACTGACATTTTTGACACTTTTGGGGTTACCAGTGACATTTCTACAGTAATCAGTGCTATATATATGCACTGTTACTGTAAAAATACACTGGTAGTGAAGGGGTTAACTTTATTTGGGAGGGAGGGGCTGTGTGTGTCCCTAGGGGCGTGCTTTCTACTGTGATTGGCTGTGGCTTGAGCTGTAAGGACACTGATCAACGGATCTACATAGTAGATCCATGTGATCAATGTCTTTACAGCGAGGAGAATGACAGGTGGCTTGTTTACACAAGCTGCCTGACATTCTCCCTCTCCCCCGCCGATCGCCGAGTGACCGGCGGACATCGGGTCCGCTGGTCACACGCGCAGGGGGGTCCGTGACCGCGCGGGAGCGTGCCTCCGCGGGCGCGCGCTCGCTCCCCAGAGCCTCACAGGCGAGCGACGTAGACCTACGTCACTCTGCCTGTGAGGGGCTGACTGCCGCAGTAAATATACTGTGAGCAGTCGGCAAGCGGTTAATGAAGAAGCAGAAGAAGCCAGACAGCTGTACAGAGACATAAGCACATCAGTGTGTTGCTTCTTCCTGTACTGTTCAATCACAGGCTGGGAGAGGGACAAGACCTGTAGGTGTAACTTAAAAATCAGATCTCCTGCTCGTCTAGACATCTAGACAGGGCGATGGCGTGTGGTATGACCGTGCAGATTTCAGAACTCGATGGAGAAAAATGTAAATCTTTTGACAGGTAAAACAGATCCCTTATTTATATTTTCATTTGATCTTAGCAATTTGCCTACAGTTCAGCATTAAAATGGTTGTATACCTCAGACATGATATATGAACAATGCATATCCCTCTATAATGTGTACTTGTCTCAAATAAAAGCACTAAGTGTCACTTTTGTCTGCTGTTTTGTTCCTCTGCTATCACCATGAATTACTTCTGACAAGTTTTCCTGACACCAAGAGAAAAATGGTGACAGGGGAGGGACCTCCAGCTGATTGACAGCCTCAGCTCTGTCCCTTTGTGGAGGGGGTTGTGTCTCTTCCCTCCAATCAGCTGTCAGAGCACTCCTCTACAGAGTGTAACTTCAGCTCTCCACCCCCCTTTTTCTGAAGTCTCAGACAAGCCTAAAAATTCAGCACTTAAAACGGGTGGAGCAAAGAAAGATCTGTAGATAAACAGGTACAACAAATAAAGGAGAATTTGATAAAACTGAGTAGTGGGTATGGTGCTGCTCTGTAAGATAGTTTATGAGTATATTAATTTGCAAAAAATAAAAGAAAAAACTCAATATATTTCTGTGTGTTTGAATATCACACACTAATTACCAATTAAAGACCAAATAAGTGTCAAGTGTTGTAAACCATAAATCTGTGCTAGAAGAAAATTCTTCATTAGTGTATATTCAACCACTAAAAAAATAACATAAAAACAACAATTCATATAATATAAGTTCATAAACATGTGCGGAAATATATCCTCAGATTTGGCAACACATAAAGTCCATCAATATTTGATTAGGAAATAAAATGACCATTGCTCTTTAAGGGCTCTTTCACACGGGCGTTCCTTTTTTTTTGCCCGATCAGGTCCTTTTTGTTTTTTTTGTAACGGACACGGATGACACTTGTGTCATCCGGTCCGTATGTCCGTTTTTCATCCCATCCGTTTGCGGATGAAAAACTGACATAATGCATGTCTATGTAAATACGGATGTCTGCGGATGACACCACTGACATCCGTTTTTGCTTCAGTTCCATTTTTTGAAAGGAAGAAAAAATAGGGTTCTCCTCCATTCAAAAAAACTGAACTGAACTGAACTGAACTGACAAAAAACGGATGTCAGAGGATGATCATCCTCTGACATCAGTATTTTGTCAGTTCAGTTCAGTTTTTTTGAATGGAGGAGAACCCTATTTTTTCTTCCTTTCAAAAAACGGAACTGAAGCAAAAACGGATGTCAGTGGTGTCATCCGCAGACATTCGTTTTTACATAGACATGCATTAAGGGCTCTTTCACACGGGCTTTCCGTCTGAAAGGTCCGCTGCGGGACTTTTTTTTTTTTTTTTCACGGAGCGGATGACATTTCTGTCATCCGCTCCGTAGGTCCGCATATCATCCCATCCGTTTGCGGATGATATGCGGACCTAATGTAAGTCTATGGGGGATTGCGGATGTCAGCGGATGACACCGCTGACATCCGATTTTCCTTCCTTTCCGTTTTTTGAACGGAACAAAAATAGGATTTTTTCTGTTCCAAAAAACGGAACAGAACTGACAGGAGGAAAATCGGATGTCAGCGGATGGTATTCCGCTGACATCCGCAATGCCATAGACTTACATTATGTCCGCAAATCATCCGCAAAAAAATAGGATGATTTGCGGACATACGGAGCACCCGTGTGAAAGGGCCCTATGTCAGTTTTTCATCCGCAAACGGATGGGATGAAAAACGGACATACGGACCGGATGACACAAGTGTCATCCGTGTCCGTTACAAAAAAAAAAAAAGGACCTGATCGGGCAAAAAAAAAGGAACGCCCGTGTGAAAGAGCCCTAAAAGTTCTTCAGTAGCAAGGTATACAAAATTGCTGGTGCTTCAATTCATGCTCCCCACTTATACCACCCTCAGTAGAGAGCTTTCCCTTCCAGGGGGTAGACAACATTCATACCACACACTGGCTGGAACAGCAGATCTCAGATCCACAGTTGGTGTATTTCTCCTTTAGCTTTTCTGCCCAATCGTTTCATTCACATGTAGAGCTAAGAACCCCAAAGTGTAATAGTTTGTTTTTTTAATTTAAGATAGTCCAAAATGCACTTACATTGTAAAAACGGGTAACCACGTAAGGACCGGGCCTATTTCTGACACTTGTTGTTTACAAGTTAAATTCAGTCTTTTTTGCTAGAAAATTATTTAGAACCCCAAACATTATATATATATATATATATATATATATATATATATATATATAAATAGATATATATATATCTATATATATATATAGATATATATATATATATATATATATATATATATATAGAGATATAATTTTTTTTTTTTTTTTAGCAGAGACCCTAGAGAATAAAATGGAGATCGTTGCAATACTTTATGTCACACTGCATTTGCGCAGCTGTCTTACAAATGCATTTTTTTGGGAAAAAATAAACTTTTTTGAATAAAAAAAAAAAAAAAGACAACAGTAGCCCAAATCTTTTCTATAATGTAAAAGATAATGTTACGCCGGGTAAATTGATACAAAATATGTCATGCTTTAAAATTGCGCATTCTCGTGGAATGGCGAAAAGCGTTGGTACTTAAAAATCTCCATAGGTGACGATTTAAAAATTTCTACAGGTTACCAGTTTAGAGTTACAGAGGAGGTCTAGTGCTAGAATTATAACAATACAGAGTGAGGCTGTGCTGAATTTAGATCAGCACAGCCTCACTCTGTAATGTTCTATATCTTTTCAGTTTTGGTAAGGCTGACCAACGGTTGCAGCTATCAGTCTATGGTGGATTTTTTCCAGATAGTGCAGGGGTTTATACCTTTCTATTTTCTAGTGCTAGAAATATTGCTCTTGCTGGAACGATCAAGGCGATACCTCACATGTGTGGTTTGAACACTGTTTACATATGTGAATGCGACTTGCATATGTGTTAGCTTCTCACATTTACAATTAAAAGCAATAAAAAAAAAAAAATTAAAAATAGAAGAAATAAAAATAAAAATAATTTTTTCCATGAAAAAAAGCCCTTTAAGGCCGGGGGCGGAAGTGATGATTGACGTTGCACTGGTCCTCCAAGAGCATAGAGTCTAATAGGGGCCATCTTGCCCTCACTCAACTTTCTGCCCATCTGTACACAGGATCGGATCGTTTCCGCCACTGCCGATCTCTCCAGTAAGCGGCGAATTCGCCGCAGGACCACTTTTATGTTAAAGCAGACCGCCCGCCGTTTAAAAATATTAATAAAAACCACAGTATTTAACTTCAAAGTAGAGTCATAAATACACAGTGGGCTGTCCGGAAGTGGTAAACAGCATTAAAATCAAGGAAGTCCAGGCCGCAATGCACTCCATGGCACTTAACCGGAAGTGACGCAACGACGATGGTATCTCCGCCCTACACATTTTGTCAGAACGGCGTCATCAGGGGTGCAGCCGTCTTGCTACACTTCCTGGGTTTTTATATTGTATGGTAGCCTGGCAACCCAGAGACACATGATTAAGCAGCCATTTTTGGTTAGACCATTTCCAATTAGATACATATACTATTACTAACCTGGCAACCCTGATGCACATAGTTAGCGGCCATATTGTTGTTAGACCGTGTGTGTATATAATATGGTAATACTCAAACTATATTACAGAGCAGGGCCATACCCACTACTCAGTTTTATCAAACTGAAGCTCTACACTGCAGTGCAGCAGCCATTGCACAGAACCACTTTAATTTTTCCAGCCATGTAGGAGGATTTGTTTCCTCTCTATGTATCACCTAGTGCCAGTCACCTTAGTGGGTATATATGAGGGTTTGCAATCACTTAAAGCATAACTCCACTTTTGTTGAGAAAAAAAACATTCCCCTCTGGGTGATCTCTGTACATTGCAGGGATTTTAACAAACTTTGCTGCAGATTCCTACCTTATTCTGAAGAAATCATTGTTTGCTCCTCTGTGCTGAGTGTGCAAATGGGAGTGGTTTCATAATTATCTATCAGCTGTGGCAGCTGCAGGGCTATAATGAGGAAAGCTGCTGGACCTGCATCCCTTTAGACGTGTTCCTATTGGGAGTATCTCACCAAAAATGAAATTTTTGTTGCAGGGGATGCCTGAAATCTGACTTGTGTCTTAGGCAGACTTCAGGGAAAATCAGTGAGCCAATCACACAAGCAGGAAATGATGTTTCTGGGGGTGTGGTCAGTACCCATTCTGTGTACAGAACAGCTCCAGGTAGCCATATTGCATTGTGTTTTCAGAAAATTACAACAGCTGCAGATTGAAAAGGAAAGGTAATTTTTAACAACATTGAATTACAATACGATTTGTTTTGCATTTGGTTACACTATATTGTTTTTTCTTTATTTGCTGATATTTTTACCCACGAAAGTGGAGTTACCCTTAAAGACAACAAAATGTCCATTAAAAACAGTGTGTGTTATATAGTTTTATTGCACAGATATACAGCACCTGTAAACAACAAGCCTTATCACAAACTCATTAAAATGAGCTATGCAGTGCCTCGAACATTCTATTTGTTCTGACCAAACACTTCTGCCATGGCTATAGGAAAACATTGATTTATCATGATGTAACAGACTGGATTAAACACAGTTTGTTATTTCTGCCACTTCTAGTCCCACCTGACTGTAACCAGTTTATCTAATCATGCAATTTTTATTCTACAGGTAATTTGAAGAAAGACTGATCCCTATATCACAACACTGACCCTTAGCAACAGACCCAGCAGGGACCATCTATACACCATTGCTTCCAATAGCGTCCTAAACTTCCGGATCTCTGTGATTTTATTTACATTCATTAAGAAGTGTAAGGAAGGATAAAACATTGTATACAATGGTGGGCTACAGATTTTGGATGGTGGCACAAACATGATTATTTAATGACGGATGAGACAAGTGTAATGTGCAAAGTAAACAAAGCAATTCATATTTGTTTCAGTGACTAAAGCGTTAACAGTTAGTGTCCCTGTTATATGGTTTTCCCATCACAGTAAAGTCACCAGCGAGCAGATATTAAGGGTATCAGTCCTCTTCAGCATACAGAAAGATTCTCTTCAGAGGAAAGTTACAGAACCATCAATCATGTATTGCTCATACAAGATGATCAGTATAACTAAAGATCATACAAGACTTCCAGTATTACAGATAGGGACCAGGCCTGCGTCTCACAGCTGAATGGGCAATATTGGCCATTCTCATTGGTGAGTTCCGGGAGACCTTTCCAGGAGGATCTGTGGGGAGAGAATTTAATTTATTAAAAAAGTCAGAGACAGTATTTGTACACAAGATATCATTCACTTAGTTTCAGTATTATAACATAAAGGTTCATGCTAAACCTAAAATATAGCCTTAAATTTAAAAGGCTTTGGGGTTGATTTACTAAAACTGGAGAATGCAAAATGTGGGGCAGCTCTGCATGGTAATCCAATCGGCTTCTAACTTCAGCTTGCTCAATTAAGCTTTGACAAAAAAACTTGGAAGCTTATTGGTTTCTATGCAGAGCTGCACCGGATTTTGCACTCTAATTTTAGTAAATCACCCCTTTGTGTACTAAATGCAACCCGTGATGTCGCATTACCAGTCATCATTCAGTGAGGAGATGCCACAATAAGCAAAATGCTAATGCTCCTAATGCTATATTGTAAACCCTACATCTATGTTAAAGGCAGGAATTCTAAATGTACCTTTGTCTGTGAGCTCTGTGTAATCTCCTACAGAATAGGCACACACAGCCCCATAGAGCATCAGTAGAAATGTCCTGAGCCATTTGCAGTGTAGATTCCCATCTCTGTTTCCTGCATCACCAGTCATATTCAAACATTTAATGCAGGTTCAGATCTGATTGGTGCTGCAATTTTGGAGACAGGAGAGGGCTGCAAACATCAAGGCTTGTTTCACACAGCCTTCAGCTTGTATAAGGGCAGTATGAACAGCAAGCTTTGACAAAGCATTTGCAGAGCTATCAGCAAACTTTGTTGAGGCTTTTAAAGTACCATTCACCTCCACTTTTTAAATGTTGAACATAGATCCTAATGGGAGTGCCGATTACCACTTTGAACACACTGCTAGCCGGCTTTAGAACTTCATGAATTTTGTTGAAAGCCTGCTGAAGCCTGCTAGCAGCTTGTTTAAAGTGGCAATCAATGCTCCCATTAGGATCTATGTTCAACAATTAAAAAGTGGAGGTGAATGGTACTTTAAAAGCTTCAACAAAGTTTGCTGATCGCTCTACAAATGCTTTGTCAAAGCTTGCTGTTCACACTGCTCTTAGACAAGCTGAAGCCTTAGGCTGGGTTCACATTGGGGCGACTTAGTCGCCTGACAAGTCGCGCCCTATTCAGTGCAATGGAACCTTTCTAACTTAACCACTTGACCACTTCTCACTGTGCTGCTACTGCGGCAAAGTGGCTCGTTAAGGTCTGGCGACGTAGACCTACATCACCAGACTCTCCCCTCTCTCAGACACAGCGGGAGTTGGGCCAGGGGAGGAGAGGCGGTCATCACTGCCGCTCTTCCCCGATCGTCGGGGATCGAATGAGGAAAGCGGGCGGATCTCCTCTGTGACAGACAGTGACAGATTACAGGATTCAGCATAGCTGAACCTGCGATCTGTGTCTGTGTCACACAACCCCCTCCCCCCACACATGTCAGTAAGCATGAGGCATACATTTAACCCCTTGATCACCAATAAAGTTAACCCCATCCCTGCCAGTGTCATTATTACAGTAACAGTGCATATTTATAGCACTGATTACTGTAGTAAGGTCACTGGTACCCCCAAAAGTGTCAAAAATGTCAGTTAGGGGTCCGATCTGTCCGCCGCAATATGGCAGTCCCGCATAAAAAAAAAAAAACGCAGATCGCCGCCATTACTAGTAAAAAAAATAAACAATAAAAATGACAAATCTTTCCCGTAGTTAGTAAACGCAATAACTTTTGCGCAAACCAATCAAAATACGCTTATTGTGATTTTTTTTTACCAAAAATATGGAGCAGAAAACAAATTGGCCTAAAATGTTAAAAAATTTTGATTTATACATTTTTTTGGGGAATGTTATATATCAGAATGTAAAAAATATTGTTTTTTTTTTCAAAATTGTCGCTCTTTTTTTCAAAAATTAAAAATCGCACAGGTGATCAAATACCACCAAAAGAAAGCTCTATCTGTGGGGGAAAAAAGGACATCAATTTAATTGGGTACAGCGTCGCACGACCGCGCAATTGTCCGTTAAAGTAACGCAGTGCCGAATCGCAAAATATAGCCTGGTCAGGAATGGGGTAAAATCTTCTGGTCTTAAAGCGGTTAAAAATACACTCATTGAGAATTTCTTTGTCAAAGACATGTAGCAAAATACATTTTGGCCTAAATATATGACAAAATTGCATTTTTTGGATATTTTTTAACTGTCAAAGTAAAAAATTTAGTTTGGGTACAGGGTTGCATGACCGCGAAATTGTCAGTTAATGTCGCGCAGTGCCAAGTTGCAAAAAGTGGCCTGGACGTTAAGCAGGAAAATCCTCCGGTGGTAAAGTGGTTAAAAAAAGGTTCCTGCACTACTAGAGGGCGACTTCGGATTGGCTTGCATTGACTTCTATTAATGAAGTCGTTTGCAAGCCGTGCTGAAGTCGCGGTGTAGGGGGTGGCTTTAGAGTTGGGTGACTTTGAAGCCGCCCCATTGTGAACCGAGCATTAGTGTAGTATATGACCAGGACCATATTAGCCTCTGAGGGCTCTTAGCTGAAGTAGACCCACCTAAATTCAATAATAATATTAATCAGTTTGGTTGTTGGGAACTGGACATGCTCACGTTTTAGACCAAGTTTAAAGCTCCGTACACACGGGCCGAATGTCGGGTGACATTAGCCAATTCAATAAAAACCGGCCGACATTTGGCCCATGTGTATGGCAGCCGGTCCGACAAAAGCTGGCTGTTTGGAAAACCAGCAGCCGACTGGCCCCCAATCAACGCCCTCAGCCAATGGCTGAGAACACTGATCGCGGTGTTCTGGTGGGGAGGGCTGTCCCCCCTGTCCCCCTGTCAGAACACAGCATCTCAGCGGGGGAGATCGCTGTACTAATATCGGATTGTTAGTACAGTGGCTCCTACCGGAGCTGACAGTTTTTTTTTGTTCAACCCAGCGGGTTGAACAAAACAGAACTGATAGTGTGTACCAGGCTTTAGTCCCTGGTCACACCGGTGCGACTTGTCATATGATTTGATAGTTTCAAATCACATGACAAGTTGCACCCTATTGTCCGAAACAGAAGCGGTCAAATAGGTCAAATAGGTGCGACTCCGACTCCCTCAGAGTCACACTGATTTTGAAAGTAGTTTCTGCACTACTTTTTGCAAGTTTAGGTGCGGATTGCATAGAAATCTGTGCATGGAGTCTCACAGATGTCTTTGAAGTCGCACTGACATGCGACTTTGAAATCTTTTGGCGATTTCAAAGTCCGATTCAGTGTGACCGAAGCCTTAGATTTAGATTTAATGTGTAGATCTAGGAAAAATAAAAACAAACAGGATCAGTACATCTCTAAATGCTGCAAACATGGACAAATACCTACTCATTAACTGCCAGAAATCCAATGAACTTTCTATTTGAGCGGATAATGCTGCATCTACTGCAATAAACTTCCCCTGTCCTGCTGTGTGAACTAGTAGAGAAGAACTCAGGCAGGACTGACACCACTGCTTGGAATTTCAATGCAGTACAGCCAGGATTGTCGGACAAAAACAGAAAGATAGGACCGGCCCTAGGCCTCGTTTACACAGAAGATGATGTGCATATAGTCTGAAGACTGTGAGGCTACACAGACACAGCCACTTATCCTAATGTGACAGACATGTGGGTGAGTGGCCCTGAATGCACGCTGTGTGTTCAGTACAGCTCACCTGAACTCACATGCCTGTCACAATAGGATGAATGACTGTGTCCATGCAGCCACTGCGTTCCAATAGACTTCAAGTGGCTGCTTGCACGTAACGCCTGGAAGTCAGAAATGTTGCAATAAATGGCCCATCGACGCTACACAGGCATTATCACCCGTATGAATGAGGCCTAACCTGAGCAAAGAGACCCAGCACCTTAAACCTTTCTTCTACTCCCTGTGCCTAATATAAACAACCAACACCTATACTAGTAATTCAGAACCGTATGTATGGCATCTATGTTCCCCATTCAGTGTATTCCACTGAGGGTTCAGGTCAGGCTAGGAGTCATCACTCCATGCAATCTGCAGAACAAGGAGAGAAAATTCTCAGTCACTGCACACCATACAAGCCCAGCACGTAATACGTGATTACAGCCCCAGGGTGTCCCCATCGGAGCTGCTGAGGTTACACACAGACTTTTCATCCACTGGTCATTTTGGGCACCCCGTCCTTCTTTGTTTGCCTTGATTACAGCCCCAACCTAACTCCATCCAGGTCACGTCCCCCCGACATGTTTCGTCCCACCCACAGGGCTTAGTCATGGAGGTAAGCTTATCTCTGTGACTAAACACCATTGGTGGGGCGAAACACGTCGGAGGGGGGGGTACGGTCTGAATATAATTAGACTGAGGCTGTTTTCACCAATTACAGGCTGGGCTTGTATGGTGTGTGGTGGCTGAGATTTTTCTCTCCTTGTTCTGATGATTTGATGTAGCAATTGCTGTAAATAATCTGCAGCCAAAGCTAAATAAAGATTTTTGGACAGAAATCTGATGAGAACACAACCTTATCTCACTCACCTTTCTAGGTGTATGTAGTGACGGGACAGAACATTCTTCACTAAAACCACTGTTTGATGGTATTTTTCACGGTCTATAAGCTTTGCAAAGTGCAGCTTGGCACGCAAGAAATACCCGATGGGCCAGAGCCATTCCTGGAAAAGAAAAAAAAACACAGTTCACGAATCTGCCCAGCATGGATACATCTCAATGTAAATTAATTTAGCATTGAACTTACTGGTCCTTGGTGGTAATTAAAACCTTTTGCAAGATTGTAATTATCATTATCCAGAGCGTTGTCATATACTCCACAGTATACCATGTCACTGAAAAAGCAAATAATTCATTAGCGTTCACACAAAGTACAAATAGTGCAATGTGGTACATTCTATGAAAGGTAATGTGTCAGTTAATTGCTACCAAGGTGTCAAGTACATGAATTAAAGCTTTGGCTATTTCCCTCAGCTTCTCCAATTGTCCCCCTAAAAAAAGACTATGGGCTCTTTCACACGGGTGATCCGATCAGATCCGCCTGTCAGTTTTTTAGGCGGATCTGATCGGATCCTCCATGCAGCTCTATGGGGCAGCGGGTGTCAGCAGAGACACCTCCGCTGACACCCGCTGCCATCCGCATCCGATCCTGTGCGTGAAATCTGGACGGATGGAAACTCTATTTTTCCATCCGTTCAGTAATCGGATCGGATCTGATGAGAGCGGACAAGCGGTCCGCTCTCATCCGATCCCCCATAGAGGGCAGCGGGGGCTGAGACACCTCCCTCTCCGCTCTGCAAGCGGAGACGGAGCTGGCATCCGCCGGCTCAGCGGGGATCGCGGATCGATCCCCGCTGAGCAACACGGATCCGCCTACGGAGGCGGACCGTGTGAAAGAGCCCTATGACTTATTTGATCTTCTTTTGTAATGTAAAAGTGATCTGGGAGGCTATACATATCACTTTTACAGTGCGAGCACTGTCCAATAGACCCCAAAGATCTACATAAAGAGTACCTGTCACCAGCCCAATGCTATCACATGGGGATTTGTGAACCCCATTGTGATAGCAATAAAGGTAAATTTAAAAACATAAATTAAAAAAACTATAATAAAATCTATTTAAAAAAAATAGACGTAACCCCTACTGCCCTGCTCACTCCCTCAAATGCAAATGCGGCACATGTATATACGTGTAATTGCACCACACGTAAGGTATTGCCACGAATATGGAAGTGAAAGCAATAATTCTAGAGCCATAATTCAAAGTAACTTCTAAAATGATGAGCCCTAGAGGCTTTTAAAGTGTCACCTAAGGAGCTTTTTAGGTACCACAGGTTTTCATGATATCACAGGTGCATGCATTTTTAAGACTTGACATGTTTGGTATCTATTTACTTAAAGAGGAAGTAAACCCTCCTCTGACACTTTTACCTATAGGTAAGCCTATGATAAGGCTTACCTATAGGTACTGTAAATATCTCCTAAACATGTACCGTTTAGGAGATATTTACCTTACATGCAGCCAGTGACGTCACTGGCGCATGCGCTCTGAAGGAACGGCCGCTCGTGCCGTTCCTTCAGTGCTCCGTGCCGTGACTGTCGGCTCCCGCGCGCAGGAGTAACGTCACCGCAGCTTCGGCCAATCAGATGGCCAGATGCCGCGATCCCGGAAGACGGGCGACTGGACATGTTGCCCATCATCCAGGTAAGCGGACTGCACGGCGGGGGCTCATTCTAAGGTAAGTATTTAATAATAGGCTAGTATGCGATGCATACTAGCTCAATATGTGTTTCTCTTGCAGGTTACAAAAAGAAAAAAATAATTTTTGGGGGGTTTACAACCTCTTTAATGCTATCGTCTATATTTTAACAAAAAATTGAGCATTATATTGTGCGTTTGCACAAAACATTCTAAAATGTTTTTTTTTTTTTAAATATGCATTTGATAAAACGTTGCATAAATATCGTGTAACATAAAAAATTGCACCCCCTTTTTTTTTTTTTTACAGAGTCTTTGCTTTTAGAAAATTTATAGCCAAAAATGCAGATTTTTATATGTGTGCAAAAAATGAAAAAACTGCTCTAGAGGTGAAGGGGTTAAACAAAGACTGTATCTCTGCTTGACCAGATCTTTCCTTTCCTTTTTTTTTTTTTCACTAAAAGTAGGGAAGTATGTAGTAAACAGCTTGTGCAAGTCTGTCATAACTGGCCAGGTTGCACCAGAACTTGTGACACACTACCTGACATTCTTAAGTTGACATTTGCCCATTTATGACCAGCCTTATGCATGAAAAGAAAAAAAAAATTTCATAATGCAGGTGGTGATTCCCCACTAGAAATTAGTAAAGTGATTGTTCCAAGAAATCAATCTGTCAGCTAATCACAAGGTAATGATAAATAATATTTGTCCTCTCAAAAATAAAAATACCCTGCCATTCAGTGAAAGCTTGAAGTTAGTACCCACTGCAGAGATATGTGCCCTGGGCCCAATTCAGTGAAAGCTTGAAGTTAGTACCCACTGCAGAGATATGTGCCCTGGGCCCAAAGGGGGGGTAAAGTATAAAAATGAAAAAGCGTTTCATTTTGGATAGTGTCGAGACTTTCTCAAGTTGTATTGCTGACTTTCCTCAATGGGGAGATATACACTCACATTCTGTCCAGGTGTGAGCTCTGTGGCCTGGACAGGAAGTGAGGGAAGATCTCCAACAGGAACACAGTCTATATACACCGTATAGATAGATAGATAGATAGATAGATAGATAGATAGATAGATAGATAGATAGATAGATAGATAGATAGATAGATAGATAGATAGATAGATAGATAGATAGATAGATAGATATTATAGAATTGTTTTTTGTTGCCGTTTGTCTCCTCCTTTCATCTAAACTGAAACATTCTGATAGGAGATCAATTTTAGAATCCATTGATAAATACGGTCAACAAAGCAACAATACTGTTTATGTCAGGAACACTTACTCTGGGTCCAAAGTTTTCATTCCTAGAGGTCCCAATAGCTTCTCCTGTGCAATTTCAAGAGCTATCCAGGCTCTAAGAGGAGTGAAAAGCTCTGGTGCCTGAAAGAAATATAGAAGAAAGAAATCATCTATGTGATGTTTCACATCTGCCTCGTATACTTCTGCCTCGGGGAACATAAAAGGGTCATTATTACAAGGGAAAAGGTAGTGCAATTACCATGCAACCTCAGGGATAATAGAAGAATACTGCTTTATAAAATGTATGGGATTCACAATTGTTTAACAGATAAAAATGTAAAAGATGTAAAAATGTGATGTAAAAAATATAACCTATATATGTTAATGTTTTAAAAAGCTGTTTCTGTATGTCAGTTGTAAAATGATACTACATGGGGATGCCATATTTCCACATTATGTAAGCAGACTCTTTGCGTCCCCTGCATCCACAATTCTTATTATTATCAATGTTACCAGTCTGTACCAGGAGTCATTCTCTTCTCATTCTAGTCCAACATTCTTCCACAATAATAAATCCACATTTGCTTGCTTACATACTGCTTTCTCTTCTCCCTGGAACAGATCTTTCATAGGATTTGTACTCCCTGTTTTTGTTGTCCAATATTTCAGCATTGCTAACCTATGTGCACATCCACTTCCAACTTGGCCGAGTCAATAAAGTCACGTAAAAGGGACAGAACAATCGTTGAATATTGATGTTGAGTAATGAGTGTTAAGCCTGGCACACAAAGCCCGCTGGGCTGAACGAAAACAAAATTGAGGAGCTTGCAAAGAGTTAGTACATGTTAGTACAGTGATTTCCCTGCTGAGATTTTGTGTTCTGACAGGGGGGTGGCTCCCCTGCCAGAACACACTGATCAGCGCTCGCAGACATTGGCTGAGAGTGCTGACTGAATGACGATCGGCTGCTGGTTTTCCAGCATGCTTTTTTGATAGAAGCCCAACGTGAGATCAGCTTCTCTCAAACAAGGACCTGTACACACAGGCCAAATGTCGGCTGGTATCTAGTAGACTGTATCAGCTGATTTCGGGGGCTTTAGTGCAATAAATCAGCAGCTATATTATAAACCCCTAAATATGTGGAAAAACAAACTCTCAATAAAATACAGCGCCACAACCTCCACAAAAAACTAAGTGCAATAATAATATTACAAAGCTATCATATCTTAATACATACTGTGCACTAAAAGGTAATGTGCAACACAGTACATGCAAATATTATGTGTTCAATATATATCCACAGTACCAGAAAAAGTCAAATGTGTTAAAAATGAAACAAAGGGGGGGATTTACTAAAATTGGAGAGTGAAACATCTGGTGACGCCCTGAATAGTAACCAATTAGCTTCCAGGTATTATTGTCGAAGCTTCATCAAACAAGCAGAATTTAGAAGCAGATTGGTTACCATGCACAGCTGCACCAGATTCTGAGTGCTCCAGTTTTACACAAGCAATGTTCACTCCATGTCCACATCAATGTCTCCTCAGGTGAAAAGATGCCAGCAAATCACAAAGTGTTTCCTCCACTGAACATATGGATATACACTGACCAATTTAAATTGCCAATCTTTCTGAAGACAGGCACACTAAGGAGGCTCAAGCGGAAGATGCTCCTCCTGGTAAGAAACCACCTTTAGGTAAGTGTGTCCTTAGGAGCAGAAGCGAGACCAAAGGGTAACGACACAAATTGATAATGCTCCTGGCCCACGGCAAAGCGGAGGAAGCGCTGATGGGCAACACATCTTGGGATGTAAAGGTAGGCATCCTTGATGTCCATGGAGGCGAGGGAATCCCCCTGATGTAGGGACGCCACCAAGTGCGCATGGACCCCATGCAGAACTTCTGTAACCGCACAAAGCGGTTTAGCGCCTGGAGGTCCAGTACTGGGCGCCCCTTGCCCTCCTTTCTGGGTACTGTAGACAGGTTTGAGTAAAAACCTTAAAAATGTTCCAAGTTTAGAGCCAGGACAATCATTCCTTGAAGTAACAAATCTTGCACCGCCCTATAGAGATCCTTTAAGCGGTCTAGGGATAAGAGCAGGTTGGAAGGGAAGAACCTTTCCAGGGGATATGATCAAAACTCGATCTTGTAGCCAGAGCAAATGACTTTGTGGACCCACTTGTCCTGGATCAGGGAGGTCCACGGATCCGGAAAGCAGAGAAGAAGTCCCCCCACCCCAGATACAGGTGAGGGCGCCCCTTCATGCGGAAGAATTCTTATCCGCAGGTCTGGCAGCACCTGCTCGTGGTTTGCCCTATCAAGACTTTTTGGAACCCCCATGCGGAGACCCGAAAGGACTTGGATCCCTTGTCTTGAGACCCTGAGGGACGAAAAAGTCACTTGTGAGCCAAAAAGGAGGGCCCCCATCTGCGACGGGACTCTTTACCCCTGGAAGCCTGAGGAAGAAAAGTACTCTTTCCCCCTGTGGGGCCCTTGATGATGTCATCCAAGGAAGCTCCAAACAGGTGATCCCCCACAAATGGAAGATCAGACGAGGCCTTCTTAGAAGCCTGGTCCGCAGACCAGTATTTCAGCCAGATAATGAGCCTTCAGGAACACTGCTGAGACAGACAGTCTAGAAAGCAGGAGAGCAGCATCCAAAGAGGCATCATAGACAAACTGTAGCCCTTGGACCAACTGATCCACCAGCTCCACCAAGGCAGAGGAGAGCTGCTTCTTCTTCAAAGTCCCGGCATAAAATCTTAGCCCACTTAGTCAGAATTTGCGACACCAGGGCAATGGTATTTACCGGCCTAATCGCCGAACCAGCCACAGCCACATATGGTGGGCCAGAGCCTCTGCCCTCCCATTAACTGGACCTGTAAAGGCTGGAGTGGCACTCCTCAACTGGAGTGAAGGTAGCTCAATTTGACCTGGAATCCAACCCGGCATCAGCCGCAACCTTCATTTTTAGTTTTACGCACTGACACAAACAGTGCATTCACCACCGCTTATTTAAGCGCGGCTATAGGAGCAGAGGAATCATCCTCACTATCTGAGCACTCAGGGTGCTAAACACAGACCCAGTAGGGTCGCTATATACTAAGCTCACCCCAAAAAACATAATCGGGGGAGGCCGCTGACTGCGATCCCACAAAGAGGACGCCCAGAGGACATCCCTGCTCTATTCACCAGCCCCCAGGGTGGCAGGGGACCCTGCTCAACCCCTCATTGCGCCCCAGGAAAACCCAGTCAGCCCCCTGGTCAGCAGCAACTTCAACCAGCCCCCCTTAAGAGCACGTGGCAACAGCCAGCTTATAACCTCACCCAGGGAAGGGGGGGGGATCCACAGACCCACAGTGACCGAAATTTTAGAGGGGCTGGGGGGGGGGGGTCCGACTATCCCAGGGAGGGGTCCACGTCCACCCCAAAACCCTCCAGGGGTAGTGGGAGGACAGCTACTTACCACATCAGGAACAGGGTGGGCACTGCTCCCTACAGGACACCGCTCCATTTTAATGTGGGTGCTGTTGGCTAGGAGGAAACACTGCGACTCAGGCCGAAGCCAGTACGTATGCGCCCTCGCGAGATGTTTAACACACAGGCCAATCCCCATCCAGTCGGGGGCTATGTCGTGGCCGGCCTAGCGCGGAGCTGCAGTCTGCACGCGCTCGCTGGCCAGACTGGGGGGGGGGGGGGACCCTAAGGATCTATGTTATGTTATCCAGTTCGTCGCCCAGTCCAGCATTTGACCGTAGCTCTCACAGGAACAAAATAATAAAAAGAGGAAAAAATTCCATGTAAAAAGAAAAAATTGCCAGGACCAAAGATCCCAGCAAGGAACTAGGTCCTTAGTCCTGACTAGGCAGAAGAAAAACTGAATACCCATAGCAGGAAGTGGGAGTATACCCTCAGGGTCTGCCCCATAGGTGTGTTTAGGCTTTTTCTCTGCCTCGTTTCCTACTCCTGTAGGTGGCAGTATAACCCTACGGTAAAGAAGATGAAGAGCTGTGTCCGTCAATGAACGAAAGAGAAATCATGTATTTCCATGTGAATGAACCTGGAGAATATACACTGCCTGGCCAAAAAAAAAAAAAAAAATGTCGCCACCAAAATAAAAGGTCACACACTCTAATATTTAATTGGCTTTGATTACGGCATGCATTCGCTGTGACATTGTTTCGATAAGCTTCTGCAATGTCACAAGATTTATTTCCGTCCAGTGTTGCAATAATTTTTCACCAAGATCTTGCATTGATCATGGGAGATTCAGACCACTGCGCAAAGCCTTCTCCATCCCAAAGATTCTCAATGGGGTTAAGTTCTGGACTCTGTGGTGGCCAATCAATGTGTCAAAATGATGTCTCATGCTCCGTGAACCACTCTTTCCCAATTTGAGCCCAATGAATCCTGGCATTGTCATCTTGGAATTTGCCCGTGCCATTAGGGAAGAAAAGATCCATTGATGGAATAACCTGGTCATTCAGTATATTCAGGTAGTCAGCTGACCTCATTCTTTGGGCACACACGGTAACTATTCAAAAGAATAGTTATTGCATGCTTAGTTTAGTTAGTTGCTTAGTTAATTCCAGGTGGCAACTTTTTTATTGGCCAGGCAGTGTTTTAGCAAACCGAAGGTATTATATCATCTAAATGAAATCATACATTTCACACTTACCAACACCATTGCCACAGGAAAATTTGGCCGGAGCTGGTAGTCACACCAGGGGCTGGAGGCTCCATAGCTGTCCTTGTAAATGCCACGTTTGTGAACCAGATCTGGACGCTGTTCATTGGGGTCAGAAGGATCGTCTGAGACATAAAAGTACTTCTCAAAATGATCCTTAATGCGCTGATTCCACTCAGAGAAAGCTATTAACAACTCTTTCCCTGAATTAAAAAGCAGAAACAAGAATCAACTCAAATGTTGCAACCATAATAAAAACACTTCGAACATAACGCAATGAGACTTCTTGCATATGTGTTAACTGACATTTCTGCTAACAATATCTAAACATATATTTTATAGGCATGTGTTGTAAACTATTAAAGAAATGATACAAGACAATAACATTTTGTCTTTTTTTTAATGGTGGAAGATATAGACTTAGTGAAAAAAAAAAAAAATGCCTTTAAAAAAACTTAAAAAAAAAAAAATGAAATGACAGAAGCACCAACCCATCAGTAAGTTTTCTGAGTCAAAGGCTTATATGAAGGAAAGAAATATGCTGACTGCAATGTTTATTAAAGACCTAGACACTTACTAGTAAGACCTAGCACACACTATACCGCGGCTTGTACTGCAGACAACCGCTGGCATCGATCCATACAGGCATTTGTATTCGTCATAAATGTAAGTGCTCTAACCATTTAAATAAAACATTTTGGGGGATAATGCACTATTTCTGGCCTTCCTTATTCTTGTCTCATATGTGGAATACCATTGGATGCTGAATCGAGTGTATGTGCCAGGAGATCCTCTTCCTTCACTACCCTAGGTGCAGGAGACAAAGAATATACACCTTAAAGCCCTCCTTTATTTGGAATCTGGTAAGAGGCTATTTGTATATTAGGTGAAGGTACTTGATTCACCCCCACCTGTGGTGTCACAAGAGGCTCTCCCTGGATCGACCATTACCTATTTATGCCCTTTATATTACCTTTCTCTGGTAAGAAGTAAATTCAAGAGGTGGTGGGAAACTGTCACATTCCTTGCTGGAAAATCACTTCCAAAGCCAGTTTAAATTTTTTTCACGTTTTCTACACTCAATATTTTTGGATACCGAGTTGGAACACTGGGACTTATTTATCACTTATTTTGGAATGAATTATTCCCTTTGGACTTTATTCACGTTTATACACCTTGTTTTAGTTTATATGTAAATAAGGATATTCACATGGAAATGTTTTGATTTACAATTGTTCACCATCATAATTGTAGCGCACCAGACTATTTTTCACAATATATATATGAATATATATATATATATATATATATATATATATATATATATATATATATATACACATACACACACACACATACATACATACTTTAACTTATTTATTATATTATAATTTATGATTTTGTGTTTCAAACTTTATCATACTCGAGATGTTATAAAGAAGAACGCACAGTAAAAAAAAAAATCATATGTAAATAGTTGGTTTGGGCTGCTCGTTCTTAAGAATTACATGCAAAATAACTGTACCGCTTTCAGCACCTAAAATCGGAAACAATCATACCGCCAGGGAGGTTAAACAGGGCTTCTAATTACTTTAGTGAAAAATAACAACGTGAACATGAGAAAGCAGGAAATATATAGCACACTATACATTCTTCTGGATGTTAGAAGTTGTATCAATTTCTCACCTTCTCTCTGCACTTTGACTCCTTTGTATGGATACACATTCTTCTTACTCAGCTCAGTTAACCAGCGCAATGTAGATTTACTAAGGCCGACAATCTCTACTGCAGATCCATCCCTAATAAGAAATTACAATGAAACATCGCCACCTGCTGTATTCACACTAGTAGTGCAGACAAGTGCAGTAATTTACAGCGGGGACATGTAATAACCAGGCTTGTTCTGTAGTTTTATTAACTAATGCACCATAGGAAATAAAGTCAAGCATCTACATGGTTGTTTTAAATATTACTATATATTCTTCACAAAGTACGAGCAGGAGGTTACATCTCAGTGTTACAAGTCTTGAAAGGTTGAAACAAAACCACCTGCTGTCAAATCCTGAAGATGAAACAACTTATTTCACACTATGTGGTTGATTTAAAAAAATTGGAGTGTGCAAAATCTAGTGCAGCTCTGCATAGAAACCAATCAGCTTCCAGGTTTTATTACCAAAGCTTTATTGAACAAGCTGAAGTTAGAAGCTGATTAGCTACCATGCAGAGCTGCACCCAATTCTGCAATTTCCAGTTTTAGTAAATCAACCCTACTGTGTATCTATGACAGCACTTAGATGCAGGAGGTCCAACTGCAAATTAGTTACTTATCTATTTTTTAGTTTTGGGTGGACTGTGAATCCACTGTCAGGACAATAAAACATAATACTCAATCATTTCAAAGAAACACAATGAGTTTTGGTAATTCATTTTTTTTAAGCATCAAGAAAACCAAGTATCTGTAGAATAACAATGAAGAAAAGAAAACAGATGCTCCTGCGCTTGAGGGGCTGTTATGCAACTTAATTCTATGGAAACACGACTGCCACTCCCAACAGGTCGGGGAAACCCAGATACAAGTCTAAAGAGAAAAAAATATACAGAGGGCGCACCAGCCTAGCGCATCACCTTTGTAACAAATCGCTTTAATAAAAACATATTGTAACATAAAATTGTTACATGTTTCGGGGGGAGGAAGGGGGGACACCCCCAAAACGCGTAAGCTACTTTTGGAGGTTTACATCCTACCACAGTTTGCATTAGTGGACATGCTCCGTGGTGACTTACAGTGGACTTACAATTTTATTTTTGCCTGTCATTTTATCAACTTTGGGAGTATGATGTATATGTTTTTATTAAAGCGATTTGTTACAAAGGTAATGTGCTAGGCTGGTGCGCTCTCTGTATATTTTTTATCAGTAGCATAACATAAAGTGTAAGCAGAAGCCAAATATACACATTATAAGAGAAGAGATGAAGACAAAACAGTTAGCAGAAGAAGCATGTCCAAATCAAAACTTTTATTATTCCTAGAGCTGCACAATTCTGGATAAAATGAGACTCACAATTTCTTTTTGCTTAAAATAAAGATCACGATTCTCTCAGGATTCTCTGCGTAATATCATATTTTACATTATACAAAAAAATTTGGCTAACCTTATTGTACCTTTTTTTTTTTTTTAATTCACTGAACGGTATTTTTTCCCAAAAAATGGTCTTTGAAAGACCGCTGCGCAAATACAGTGTCACATTAGATTTAACATTTATTCTCTAGGGTCTCTGCTAACAAAATATATATAAATAATATTTGGGGGTTCTAAGTAATTTTCTAGCAAAAAAATACTGATTTGAACTTGTTAGCAACAAGTGTCAGAAAAAGGCTTAGTCTTTAAGTGGTTAAACTGACCTCATTTAAAGACTGAAGTTCATCCCTTTGAGCTAAAAGAACAAAATAATACAATGTTTCTCCTTATCTCTCTTTGCTGGCTGTTTTCTTTTTTCTTTCTTTGACACCTGTCAGCTGTGAAGAGAGAAAGCTCTGCACTGATTTGTGGAAATGCTGGATTGCATTTTTTTAACGATTAATCGTGCAGCTCCAACTCCTTCTTATGCTACATGTACACTAGCCTACCCTGACCGCAGTTGTAGGAAAACACAAAACGTGGCAAAAAAAGCAAACCACATTTTTTTTGCGGCCGGCGGTCAAAGCATTCCTATTCTGAACGTGATTCTTCTTAGGAGGCAGCTAATCAATTCTGCTAAAAGCCTATGTGTACATGGACACATAGGCTTTTATGAAGTTGAGTTTAGGACAGTGGCGGCTGGTGCTCCATCAGTTGGGGGGGGGCGGCAGATGGACCTGCCCCCTCCCATATCACTCCAGCCTTCACCACCACATCTCTCTCACCCACCCGCCAGTTTACTTACCTTGTACCTCTAGAATGACAGGCGGCGGCAGCTTCCCCCTCAGGCTCCTTCATGTCCCTTCTCGGCGGCCGTCTCCTCCCCCCTTCTTTTTCAATAGCATGCCTTCTCCTTTCAGCCAATCGGGAAACAGGTTTGAGAACCCACTTTCTGATTGGCCGGGAGGAGAATCAGTGTGGCAATAGCGAATATTCATTCGCTATTGTCACACAAATGGGTGGGCTCAGGGCGCAGTGCTCTGCGCCCCAAGAGCACCCTTTTTTGGAGCCTATTAGAGCCTCTGGCTCTAATCAAGTGCTTAAAAAAAAAAAAAAAACCCCATTGGAATCCGTGCGTCCAGGGCCTGCATGTAGATTAGGGGGCCGGATGCATAGATAGGGGGGGTGGCGCCCCTGCGCCCCCAATGGACGGGCCTCCACTGGAGCTTTGGCAAAAAAATGCCAAAAGCTCCTAAACTCAAGTTTAGGAGCTGCCAGTGTACATGAAATCTTAAGACAGAAATGTCAGTTCAATAGGAATTTTTTTTCTTCGGTAGCAACATTTATTTTAAAGTCTTTCACTACGTTCACAGAAAGCTTCCTGTCTCTTAAAACCGAACTGTTTCACAAAACTCGAATTTCTTTTCCAGTGGCCTCATGGCAAGCAATCCTAGAGACCTGCTAGCTCATGCTCAGTATCAGGTCTACCCTCTTGGTTTTGCTGGTAGAAGCAGATAGAATCAGATTTATGCCCCTAAATTATCTGTCAGAAATACACTAAGGCCCCTTTCACACTAGTGCGACTTGTCCCATGATTTTGGAACGTAAAATCGCATGACAAGTCGGTTTCCATTATTTTCAATGAGCCCCATTCATGTCAATGCGTTTTGAAGTCGCACCGCCTTCAAAGTAGTTCCTGCACTACTTTGGCACGATTTTAATGCGTTTTGAGGTATATAGCCCTGAGCCATTGCTCAAAATCGCTGCAAAGTCACGGCAAAATCGCGTCACAAAAGCGCGGTAAAATCGCGTCACATAAGTGTGAAAGGGGCCTTAAAGCTCAACTTACCACACCAGCATAAGATTGTTTATTTTTACAAAAGCAAGTTGTTTTAAGTCAAGTCCAATGATATTTAAAAAAAAAAATCCTTTCCCTCGTGTAATGTTTTGTGAAATTCAAATAAAACTATATCCATTTTAATTTTATTTTGTTTAGAGTGGAGATGGAATAAAACACCTGTCATGTTTTAAGCCTGGTACACACGGTTATTTTTGTTTTTGTTCAGAGGAGCTCACAAGGAGAACCTGTACTAAAGATGCAATGTTAGTACAGCAATCTCCCTGCTCAGCTATTGTGTTCCGACAGTGGGACTGGACTGCCAACCCCCCCCCCCCCCCAGGACACACCGGTCAGCACTAATCGTTCAACAGAAGCCAATCGTGAAATGAGTTTCTGGCAAAAAAGTAACTGCACACACGGGTCGAATGTCAGCCAGTATCTACTGTCCCAGCTCATTTCGGACAATATTCGACCCGTGTGTATGGGGCTTTAGTTCCTATGAGGAAGTATTATCCTCTCTATTTCTCCTGTTTACTACTATCAAAAAAGGAGAGAGTGAAAGAAAATTCAAAATTTTGGTTGCCATGGAAACAGGAATAGAAAGGACATTTTCCAATGGAGAAACTAGTTCTGGTGACATCCAGGGATTCCCTCACTTTGAAGGGATTTTCTTTCACTTCCTGTTGGCTAGGGGACAGTAAGTGAAGAGAAATCTTCCAGATAGGAACACAGATGACAAAAAAGAACTGATGGGTTTTAACCCTGCCTTACGCTCTTCAAAATGCCTTTGGGCCAATTCACGCGTGTTGACTGGAGTTTTACTGCACTGTAAAATGCTGGTCACTGTTAAGGCACACAGAATACTATTGTTTTCTGTGTGTCCTATTCACACTGCAACAAAGCCCAGAGCTGTGCTGTAGCGAGCCACAATAAAATGCAGACATGCTGCATTTTATTGCAGCATGCTGTACAGAAGTGCATTGCGCTGCTGTATAGTGGTGTGAATGAAGTGCCACTTTTGTGCACTTCAAATGTCTGTGTCTATGGTTCCCTGTGAGGTATATACCTTACATGGGTTATTGGCTTTGGTCAATACCATTTGTAAGTGCAAGGAACAACTATATGCAACCTTTTCTAGTTGATAGTGGGGTTTATGATTTATATACTATTATATATGCATTATTATCCATCCCCTTCTTTTCTATTTTTAAGTAGCATTTCTATACCAGCACCTTTTGCTCCTGAGGAAGCAAAATATGCGAAACATGTTGAGCCACTTGTAAAGGGGTGGTAGAACTTCCTACTATTTATACCAGTTAGCTCTTCAATCTGTAATTAGATTTGTTGGGTGATTTGTACTAGGCCATCTCTCCTAATGATTTTGGGTGCAAAATGCTACTATGTTTTTAAACTCCTCATTGTGCATCAATAAAGCTTTATAATGTTATTGAACTACGTTTGGTTGTGCCTATAAAGTCCATGAACTGTAGTTCATTTTGTCAGTTATATATCTAGATTATCGGATAAAATAAAAAGTCTCAGCATTATGGCTGTGGTCAGGATCTTCAGCCTAGTGGTGCTGTTCCCAGCATACTAACTCTGCTTTCCACACTCTTCATCTACATTCTGTATACCCGCAGTATCAGCTGACTGCAGTTTTTGATTGTGCTGCTCCAGGCAATTAGACTACACCTCTATAGCATACAGTCTGACCTAAGCCTGTGTGACACACATTCAAAACATGAAATACGTTTTTCAATTTAACTTTAAAGTTACCAAGGAATTTTAAAGCATATACTGTTTGAGGCTTTATCCCCAATCTATTCTTTGTTGACACTCAATTCCTGTGGATTAATGTTGCTGCTTGAACCTCTGGACAGGGAGAGGTTACATGACTGCTCACATCAGCAGTATTCGGTCCCTCGCCCAAGTTAGCTATACAGATGGTCCCTAATCCTCATTGATTGCTCAGCACATGCTTGCCTCTGTCCCAAGCTGAGATGAATGCACTTTAGTCACCACATTATGGTCACATGTCTACCCTTATTCATAGTGCATTATTAACAAGGTGCATGCGTGTCAAAGCCAGAGGCATACACATTAGGGAGCGCCGTGTGGGACCCTGCAAAGCGGTGTAGCCACCCTCAAAACAGATACAGAATACAGAGAACCTTCTAAGGCAGAATGTAAACAGGTGACAGGCAGCAGACATAAAGCAAACATGGTAATTCCTGTAGTAATGTATGCTGCTATATATACAGTATATTGCATTTCAGGTTTTAATAACACTTTAACATACTGAAAAAGAAAAAAAATGCGTGTGCTGGATAGGAAAGTCTATGGACTCTTAGGGGGGGATTTACTAAAACTGGAGCGTGCAAAATCTGTTGCAGTTCTGTATAGTAACCAATCAGCTTCCAGGTTTTCTTGTCAAAGCTTAATTGAAAAAGCTGAAGTTAGAAGCTGATTGGCTACCATACCCAGCTCCACCAGATGTTGAGTGCGCCAGTTTTAGTAAATCTCCTTCTAGTATTAGGATGCATGGACATCAAAGCTTAACATAATCTTTCCTTGTGAATAGATGACAAAATCTCATGTACTGCAGATGGGGATTTATGTACCTTGGTGATGCTGGAATTCCTTTATTTCGGGCACCTTCACTCTCCCCCATTTTATCCATCCAGGTGCCACAGTTTAATCTATTTCCGCCAAACACGAATCCTGTCACTGGGTCAACGCCTGCAGTGATATTAAATCCTGCAAACCAATATTAAAGAATATTAAGAAAGGAAAGCTGAAATAGAGTTAAAAATAACAGACGTTATACAGTAATTTTTGCTGTAATACACTCACCTTCATCCCTCATGTGCCGATCTATTTGAGGTCCAGCATTCCTTTCTCGGAAGTTGATTCCCTGAGCGTGACGCTGCAAAGCCTCTTGGATAACATCATAGAGTGGCTGGTCCTATATAAAAATACAGACAATTCTGTAACAGTAATGAATACCACAGTGTATTTCTAAGACGTAACATACTGTATACACACACGTGTGTGGAATGTTTTGTATTTAAAGTTACCACCTTCAAGCAACCCTATACCATACTTTCAAGACCAGAATCATGGCAGTCCTTATTTTAATGGATTTGGGCATAAATTGTATATCTAAATTTGAAAAATCTGACTGATTCTGATTACAATCTGAGGCCCTTGTTCACATCTGGATGTAGCAGAAATGCAGGCAGAAATGCGCGTTTCTGCCCATATTTCTCCAAACGCGCAAACAATGCACAAAGGGATACAACGTACTTGCGGTGAGATCATTTCTTCATGGCACCCCAAACGCGGTTAGCAGTCACATGTTTTGCTGCTCTTTTTCTGCATGACAAAATGTGCAAAAAAAGCACACAAAAACGCTTGTCACAAAAACGTTCTAGGCTCAGTGCCAAAATTAATAAAATGCGCTAAAAATGCAATGTGGCAGAAACGCTCAGGTGCCAACGAGCCTGAAATTTTACTCCATAAAAGGGGCCATTAACACAAACCTCATATTGGTTTGGTAAATCCGAGAGTAAAAAAAATAAGCATGCAGTTACATACTTTTCTGTTGCAGTGATGCATAAATGCAGGGCCACTGATAGGGGGGTACCACACAGGGGGGCCTGGAAAGCAGGAGGGTTGGTGAAGCAGGACGGAAGGACAAATAAAGAATGACTGTGTTGTCTCTCCCTACAGCAGCTGTAAGCTGGTTTCTCCCCATCTCCCTCCCGCCGGCTTTCAGCTGCTGGATGCCAATGATCCCCCTCCTTGGGGTGCCCACATCTGAATTGGCCCCTTCTTTTTCTGAATTGGACACCGTGAGCGATCGGTACCGAACACTCCTGTGCCCATTCATGACTGAGCAGCCTATGTCTTCTGTTCATTCACCTTCAGTGCAGCGGAGGCTACAGAGAACGGAATTGAAGAATCTATGTCCTCAATTAATTTCTCTTTCTCAAAGGTAAGATGTCAGGGTTCTGTTTAGACCCTTGATATTTCATCCAAAACCCCTCACTCCCTCCCTTGTAAAAAGAAAAAATTGTTTAAAAAAAATAAATAAATAAAAATATATTTTTAAAGTGTAAAAAACATTTTTCACAAGCGGAAAATGTTTTAAAAATTGTGATTTTTGTCATTCGGGGGGTAAGAGAGGCATGCAGTCAGGCAGTCTGTACAGGGCCTATACACACACATTTGATTGTTTCCTAACTGAAGAGTTGTGTAACAAAGAATTCATTCTAAGTTATATAGTTATAAGTGAGTTGTAAGCTGCTCTTCTGTCATTACTTTCTTATTTAAAGCTAAATTGCGGTGAGAAAATGTCAAACAAAAAAAAAAAAAGCTTACCACTGTCCCTGCAGCTGTAGGAGGAGAATCATCTTTGGGGTACATCCTGGAGACTGGACACTTGAGGATCTCTTTGCCGTTGGGAACTATGTTGCAATAATCTTGTATACACTGAAGCCACCACCACACAGCATCACGGCAGTTATACCTAGAGTAGGTGCCCTGACCAAGAAGGTTGGGGATGAGTCCATGTCTCAGGGTTCCAGCAAATGCGAGAATAATGTTCCTGAAGGTATAAAGACAACAATAAACCAACAAGCTCTTTAATCTCTTTATTACAGAGGGTAAAACAAATTGTAAATACCTGAACACTGTTTTGCGACTGACATGTGTTAGTAAAACTGTACCATCACAACTACTTAGTGTATCCAGGTGGAATATACCTTTTTATTCTCAAGATAGATTGGGCTTTTATTAGGTAGTAAATGATAGTGGATTGATTTTTATTATCAAAGGAAAACTGGCACAAAATAGTAAAAATATATATAATTTTTTTTAAATGTAGCTGTATATATTTCTTACTATTACCATGACCTACCAGCAAAAGAACAACCCAAAATAAATCCTCCTATAATGTTATATGTAGAGTGTGTATGTGTTTTCACTTTCTGGTCAAAGTGACTATTGGTGGTTAATACAGTTAACCCAGCCAGAGACAAAGTACTAGGGTTTATACATCTGTATTTTTTTGTATTTTTTTTCTTGTATTGTTTCTGTTATATTGGAATAAAATATTGGTGTATTTTGTCTACACTTAAAAATATGAAAACAGTATAAAATGATATAGGTTACTGTAAACCGTTATTGGAAACCAAGGATCGTCCCTAACCTGGCCTCAATGTGGCGTCCAGGGATTAGCAGTAACCCTCTCAGAGAAATGAATGTGTCTCTGCCCCAGCAACGGAAAATCCCTGCAGAGAAATGTGGAAGACCTGGAAGAGAAATTAAGACCAATGTAAACTATATATAAGAGATTCTACTAGCATTGAGCTCAAAATCTAATTATTTACTGATCGTAAAACATGCCCATGAGTCTACAGTAATATTTACTTACCTTTGACTGCCTATCTTATGCCATCGTAGTCTGATGTGCACTGATCTTGACTTTTGGCTTTTAGTGCAGTGTGTTTTCTCGTGTGACCAAGCATATCACTTGAACGCATTCATTTTTGAAAAATGTTTCACTATTAGTGAAAAATATTTACACTTGGGTCCCTATCCTGATCATCTGGGATGTCCCACACCAGACTTCCCTGAATCACCAAAGGTAAAGGTTTTCCACTTTAATCACACACAGTGATGTGATATTAACCTCTGCTTAAATATCCAGCCATTATATACAGTGGAACGCTTACCAGCAGCTAATGAAGGACAGCACTGCTCCTTCTCCTGTGTTATGAGATTGACTCGATAGGGCACATCTGGAAGAGAGGGAGACAAAACTGGCAGGGTAGGAAATCTGCCAACTCCACACATCTGCACTGATCCCAGAGCCAAGTGCTTCACAAATGTGGACCCGTTCTGTACAAAGCTAAAGAAAGGGACAAATCAAAGGCTTATGAATATAAAATTGAAATACTTCGGCCTTATAAATATTCAGCTACTTATAGATACCGTATTTTAAACGTATGGGTGGGTGTGTACAGTGGTTTTCCTTAGCTGCAAGTGATATCCAGGCCAGTCACTTGATTCAACAGCCATGGCTCCCCTATGTCAGAGAGTAGATGCTGCAGGGAAAAGGAGGGAGCACAGAGAACGTCTGGGCAATGGGAGCCGGTGGGTGATGTCACGCCTCAGATATCGTCAAACACTGCCTTACATGGGTGCCAGGGCTACAGGATCATGTGACTGGACCAGATTTAAAAAAAAGTTACTCCGCACCAATTACAGGTAGGGGTGGTGGTCCAAAACCTAACCACCCCTACCTGTAGATGGTGCTGAATGCTACTATGTTTTTAATTGTAGTTGTTTTAATGTAGATTTTACATCATGTATCAATTAAATTTGTGTTTTATCTTATCTGTTGAAGTTGTGCCCACAAAGTTCATGAACTGCAGTTCAAATCATTTTGTAATTTCAGAACTTGCTTATTTTGGAACGTGACACTGATACTGTATATCTGTAGGGTTAATGGATTTCCATTGCGCCTCCCAATGGTCCCTCATTTGGTATGTTTTGTAATATACAGATTTAAAAAAAGTTATTTACTTGGTCCACCCACTGCTGATCTATATTCCAGTATAGGGTGCCATGGGGTAACTCAATACAAAAATAAATTCAAGGTAATTACATTCATTTAATTGAAAAATGATTTCAAGAATTCTAGAATAAGTTAAAATAATTGTAAAGGCAGGGCATTTTTTAAAGTGATAATAAAGTCTTTTCTTTTTTTTTTGTTTAAAAATAACAAACATGTCATACTTACCTGCTCTGTGCAGCGGTTTTGCACAGAGCAGCCCAGATCCTCCTCTTGTTGGGTCCCTCCCTGGCGCTTCTGCCCCCACAGCAAGCAGCTTGCTATGGGGGTACTTGAGCCGCTGCTCTGTGTGTCCATTCAGACATGGAGCCGCAGCTCAGCCCCTCCCCCCCTCTTCTTATTAGCTCACTGACTTTGATTAACAGCAGTGGGAGCCAATGGCACCCACTGCTGTGTCTCAATCAGTAGGGAGAGTCCTAGACAGCCGAGGCTCTCGTGCAACAACAATAGATTGAGATGGGTCTCAGGTAAGTATTAGGAGGGCTGAGAGGGGCTGCTGCACACTGCAGGTTTTTTATCTTAAATGTATAGAATGCATTAAAATAAAAAAAACCTTCTGCCTTCAGAACCACTTTAATATATTCCCTTTATTAAGGTAAAAATGTTCCAGTTGTTATAGCGCCCTCCACTGCAATACTTGAGTCCTATCTCGATCCAGTGCTGTTTCCATCTGCATCAGCGCTGCTCTCTGCTTCTCTCCCCACAGGATACAGAGGCAGCAGTGGCAGTCATTGGATTAAGCTGCTGTCAGTCGAATCCTGTGAGGAGGGAGCAGGGGGTAGTGCTGAGCCACACTGTGCGCACCTATGGATGTACACAGCCTGGCTGGGGAGTGAGCCCACACTAGTGCCCCCATAGCAAGTGGCTTGTTATGGAGGTAGACAGAGAAGAAAAGGAGCGGGCAGCACCAGCAAGAGACACCAGAAGAGGAAGTTCAAAGCCATTCTGCAATACCAGTTAAGTATAACATATTTATGATTTTAGAGGAAAAAAACATCTTTACAACCACTTTAAGGGGCTAAAATACTGTATGTCCATATTTGTCTGTATTAGCTCTTTCGTTTTTAGTAGTTGTTTACCTAGACATTTGTTTCCATGCAGATTCCAAGAGTGTGGTGTATGCTCCAACCATTATGGCATCAAAGTAACATGGTATAAGGTAGCGCGGGATCTGCTTCAAGTAGGCAAACATTGCTGCAAACCATTTACCAACCTTAAAAACAAAGTCCATATCTTTAGTGCCAAACATCACAAGCATTAGAACACAATATATACACAGTAATGTACTGAAATCAGAAACCTTCACCCTTGCACAAGGCAACCCATTGCTTAACCAAAATGTGCAATATTGATCCACTGCAACAATATTACTCAAACTAAACATGTGCTTTTCCTACACAGGGCAAAACTATGGGTTCACTTTAGCTTAGCCTTCCTCGGTAGCATATATTCACTTTCTTCACTAATGCCCCGTACACACGTGCAGATTATCTGAAGACTTTTGTCTGTAGACTTACCAAAACCATATAATATGAGGTCAAACCTAAACACTTTCAATTTGTATGCAATCCGGCAGGCCCTGGCACTACATAGAAAAGGTAAATCTGAAGACAAAAGTCTTCAGATAATCTGCACGTGTGTACGGGGCATAAGAGCGAAGCAAAGTCCTGTGAAATATCCAAGTTGCCAGAGTCAAAGCTTACACAGAGCTATGGACCTCCAATGTGAGATTGTCCAGCACTGTTACATGGACTGCATCACATTACCCTAGGGCGCTATTTTTACTCAGCTCCCTATCTGTAGCAGCAGAGAAAGTGAAGAAGTTATTTTGCTGCTGGCAATGGTGGAATTAAAACAAACCTATATAGGGATGCACTGATACCAGTTTTTTAAGACCAAGTACGAGTACTGATACTTTTTCTCAAGTACTCGCCTATACCAATTACCGATACCTATTTTTAGGCTAGGTTCACATTTATGCAATGTAAAATCACACTGTTTGTAGTGCGATTCAGCAATGCGATTTACATGCAATTGTATATGAATACCAGTCCAATTTTTTATGTGATTTTACAGCAGCGTTTTTTGTCTCTCTCTCTCTCTGTGCAGAGACACAGACAGTCCAGATAGCGACAGTTCCGCTGATCCACAAAGGGCTTTACTGAAAAGATAGACAGCCAGAAGGAAGCTGAGGCAGCTGTTCTCTCTCATTCTTTCACATAGCACCTCCTTCCTACCCGAGGAAAGTCAGTACAAAACGCATTGCATTCTCAATAGTCCCATTCTAATCTACAGAGTGCGATTTCAAATAGCACCAGACCAAAATCGCAGGTTTCAGTTTTAGTATCAGAACATTTGCACAAGTACAACTACTTGTAAAAATGCTTAGTATCGGAACCGATACCGATATCAGTGCAATGATTACTCCAAACATGCTTTCCCATCACTTACTTCTGCACATGTCCCTCCACGAGCAATGAGTCGGTTACTAACATAATCAATCATCCAGTCTCCAGACCTCAGATTATCACAAAACGGATGTCCCAGATCATTCTTAGGCCTGATGTCCACCATGACAGACAATAAACCTGACAAAAAATGTTTTTTATTTTAGACAGAAGTAATGTCAAACACAAAGGTTAGAAACATGAGATTTTCTTTGTTCCCCTCTTTGAGAAATTTGCCATATAACTACTGTGTAAGTTTTGTTATTGGCAGAAAAGTAAACAATTATGATCAGTGGCAGCTGGTGCTAAAAGTTTTTTTTTTTTTTTATGGGGGGGCACAAAACAAACCCTTCTAGGTTCGCACTCACTATACTAACGGAGCCCTCCAGCAGGCACAGCTCCCCTGATACCGGGAGGCTTTCGTGTTAACCCGGTCTTCTTTCCGGGTTCCAAATCTTCAGCCTCCTGTCCTGATTGGTCGAGACGAGAAGTCGGAACTCAGAAGTGACACAATGGTGAATATTGATTTGCTAAACTCACAAGGTGGGAGGGTTTGGGTGCAGTACTCTACACCCTGGGGACAACTTAGAACAAGCGAATAAGAGCCTCAGGCTCTATTCACCTGCTTGTAAAAAAAAAAAAAAAAAAAGACGGACCTAATAGAAACTAATTAGTCCGGCACCCAGCACAGTGTTAGAACAACTGATTTTTAAATAAATGATAAACTTTGGGGGGGTGGTGCCCATGCGCCATTTATGGAACGGCCGACACTGATTGTGATGTGTAATATGCATTATATGTTTTATTTTATGAAAAATCTGGTATGCCCCTTATGAGTTTGGACTGTGTGCACACATGATAATATCACACATACCTTGCAGACCAGCATATTTCAAAGGCTTCCAGTTGGGGATGTTGTAACATCCACCACCATCCTCTTGTTCCTCTGTATCACATCGATACAATACTTGGTTCAGGTCAGCCAGAGTCAGCTTAGCAGCAATACTGCAAGAGAAGGAAATTGATGTAACACCGCATTTCAGCAATTTCCTCACCAAAGGGACATAAACTAAAGTTTTGTCCGGAGTCTGGACACATACAAAAAAGCTGCAGGTACAATCAGTATTTCTAGAAGTTTCGAATCTATCAAACAAAATCTAATCAATATCTGCATGCATTGGACACCCTGATATAGCTGACTCCATTAGACCACCCATCTGACTTAACTCTTCAAGGAAAGATGAGCAAAGGTAAGTCCTTACTGCCTGAATGATTCAGCAGCAAGTGTAATCAGCTTTTCCTTCCTATTCAGATCTATTTCAACACCAGAGCTGTTAAAGTGGAACTACACTGCATTTGAGCAACACTATTTAATTTATTTTTATTATTTAAAGTAAGACCATCCATCCATTTCTCTATGCTTTATTTTACTGAGAATACACTTTGAAAAAAACACCCCATAGCATTTCTGGCTATGGCCATCTTGAGTAAGGGCAGTTGATTAATGTAGCATTTACTTAATGGAATGCATCTGCCCCTAACTCAGGCATGCAAGCAGGAGGGTGTGCTTAGCTGAGGAACCCCCCCTCCCCCTACCAGAAGACTCCTGGGATGTGTGACATCATTTGCCTAGGCCTGGAAACCAGGAAGTAATGAAATAAATGTAAAACAAAAAAAAAAAGAAGCTTAAACAGAGTAAATATGATATACTTTCTTATTTATTTACTAATGCTAGCAGTATAAGGCCTCTTTCACACGGTCCGCCTCCGTAGGCGGATCCGTGTTGCTCAGCAGGGATCGATCCGCGATCCCCGCTGAGCCGGCGGATGACAGCTCTGTCTCCGCTTGCAGAGCGGAGAGGGAGGTGTCTCAGCCCCCGCTGCCTTCTATGGGGGATCGGATGAGAGCGGACCACCTGTCCGCTCTCATCCAATCCAATCCGATCCAATTACTGATTGGATGGAAAAATAGGGTTTCCATATGTCCAGATTTCACGGACAGGATCGGATGCGGATGGCAGCGGGTGTCAGCGGAGGTGTCTCCGCTGACATCCGCTGCCCCATAGGGATGCATGGAGCATCCGATCAGATCCGCCTAAAAAACTGACAGGCGAATCTGATCGGATCGCCCGTGTGAAAGAGCCCTAAGGATTAAAATAGTCAATGTTGATTAAGAGAGTGAAGTTCCACTTTAAGGAAAAATTGTAATTGAACAATAAAACAGAGCCCATGCTTAACCATTTCAATACCAGGAACTTTCACCCCCTTCCTGCCATGGCCAATTTTTAGCTTCCAGTGCTGTGGCAATTTGAATAACAATTGTGCGGTCATGCAACACTGTACCTATATGACATTTTTATCATTTTTTTTTCACACAAATAGAGCTTTCTTTTGGTGATATTTAATCACCGCTTGGTTTTTTATTGTTTGCAAAATAAACTATAATAATAAATGTCATTTTTTTCTCAAAATTAAGAAATTAAAAATATTTTTTTTTTCACATTTTTATTTTTACATACTGTCAACAGTGCATAACAGAGCCATCATATAACTGATGTGGTGGTAATCAGGGACATTGACTGGTGACAGTATGTAAAAAAAGAAGCAAAAAAAAAAAGTTTTAAATATGTATTAATGTATTTTATTTTAATTTTTTTTTTTTTTACACACTATGACCAGAGCAATACTGTGTCACCATAGTAACACTGTACTACTATAGGCAAGTGATCAAGATTTTTTTTTTACACATTATGATTGCTTTTACCAGTAAATTTCACCTGTATAAGCAACCATTTTTTCTGAATAACATTGATTCATTAAGTGTGTATTGTTGTGATAAGCTGTGATTGGCCACAGCTAATCACATGGTACAGATGGGCTGGGATTGTACCATGTGATCACTGTGACAAATCACAGCTAGCAACACATTTGTACACAATGAATGGCATAAAAGGAAGCCATCACTTGTGTTCAATTGTCATATGATCTGCTGTGATTGGCCACAGTGATCACATGGTAATAGCAGTGGGCCGGTACACTGATCAATCATCATCCAGTGGACACAGCTGGTGACAGATCATGCCACAGTGACGTCCACCCGGAAAGACAAATGTCCCGTCCAGTCATTATTTGACAATAGTCTGGGCGGAAGTGGTTAAAGAGGAACTTCACTCTATTGATAAACATTGACTATTTTGAATCCTTATGCCGTTAACATAATAAATAGATAGGAAAGTTTATTATATTTTTTTTATTTACTTGTTTTAAAGTGTTTTTTTAGTTTTTACATTTCTTTCATCACTTCCTGGTTTCTTGCCTAGACAAATGATGTCATACAGCCAAGGAGTCTTCAGGAGGGGATGAGGAGTTTTCTCAGCTAAGCACACCCTTCTGCTTGTATACAGGAGCTAAGGTCAGATGGATTCCAAGAAGTAATTGCTAAATTAATCATCTACCCTTACTCAAGATGGCCACCGCCAGAAATGTTAGGGGGTAGTAGTGTTGTAGTTCTGCTTTAAGATGGAGGTGAATCTATCCAGCAAATAAATATTACCCAAGACTACAGGAATAGTCAATGCATTGTACAGCCCAAAAGCAACATACACATCCTCTCCTTTATCTAAGGCAAATAAAAAGGTCCAGTAGGTTGACCTGCCCACTTGCTGCGCTATTTGGCCAGTGCTTTTCCTAACAACGGCAGAACAGTGGATAAAAACATCAAGCAAGGATCATGGAGTGCACCAATATTAATACATAGGAAGCTTGTACATTCCTAGATATTTTAATGTATTGCTCAGTAGTTTTTTAAAACAGACCTAAAAGTGCAACATTTAATGTATATTAACATCATCTATCTAAAAACTCATCTCAAATATTACAATTATATTTCTGGAATTTTGCTTATTCTACAAACTTCAGTGATAATAAGAGTAATGGCGGCCTGAAGAAACGTTAACGATAATCTGAGAAAATATCCTTTCCAATTCAAAACAAAATTAATTGTATCCTTGTTTCTACTCACTCAGCAAAAGGCACCTTCAGGATAGGATAGACATGATCATCTTGCAAACTGCCCGACTTGAAGTGTGGGGTAAACTGTATCAAATGATTGCGGAGGATACCGACAGCTTTATGAGCATTAGGATCCAAACTTACCCTGTAAATATGAGAGTACAGATCAATCTAAAATACCAGAAACAATACACAAGACTTGCTTCTGTTTGGAATACACTTTTCAAATCAATTTGCAGCAACTTGGCATCTAATTAGATAGAATTACAGTAAGCTAAAACCCCTGGTGACAAATTGTACATTTGCATTTCCAATTATTAAATACTCAGCCAAGGACTTATGATTTTACATCCCAAGACATTATATCCCAAGAGTGACAAGTCATTTTTATACAACCCCCTATACTTGAAGCTTATTTATAGTCTCAAAAAAATTTTTCCTTTTGTAGGACATATACCAGCTGTAGATCAGAGGCACACAAAAAGCCTCTTTAGTTAGGAATCTATGTGTTAACATACCATTTTCCTGGGCCCTATGAAGTGTCAGTATGCAGTGCCTTAAAAAAGTATTCATACCCCTTGAAATTTTCCACATTTTGTCATGTTACAACCAAAAATGTAAATGTATTGTATTGGGATTATTGTATTGGAAATGTATGTGATAGACCAACACAAACTGGCACATCATTGGGAAGTGAAAGAAAAATGATAAATGGTTTTCAAGATTTTTCACAAATAAATATGTGAAATGTGTGGCGTGTATTTGTAGTCAGCCCCCCCCCCCCCCGAGTCAATACTTTGTAGAACCACCTTCCACTGCAAATACAGCTGCAAGTCACATCTAGAGAGTGACATTTTTGCCCATTCTTCTTTGCAAAATAGCTTAAGCTTTGTCAGATTGGATGGAGGGCATCTGTGAATAGCAATTGTCAAGTCTTGGTCCCAGATTCTCAATTGTATTTAGGTCTGGACTTTGACTAGGCCATTCTAACACATGAATATACTTTAATCTAAACCATTCCATTGTAGCTCTGGCTGTATGTTTAGGTTACCGATATTGCCAATATTTCGGGAAAGTGCTTGTACCGGAGTGATGCCGCTAAAGGCATCACCCCGGTACCGGTGTCCATAGCCGACGGTCGGCTATCTTGTAATGACAACCGATGCGGCTGTGAAGCCGCTCGGCTGTCACTACAAGGTGCGGGAGGGGACGCCCTCCTGTCGCTCGCTCGAGTCTCCCATCCCACTGGGAGACCCGGGCATCCTACCTGCACGGCCGCCAAAGACTGCAAATGCGGCTTTGATCGGGTTTCCATGTAAAAACCCGGAAGTGATGTCATGACATCACTTCCAGGTACTCTGCGCCAAATTCAAAAAAATGACAGCATTCAAAACAGCCAAACTTGGCGTTTTGAATGCTTTTAAGTGAAGAAGAGGGGTTTGGGGTCTTTTAGACCCCCAGATCCCTACACAAGAGTACCTGTAATGCCTTAATGAATACTTCTGTTCAGTTTTTACAGAAGAAAAAGAAGGAGAAGGACCTCCACTTGAAAGGATGACTAATGAATCATTTGATGCATGTGTCTTTACAGAGGAAGACGTTCTAAGATTGCTGTCTAAAGTGAAGACAAATAAGTCACAGGGTCCTGATGGGATACACCCAAGATTATTAAAAGAGCTTAGTGGTGAGCTGGCAAAACCATTAACAGATCTATTTAACCAATCATTAGTAACAGGAGTTGTCCCGGAAGATTGGAAATTGGCAAATGTCGTGCCCATTCACAAGAAAGGTAGTAGGGAGGAATCAAGCAACTATAGACCAGTGAGTCTGACATCAATAGTAGGCAAATTAATGGAAACCCTATTAAAGGATAGGATTGTGGAACATCTTAAATCCCATGGATTGCAAGATGAAAAACAACATGGGTTTACTTCAGGGAGATCATGGTAAGGTTTGTCTTTTTGCTGATGACACAAAGATATGTTTTAAGGGGGGATGGGTGCGCTGATAGTGTGTTGAAGCTGCTCCCGGTATTCAGTGCTTTTGAATATAGATAAATGTATATGTGGTGTGGGGTGCGCTAAACAACAAATAAATAATGAATATATAACATATATCTATGTGTGAACCAAATCAACAAAAGTAAATATATATAACATATATCAATCTGTGAAGCCAATTAATAATGCAAATCAATTGGTGCATAAACATAAAAGTTCATAAGTGTCCATAAATATTTTGCAGGTGAGTAGAATTGTATTCTATCCGAATAATACGTGTATCCACCACCGAGTGAAATTCATCCTTACCAAACGGAAATAAATAAGGTGCAACTATATTTTCTTGTGCTGAAAAAATATCCAATCTCCTTGTGAACAAACACCACGTGTAAATCACCAAGAATTAGCCTCTTACCAGATGGTAATAGGTATGCACTTGTTCAGTGAAACCACCGCCTTGCTTCCTCTTTAAAATCCTGAAGTGGGATGTAGAACCGCTCTACCTTTCTTTCTCCACTAGATGGCAACGAGTACCAGCAAGAAACACAGCCTCATCCTTCTTTACAAGCTCACAAAACCACCGTGTATTAAAGGAAAAAAGAGGGCTAATAGTGTATTACCCTTGAGATTTATTCAAAAAACAGTTGATAATGCACTTACAATTAGATGTCTTGTATTCAGCATAAACATAGGCATACGAATTCCTGCAAAGGCTTGCGGTTGGCTGCAGCACGGACCGCAAGTTGTGTGTGACGTGTGCGCCTCCTAATTTGACCGGTTTCTTCCCATAGGACTTCTACTGAGACAGGAGTACTGGCGCATCGTCACTTCCGCTTTATTTATACAGGTGGAAGCAGATTGTCTAACTTCCGGTGTCTGCAGAGCAGGTAGTATAAAACATCGATCCATAGCACATCCTGGTGACACAGGAAGTAAACACTTCACTTCCTGTCTGCACAGGAAGCAAACACTTTACTTCCTGTCTGCAGAGCAAGTGTCTGCAGAGCAGGTATGCTCTGGAACTTCTGGCTGATAGCAATTTAAGGCAAATTACTTAAATATGGGTAACTTTCCTTGTGTTAAAAGGAATGTATAAAAACATACTTTATTATTTGTTAAAAACAAATGTATAAAAACATCGATCTATGGCACATCCTGGTGACACCGGAAGTAAACACTTTCCTTCCTGTCCTACAACACACTGCTTTAGGAGCGTAGTGGGAAAGGGGTGACACCGGAAATATGTGTATAATAAAATGTATTGAACTATATTAAACCATATGCTCCAATACAAATTTAAAATAAATGTTAAAAGATAACTAAAATATAAAACCTGCCAAAATATATGTGGGGATCAACAGTTATTAATGTGTGCGTTTATGTCCCACTCTATGTTGAGTCCCCGGGGTCTGGAGCAGCCGAGCTCATATATCCAGAAGGTTTCCCTCCTGGATATAGACCTCCTCAGATTGCTCCCCCTCCAGTGTGGTGTATATTTCTCAATAACGATGATTTTTAACCTCTTGGGATTTTTTCTGTGACATTGGGCGAAGTGTTGAGATACACTATGCCCAGGAAAAGCTTTGTGTATGTTGGTCAGATGTTCTCCAATACGTATGGCGGCAGTACGTATGGCAGTACATACTGGTAATTGCACTCACACTGTAAAAGGTATACAACCCCTTTCGTATGGCAGGAAATAAAATTTCTAATGGGGTACTCTTTACCTGTCACAGTTGAATGAAATTTATTAGTCCTGATAGTTTGAGCTTCTTTACACACTCTGCAACTCCTGCAGGGAAAGAAGCCCTTCATATCAGGAAAAAATTTTGGGATGGTAGGAGGATCAATGGGATTGGGGGCTACCAGATCTCGTAAGTTCTGTGCCTTCCTGTAAATGATAGGTGGAACTTCTGGTAGCATGGGTCCTAAAATTTTATCTTTCTGTAGGACTCCCCAGTGTTTCCGGAATACATGATTTAGCCACTTGTAGTTTTGTGAGAATCTCGTAATGAAAGCAAATTCAAACTTGGAACTGGTTTTTCCTGGGTTCAGCTATGGTCCTGAAAGAAAAATTTCTGGAAAAAGGCTACAAACCAGAAGTGCTAGAGAAAGAAATTCAGACCCTGGAGTTAGTTGAGCAAAGAAGTTTGATACAACCTAAGAAAGTTCAGAACCCAGGAAAAAACAGTTCCAAGTTTGAATTTGCTTTCATTACGAGATTCTCACAAAACTACAAGTGGCTAAATCATGTATTCCGGAAACACTGGGGAGTCCTACAGAAAGATAAAATTTTAGGACCCATGCTACCAGAAGTTCCACCTATCATTTACAGGAAGGCACAGAACTTACGAGATCTGGTAGCCCCCAATCCCATTGATCCTCCTACCATCCCAAAATTTTTTCCTGATATGAAGGGCTTCTTTCCCTGCAGGAGTTGCAGAGTGTGTAAAGAAGCTCAAACTATCAGGACTAATAAATTTCATTCAACTGTGACAGGTAAAGAGTACCCCATTAGAAATTTTATTTCCTGCCATACGAAAGGGGTTATATACCTTTTACAGTGTGAGTGCAATTACCAGTATGTTGGAAGAACCATACGTACTGCCGCCATACGTATTGGAGAACATCTGACCAACATACACAAAGCTTTTCCTGGGCATAGTGTATCCCAACACTTCGCCCAATGTCACAGAAAAAATCCCAAGAGGTTAAAAATCATCGTTATTGAGAAATATACACCACACTGGAGGGGGAGCAATCTGAGGAGGTCTATATCCAGGAGGGAAACCTTCTGGATATATGAGCTCGGCTGCTCCAGACCCCGGGGACTCAACATAGAGTGGGACATAAACGCACACATTAATAACTGTTGATCCCCACATATATTTTGGCAGGTTTTATATTTTAGTTATCTTTTAACATTTATTTTAAATTTGTATTGGAGCATATGGTTTAATATAGTTCAATACATTTTATTATACACATATTTCCGGTGTCACCCCTTTCCCACTACGCTCCTAAAGCAGTGTGTTGTAGGACAGGAAGGAAAGTGTTTACTTCCGGTGTCACCAGGATGTGCCATAGATCGATGTTTTTATACATTTGTTTTTAACAAATAATAAAGTATGTTTTTATACATTCCTTTTAACACAAGGAAAGTTACCCATATTTAAGTAATTTGCCTTAAATTGCTATCAGCCAGAAGTTCCAGAGCATACCTGCTCTGCAGACACTTGCTCTGCAGACAGGAAGTAAAGTGTTTGCTTCCTGTGCAGACAGGAAGTGAAGTGTTTACTTCCTGTGTCACCAGGATGTGCTATGGATCGATGTTTTATACTACCTGCTCTGCAGACACCGGAAGTTAGACAATCTGCTTCCACCTGTATAAATAAAGCGGAAGTGACGATGCGCCAGTACTCCTGTCTCAGTAGAAGTCCTATGGGAAGAAACCGGTCAGATTAGGAGGCGCACACGTCACACACAACTTGCGGTCCGTGCTGCAGCCGACCGCAAGCCTTTGCAGGAATTCGTATGCCTATGTTTATGCTGAATACAAGACATCTAATTGTAAGTGCATTATCAACTGTTTTTTGAATAAATCTCAAGGGTAATACACTATTAGCCCTCTTTTTTCCTTTAATACACGGTGGTTTTGTGAGCTTGTAAAGAAGGATGAGGCTGTGTTTCTTGCTGGTACTCGTTGCCATCTAGTGGAGAAAGAAAGGTAGAGCGGTTCTACATCCCACTTCAGGATTTTAAAGAGGAAGCAAGGTGGTGGTTTCACTGAACAAGTGCATACCTATTACCATCTGGTAAGAGGCTAATTCTTGGTGATTTACACGTGATGTTTGTTCACAAGGAGATTGGATATTTTTTCAGCACAAGAAAATATAGTTGCACCTTATTTATTTCCGTTTGGTAAGGATGAATTTCACTCGGTGGTGGATACACGTATTATTCGGATAGAATACAATTCTACTCACCTGCAAAATATTTATGGACACTTATGAACTTTTATGTTTATGCACCAATTGATTTGCATTATTAATTGGCTACAAAGATATGTAACAGGGTTGATATTCCTGGAGGGAAACGCCAAATGGAAAAGGATTTAGGAAAACTAGAAGAATGGTCAGAACTCTGGCAACTGAAATTTAATGTGGATAAGTGCAAGATAATGCACCTGGGGCGTAAAAACCCAAGGGCAGAATATAGAATATTTGACACAGTCCTGACCTCAGTATCTGAGGAAAGGGATTTAGGAGTAATTATTTCAGAAGACTTAAAGGTGGGAAGACAATGTAATAGAGCAGCACGAAATGCCAGCAGAATGCTTGGATGTATAGGGAGAGGTATAAGCAGTAGAAAGAGAGAAGTGCTTATGCCGCTGTACAGAACACTGGTGAGACCTCACTTGGAGTATTGTGCGCAGTACTGGAGGCCATATCTCCAGAAGGATATAGATACTCTAGAGAGAGTTCAGAGAAAAGCTACTAAACTAGTACATGGATTGCAGGAAAAAACTTACCAGGAAAGGATAAAGGACCTTAACATGTATAGCTTGGAAGAAAGAAGAGACAGAGGGGATATGATAGAAACTTTTAAATACATAAAGGGAATCAACTCTGTAAAGGAGGAGAGCATATTTAAAAGAAGAAAAACTACCACAAGAGGACACAGTTTTAAATTAGAGGGGCAAAGGTTTAAAAGTAATATGAGGAAGTATTACTTTACTGAGAGAGTAGTGGATGCATGGAATAACCTTCCTGCAGAAGTGGTAGCTGCAAATACAGTGAAGGAGTTTAAGCATGCATGGGATAGGCATAAGGCTATCCTTCATATAAGATAGGGCCAGGGACTATTCATAGGATTCAGATATATTGGGCAGACTAGATGGGCCAAATGGTTCTTATCTGCCGACACATTCTATGTTTCTATGTTTCTGTAAAAAAAAATAAAATAAAAAAATAAAAATGTTTTTTAAATGTCCAAAAATATCGGCAAATATCGGCCGATACCGATATGCGATGACCAAAATATCGGTATCGGCGATAAAAAAACTATATCGGTCGATCACTAGTCTCCATTACACATATGTAGAAGTGAGAAGCAGAGTGCTTGCAGTGATGCAACGTTCCTGCTGATGCTAGATACTGGAACAAACCACGATTTATTAAATATGTAGGTAATTCAGATGAAATGACCATACAAAAAACTAAGATTCCATGTATTGTGTTCTTTGACCTTGAAGCCTAGTACACGCTAGAAGTTTTCCATTCCATGCTGCTTATTTGATATCAACATTTACCAAAAAGGTAAGCTTTAATTTGATCTTTCCTTTGATCTTGTTTCCTTTCCTGCTTAAAATGTTTTAAGATGGTCAGATCAATACCTGAAAACAATCACGCTTCCTGGAGTAAGATTCTCAAAGTCTATTTCCTGGACATATTCATTGGACCCCTTTGTGGCAACTCCGGCTTGTCTCACAATTTTACTCTCTTTGAGCTAAAAATAGGAAAGCACATATGAAATTATGAATCAAACTATGCATAAACTGAGATGACCCCAAAAAGCAGATTTATAACAGAATTACCTGAATGTGCTCTTTGATATCCACAGTGTATTGTGGTAAGCCATTTATAGTATTTGCATCTTGTTTGTATGGCTCACATTTCTGCTCCACTGTCCTGGCTTCTAGTATTACTTCTTCAATTTTACCTTCACAAAGAAAGATTTGTATAAAAAATCATGCTTATTCATGTAAAAGTATCCAGTAATTATTATTTTAATTTTAATTATTACAGGTATTTTTATAGCTTTGTCAATTTATGCAGCTCTTTACATATTTAAATATACAATCACATCGGACCCTGCCCTCAAGAAGCTTACAATCTAAGCTCCCTAACTCACATTCATGCATACAAGTTACCTACCAGCAGATCTTTGGAGTGTGGGAGGAAACCGGAATACCCGGAGGAAACCCACGCAGGCACAGAGAAGACATGCAAACTCCAGGCAGATAAGTGTCCTAGTTGGGATTCATACCAATGACCCTAGTGCTGCCAGATGTAAGCACTAACCATTTAGCCTCTGTGCTGCCCCAATTACCAAGGGAAAACACACCATGTCCAGGCTAGGCAAAAATAAATTTAGGACTTCTAATGAATTGTCTTTCAATACACACATAATGGTGACAGTGTTCTTCCTTATGCAACCTAACTGATGTTGCATTGTCACCCTTGCTGCTGCTGTAGCTGTTTAGATGATGGCATTGTTGATAGCCCAATCCAAGCTACATATTCCATTAAAAAGGGTCAATTACATTTCTATTAAGACATTTAACATGGCAATTTGTCTTGACAATACCCGTTTACCATTCTGAAAAGAAATGATAGCTTTGCTTTAAGTGTACCACATCATGCATTATGTGGTTAAAGCAATGTTTTAGTCTAAACAGTATTTTTGTTTTTTGTTAGGCTTTGGTAACATGAGTAATGACAACACTATGGCCACACTGTTGTCACAAAGCTGTGTGTCAATGCGCTGAATGGGATTGACAAACAAAGAGAATGTCTGTGAACATCCAAATAATAACCCAACATGACTATATGGACATCAATAAAGTATAGGCTCCACTAATATGGGGATGGCAGTAAGAGTATGGCTGTGACAACGTTACATTGTCCCTTTACATATTTCAAAGTCCAGCAGTACAACATTTTATATCTGTGTATAACAAAATACTATACTCTGTAGCACTAGTTTTAATATATTGTGTGACCTTTGCTAACAGTCTCCATATATACAATGACCGAATCCTAACAACACTTTTCTTAATATAAGCAAGGTATTAAAACCTAAAGTGGAACTTCACCCAAAAGGGGAAATCCCACTCTTCCTCCTTTACATTTGGCCCTTTTTTTGGGGGGGGAGCGGATACCTGATTTTTGACAGGTACCTGCTCCCTCACTTCCGGTCAGACCGCTGTGGCGATCTGAGAGGAAGTTTGCCCCCCCCCCCTCCTTTCCCCGCAGCCTTCTGGGACACATCACAAGTCCCAGAAAACTGCAAGGCCAATCACAAAGTGAAGCATGACTTAATTATAGAGGTGGTTCTGGCTAGCTCACTAGACTGCTTTAAAAAAGGTCTGGATTCTTTCCTGGGTGTACTTAAAGCGGTTGTATACTTAAAAAAATAAAAAAAAAACCTGCAAGACAAAGGCATAATGAGCTAGTATGCATCACATACTAGCTCATTATGAAATACTTACCTTAGAACGAAGCCCCGACACGGACCCCCGGACACCGCTGTGGGAGCTGACATGATCCCTCTGCGTCTCTTCCGGGTTCGGCGGCTCCGGCGCTGTGACTGGCCGGAGCCACGATGACGTCACTCCCGCGCATGCGCGTGGGAGTCATTTTCCAGCAAGTTCCCGGCAAGGAACGTTGAAGGTCCGCCGGAGCTTCAGAGCGCATGCGCCGCTTGCGTGAGCGGCTGCATGCAGTAAAAATATCTCCTAAACTGTGCCGGTTTAGGAGATATTAATTGTACATACAGGTAAGCCTTATTATAGGCTTGCCTGTAGTTAAAAGTGGCAAAAAGCTGTATACTACTGCTTTAATATACAGTAAGTGGGTACTAAAACATTTTTTTTTAGGTAAAGTTGATCCAGGGAATATCCAATTGCTTCTCAGGGGATCAGGAAGGAATTTTTTTTCCCTGCTGTAGCAAATTAGATCATGCTTTGCTGGGTTTTTTCGCCTTCCTCTGGATCAACTGCAGGTATAGGATTGTGTATATGGGATGTATATGGAATTGTATGGTTGGGTTTTCAATACTGATTTTTTTTTTTTGGTTGAACCAGATGGACTTTTTTCAACCTGACTAACTATGTGACTCACGCATGCACAGTAGGAAGTCAGCTGTGAAGCCACAAGATGCTGGCGCCTGCACAAAAAGCCAATTGAAGAATCGACTTGGGTGAGGACAGAGCTGGATCCAGTGGCAGGTAAGTGTCCTTATATTAAAAGTCAAAAACTACAGTCTCTGTAGCTGCTGACTTTTAGTTTTGGAGGGGGCAGACTGGAACTCCTCATAGCTTTGTCAGTTAGTTCACTTAACAGACACATACATACTCTGTGTTAACTATTAGCACCACCCACATAAACAAAAGTTGATTCAAATATTAACCAAAGGGGGAATGGAAAATTATCAGTCAAACATTGGCTTTCAGATGCTGTTTGGGTAATAAGGCAGGTGACATGGCTTTGTGCTGGCAGTGAGGATTCCCCCCCATCAGTGCTGTTTAGGATGGGGGAATTCAGCTGAATAAAGCAAATAGAGCTGTGTATGGCTAGCATTATCCTCACTTCCTGTCCTGGTGACCACAGAAAACAGAAGAAATCTCCCCAAAGAAGATGCAGACAACAACGCAACCTTACAGGAGGTTGGAGTTCTACTATAACAGCAACTTTTGTAACAAGGGTGTAATGTTATGCTATTTAATCTGATTTTTGCCTGATGCTTCCAAAGCTTATACTCCACAAGTGGAATCTAATCACTGACACTGCCCTGTCACCGGGGTTTTTAATTATATGGAACCAATATATCCTATATTACCAAAAGTATTAGGAAGCCTGCCTTTACACGCACATGAACTTTAATGGCATCCCAGTCTTAGTCCATAGGGTTCAATATTGAGTTAGCCCACCCTTTGCAGCTAAAACAGCTTCAACTCTTATGGGAAGGCTGTCCACAAGGTTTAGGAGTGTGTCTATGGGAATGTTTGACCATTCTTCCAGAAGCGTATTTGTGAGGTCAGGCACTGATGTGGACATGCAGTCTTCACTCCAATTCATACCAAAGTTGTTCTATCAGCTTGAGGTCAGGACTCTGTGCAGCCCAGTCAAATTCCTCCACCCCAAACTCACTCATCCATGTCTTTATGGACCTTGCTTTGTACACTGGTCCAAAACATTTTATGGAGGGGGGATTATGAAGTGGGGTTGTTTTTTAGAGGTTGGGCTTGGCCCCTTAGTTGCAGTAAAGGGAACTCTTAAGGCATCCGCATAGCATACCCAGACATTTTGGTAATTTCATGCTCCCAACTTTGTGGGAACAGTTTGGGGATTGTCCCTTCCTGTTCCAACAAGACTGCGCACCAATGCACAAACAAGATCTTACACAGATTCATGGTCAGATTAAGGAGCAAGCCCAAACGCTTACCAGTAAACCATTACAAATATTTGAACCTAAAGGTTTTTTATACATTCATCAAAGGGAACTGGCTGCTACTACTCCAAATGACAAGTACCCTGTCCCTAGACAAACTTGCCTAACCAAAGGGCTGAGCACAAGAGGAGGTCACCTATCTGGAGGCACACCAAGTTAAGAACACAGGATTCCAAAAGGAGCAGCATGACCTGTAATGGGTCATAGAATAAGGTGAGCGGGCATTGCACCTAAAGGTGGCTGGTGATGGCTTTCTGATCTATAGTTATTCCTAAATGGATGGATACCACGTTTTCTACTTTTCACCATTGGAATAATTTTTTGAAGTGGACTTATATAATTATTGGATGTCTTTGTCATAAATAATAATCCACTGTATATATGTGTACATTAGCACTAAATATATTTTTTTCAAAGATTGTTTAAAGGGATTTATATATGTGATATATATTTATTTACTTTTAATGAACACCGCACTATTTGTTTTTTTTCTTATACATGTATTTTGAGTGATAGGAGTTTCACTATTAACAGTGCAGCAGTTCCCTTTATAACACGTTTTGCTTTGATGCATTTATATAGCAGCGCATAAGTAACCTACACAGTAGCATTTGAAACATACTATTTACAAGAAGATCAGCATCAGCCATGGTCCATGTGATTTTTTAAATTTATTTTTGTCATTATCCTGTTTTTATAATAAAAGTATACAAAGTGAAAAATAGCTCTTACATGTATATAAGCCAACTTGTGTTTTAAAGTTTGAACTTTTCCCATACGCAAATCTACTCATTAATCAACTTGTGCAGAGCAGACTATAAACAAGACATATGTATGGGATATTACAGCAATACCTGGAATGCACATCTGTGGCACCTCCTTGCTGTAGAAAGAAGTTTTAGGATCTCTAAATGCTGTTCTTGATACGGCAACTACTGACTGGTGAGTATGGGGACAATGCCGTGTAACTGCCACAATATCCTCATCCACCTGATCCACATAAACCTAATGCAAGACAGAAAGATAATCAGAATTCCATATTTTTCTCAAAAGTTATCACAAAGACAAAAATAGGAAGATGGAAAAGCTTTTAGAATCGGAGAAACCAAAATGTTCAGATGGTGATTAAAGTTTACCAGTGGAGTCAGTAATTACAGTCGTATTAGTTTAGACTGGTGAACAAGAAATACAGGGGTTGATTTACTAAAATTGGAGAGTGCAAAATCTGGTGCAGCTGTGCATGATAGCCAATCAGCTTCAAGCTTCAGCTTGGTAAATTAAGCTTTGACAAAAAAAAAACCTGGAACCTGATTTTGCACTCTCCAGTATTAGTAAGTCAATTCCACAGTTACAGAAATAAATGAAGAAAGTAAACAAATTCTAAGACACATGATGTGTGACATGAATATGTAGGGGAACTTTGGACCAACAAAATATTACCTGAATGAATCCGCGGGCTGCCAGCTCTTGGTGAAGTTTGTTCAGAGCTCTCTTTCCTGTAATTATCCCACTTGCTCCATTCACTTCTGAGGAACTAGGCCCATTTAGATTTGGGTTCCATTTAGTATAGAATCTCTCCTCTGTTACCACTGAGATCTGTCAGGAAGAAGCCATCTGTCAATCTGAATTGTAATACTGTGCAACAAGTCAATAATCTTTGTGCATGTTAAAGTTGTTGTTTAAGCCACTGATATAAAATCATCCCATCCCTTCTGTAATGTAATAATAAGTGTCCCTGTGCCTGTGTTATAGAAAAATTTGCTGATCTGTACCTAAATCAGAATGGCTCCCAGGACTCAGCTGACCCCTAGGCTCTCTTCTCTGCCCAGCTGACAGCTCCAGCGGGCAGGGCTGAACCCTGCTGCTGACATCAGCCAGGGAAGAGGGGAAGAGAGGGGAGAGAGAGAGCTGAGCAGTCAAGTGATCGCCGGGAGCTGCTCTGCTATAGGTACAGATCAGCATATTTTTTCTATAGGTACAGATCAGCATATTTTTTCTATAACAGACACAGGGGCATTTATTGTTATATTATAGAGAGGAGGGGATGAATTTATATTAATTATAAGAGCAGCAGGAGGGGAGGGGGCGGGCACTGATACGAGCAGACAGGCATGAAGGGAGGGGGCGGAGAGAGGACAGAGGTTGACAGGAGGGCTGCGGATGACAGAGGCACGTAAACTGACCACAGTGTCAGGGCTCAGTAGCCATGATATACCGTGGTCAGTTTACAGGGGGAAGGGTAGAAACTGGCAGGATCAGCCAGGTTTTTAAGGTGATGAAGGGGGCCTAATGACACAGCACAAGCACTTTGCTGTATAACATGCTTTAAGGTATCAGGATCTGTTTTTTTTTTTTTTTTTTTAGGGTAACAAACGCATTAATGAAACAAATACTCCACAATAAAATGCATGCTATATGTGGAAAAAGTTTAAAACAAACCTGATGTGGAACCAATTCATCATATCCCCGTGTACTCCCTGTGGCACAGCATGCCATGGACACAATGGCAGAACTTGGCAACAAATCATAAGCAGATCGATGCTGCAAAAGGGAAAGCATATCAATGTCATGTGTTGTGAAATTCGACTTCTGACCCATTGTAAGGTACATTAGCTAAGAAGTGTGCTGCAATGCAATGAGCATGTTGATAAAAGCAAAGATTAGAGTGACAGAGGGATGAGCTGATCCAGAGATAAGCTTCTCCTGCACAGTCCAGATCCCTACAAATACAAATCATTTGGCAGATAAAAAAGCTCACTTCCCCTGTGTATTTAGCCATTTGCCAGGAGTCCATTTTTCCTGGCACAGTAGCTTAAATCTAAATTGGAAAGAAGTTTGAAACACAAAATATCCCGTATCCCTTTTCAAAGTCTGAAATTCTGACCTCACAAATATACTTATACTTCTAGAGCACTAATATTTCTGAAAGGTTGGGCAGCAATACCAGATTTTGCTAAAAAGTGGTACTGCAAGCGATGCAGCTCCACACCTTGGCAAACATGAAGCTTGAAGAGAGGATGACCCCATTAAATGACTGCCAAGACAAATCAGAAGAAAAGGGATTTCTAAATAAAATGGAAAATTCTCTTTAAACCTCTATTTGTATTTAATAGTTCGACTTTATCATGACTCCTTTATTTGTAAAATGTTCTTACTGCTATTGGACTTTCATTGTCATGGGTAACATCCATAAATAGCGCATGAGCAATTCCAGGAACCAGCGGCCTCAGGCAGGGCTGTACGAAAGATCCCACAGGCTCTCCACCATAGCGATACACAAGTCGTCCTTCTTCATGGCTGTTGTAAGCACTCATGGCCTCTGATTGAATGCATAAAAGCACAGATATAATTCTAATGTAATCTTTTATATATCACATTATAATAATAGGTGTATATGTAATACATTTTTAATGCTATGTTGAATTTAAAAATGAATATCACTTAATTTAATTAAAATCTGAGCATTTGTGATTGTGTAACCAAATGTTTTTAAATGTGATTAAGTGTAAAGTTGGGGTGCTGCTCAAAGCTGGAGGATAATAGGTGTCCCTAAGGCATTAATTAGGAAATGTGGGCATATGCGGGGTGAGAGGCCGCTCAAACTGACCCAGTGCTTTAGATCTGTATATGGCCTCAGCCAGTGCTGCTCTGGCCACGCCCCCTGACATGTTTTGCCCCACCTACCAGGGCTTGGTCACAGAGGTGGGGAAGATGAGCAGGACAAAGGTTTATATAGGCGTCATTGGTCGTGAAGGGAGAGAAAGAAACAGGTATGTGTGATAGAGATAAATGGATCAGGTTTCAGAAAAAAAAAAGTAAAAGGCATGAAGTGAAATGTCAATGCGTTGATTAATGATTTTTTTAATTATTATTAAGTGATGTAATTTTTCATTTTACAACATTGTTTCAACACCAATGACCAAAAAAAAAAAAAAATCATGAATGAATGCATTGACATTTCACTTCATGCCTTTTATTTTTTCTCTTTTCTGCTTTTTTCTGATTTTGAAAATGCTTACTGCACTAGAACCGGCTCTCCTTCGACATCACCATGAGACTCTGCCCCCTTGAGGACTGGGTCGGCGGCAGAGAAGACGGCAGCAGGGGAGGGAGAAGACCGGAGGAAGAAAACATCACAGGAGGGAGAAGACCAGAGGAAGAACAAATCAGTTGCAGAACTGGAGAGTGAAAATGCATTGGAGCTACGACAGGGGGACATTCTTCACTTTTAATAAAGGACTTGTCAAAAACCATCTCTTGTTTTTATTTACACTACTTTTTTTTAGGGGTAAAGGGGTAGGGGTATGATGTACCCCATACTCATTCAAAAAGGGGGAGGGGGCGGGATTTGGGGGCCTCGCCCCCCTGCCCTTTCCTGACCTGCAGGGCTGCATGCTTGGATAAGGGTCTAGTATAGATTTTGGGGGGACCCCACGCATTGTTTTTTCAATTTTGGCATAGGGATTCCCCTAAAGATTCATATCAGACTTAAAGGGCCTGCTATGATTGGATCAAAGTCGAATCCCATTCACTGAAGTCGCATGGAACTTAGACATAACGTAGCAGGGCAAAGTCGGATCAGAAGTTGTACGACTTTCATGTTGGATCAGGGTGAACATAGCCTCAAACCTAATCCATTTATCTCTATCACACACACCTGTTTCTTTTTTTCCCTTCATGGCCAATGACGCCTATATAAACCTTTGTCCTGCTCATCTTCCCAACCTCTGTGACCAAGCCCTGGCAGGCTTGAAAAAAACAGGTCAGTGGGCGTGGCTGAAGCAGCGCTTGCTTGTCAGTTTGAGTAGCATCTTATTCCATACAATTTTTTTAAATGCTGTAATTGATGTAACAATAATACAAGGAAGCTTTATCGTAGCAACTTATAGTTGGAGTACACTCCCTTGGTTGATTTCTACTTATAAGAAAGCCTATAATAAGGCTTAGCTATAAGATCAGTAAATATCTCCAAAACGGTGCTATTTTTGGAGCAACTAGTGATGTCACTAGCGCATGCGCTCTGAAGGAACAGCATGCTCATGCCGTTCCTTCAGAGCCCTGTGCTGTAAACAGTGACCCCTGCACGCATGTGCAGAAGTAACATCATCACGGCTTGGCCATTCATACCGCCGAAGCCCGCAAATCCCGAAAGAAGACCAGGTGAAGATGGAAGCATCTACTGCTGTGACAGCGCACCGCTGAAGGGCTTAGTTTTCAGGTAAGTCTGTCATAATGTGCTAGTATGCAGTGCATACTAGCAAATTATGACTTAAACTGCCCAGGCCCCTTTTTTTTTTTTGCTGAGGTTGACTACCACTTTAAGGATGTGGAAATGTCAGTGCACATACTTAAATGACATTATGCGTCATTGGGTAATGTTCAAGACTATATTGTATGTTTTATAAAATAACCCTGTTGTCCACAATCAAAACACAGGAAAAAACAGAGCCTAAATCATAAAACACAAGCAGAAGACATACATATATACATAGCTATCATTCATAGTTGTTTTTAACATATATTTTGTTTTGTTTTTGGGATACAGCCCAATTCCAGACAAATTTTTTTTTTCTAGCTTTTGATAGAAAATGGAAGGGTCGGAACTTGTATCAAAGATTTTTGTGCCATTTATGTCATCACCGGGGACACCAGTAGAAACAATTAAAGGGTGCAAGTGTCACCTGGACAGAAATAATATAATAACCTGACAAATGTATCTGTCAAACCCTCTCCCAATCTACAAAAAAAAAATGTGCTTTTGTTGTTGTCGCTGTTCCCACTACAGAGATATCCCATCACTTCCTGTCCTTGTGACACCTTTTTCTGGGACAGGAAGTTAGGGAAAATCCCTCCAACAGAACACTAATAAAACCTAACAAAGGTTGTAACCCTTCATCCCTTTATAAAAAACAAAAAAACAAAAAAAAAAAAAGTTTGGCTGGGTATTAATACTTTAATGTGATATATGCTGTATATTGTATGAGGATTTTCAAAGGCAAATGTGTTTTAAATAAACATATAGTACGTTTCCAATTACAATTATCCTGTTAGAAAAGCAGGAGTTGCTGCAGAGTTAATACATGCAAAAAAAAAAGCGCCTACCTCTTATGAGAGAGCTAATGCCCAGCCTAGTGACAAATACATTGTCCAATTCCTCACTCCCAGTGAATAGTTCAGCCACCACATACAAGTCCGGACGCAACTTCCTCGCAGCATCCAGCAAGTACTACAAATAGCACAGCCAGGGGAGAACAGGAGACACAAGTAGAGGAAAGACAGCATAGAGCAAAGGGAAACCAGGAGATGGGAAGTAAAAAGTACAAGTGGTTAGAAAGAGAGAAGGAGAAGACAGAACAGAGCAGAGATAACCAAGAGATTGGAAGTAGAATGTATAAATGGTTAGATAGAGAGAAGGAGAAACAGGACAGAGCAACGGAAACCAGAAGGAAAGAAAGAAAGAAAGAAAGAAAGAAAGAAAGAAAGAAAGAAAGAAAGAAAGAAAGAAAGAAAGAAAGAAAGAAAGAAAGAAAGAAAGAAAGAAAGAAAGAAAGAAAGAGAAAGAGAGAAAAAAGGTACAAGTGGTTAGATTGAGAGAAGATGAAAACAGCACAGAGCAGAGGAAACCAGGAGACGGGGAATACAAAGTACAAGAAGAAAAGAAAATAAAAGAAAAAAGGAAAGAAAAAAGAAAAAGAAAAGGAAAAGAAATAAAGTTCAAGTAGTTAGAAAGAGAAAAAAACAGCACAGAGCAGAGGAAATCAAGAGATGGGGAATACAAAGTACAAGAAGAAAAGAAAAGATAAGGAAAGGAAAGGAAAGGAAAGGAAAGGAAAGGAAAGAAAGATAAGGAAAGGAAAGGAAAGGAAAGGAAATAAAGTTCAAGTGATTAGAAAGATATAAAACAGCACAGAGCAGAGGAAACCAAGAGATGGGAAATAAAAAGTACAAGTGGTTTGAAAGAAAAAGACAGCACAGAGCAGAGGAAACCAGAAGACGGGAATAAAAGGTATAAATAGTTAGGAAGATAAAAGGAGAAGACAGCACAGAGCAGAGGAAACCAGAAGACGGGAATAAAAGGTGTAAGTAGTTAGGAAGATAAAAGGAGAAGACAGCACAGAGCAGAAGAAAACCAGGAGATGGGGAGTAAAAAGTACAAGTGGTTAGAAAGAGAGATGGGGAAAAGTGTAGGAAGCAAAATTACAAGAGTAAAGGAAGAAAGAGGAAGAAGAACCCAGACAGAGAGAACAAAAAGCAATATAAGAGAGTAAGAGAACATAGCAAGAAAGATGATGAAGAAGCAATAAACAGTAGCACAGATGAGTACGGGGAGGTAGGATGTGACAAAGAAATATAAAATGAAAAGGTAATCAGAGAAACGAAGGAGATAAATGGAGTGGAGGATAATAGAGCACTAGGCGCAGGTGTTCGGGGCAGAGAATAAAGCCGAAACACATGCAGAGGATGCAAAGCAAAAAGTATCATTCAGGCAGGAAAGATGGAGAAATTAGGATGGAAGGAGTTAAGAGGGGGGGGGGAGAAAAAAACATGGCAGCGTTTAGTATTTGTCTGCAGCAATAAAGTACATTAGAGCAGCTTCACGAAGCAGATACCTCGAATGAGGCTGGTTATCCCCAGGCGGTTGACAAACACATTGTCGATATATTCACTGCCTGTGAACAGCTCAGCAATCACATAGAGATTGGGCCTCACTGACCGCGCTACGGCCAGCATTTCCTACAGATACAAAGTGCGGGGTGTAATATTGTTTCTCACATAGCTGTACACACCATAGACTTATACTCAGTACTATATAAATATATATTAATTTGATATTTTATGAAGTCATGTACCCACCCAGCATCATTAGAGTATCAACAATCAAATGATACTATGGGGTTGATTTACTAAATGCAAATAGACTGTGTACATTGCAAGTGCAGTTGCACTCATTTTCGGCTGAGCTTAATAAATGTGGTGAAGCTCTGCTGATTTCCATCATCCAATCATTGCTGAAACACTGATTTTGTTTTTTTATGTCCCTTGCACCTTAGTTGGTAGTCCTTACAAAGTGAAGCTTCACCACATTCACTAAGCAAGGTACAGTCTATTTTCCTTTAGTAAATCAACCCCTATATATGCTGATGTAATAAAACAATAAAAAAAGCTGGGTGGCAATTTGTTTTTTTCTAACTTTCTGGAAAATGTTAAACAAAAAAAGTAATTAGACAAAAAATAATTACCTCCAAGGCCATTAAGCTGGCAGGTAAACGTATGTGAAAAAGTTACGTATCGTTAGCAACAAAAGTACGAATGGATAATGAATGTCCTACAATACAGTATAACTATACACAGTAATAAAAATATACAATTGTTATTTACAGAGATCTTACAGGGAAATGTATGTGTCTATAAAACCTAAAATCCATTTTCAGTATGCGTAGCATCATGCCTCATTGAATACAGTTTTCTAAACAAATGATATTTTGTTTCAAAGTTGTTGTAGCAAGAGATCCTGCCACTAAGAGCACTTCCTGTTGCAGGCTACCAATGCATTGCCTCTCAAGCAGCAAATGCGTTGTTAGCCTGTTGTGTGCTCCTTCAAGTGGTTGTAAAGGCTGAAGATTTTTTACCTTAATGCATTTTTGATCTTGATCCAGCAATGTACACAAGAGCAGAGGCTTTCTCTCCGCTTTCTCCCTTCTCACTGGGCAGATTGATAGTAGTAGCCATTACCTCCCGCTGCGGTCAAACAAATTGTGTGACAAGGGAGCACCTCCTCCGCTCCCCTTCCCTGGGACTAAGCTACTCTGTCTGTGTCAATAGATGAAGACAGGGCAGCTCAGACACCAGCCCACATTAGTGCCCCCACCATAGAAAGTGGCTTTCTATGGGAGGAACTTGCTCAAAAGGTGGTGCTAGGAGAGCTGGCGAGGGACCAGAGAAGAGGATTTTCAGGGCTGCTCTGTGAAATACTATTGCAGAGAGTAGGTTAGTATAACATGTTTGTTATTTTAATATTTAAAAAAAACAAACATTTATTATTACTTTTAGAGCCGGTTCACACTGGGGTGACTTGTCAGGCGACCTGGTCGCCTGACAAGTCGCCGTGGGTCGCCTGCCATAGATTAGCACAGGACCCGTTCTAATAGGAGCGACACAAGTCGCTCGACTTAGAAAAACTGAATTTTTGTAAAATCTTACCTGTAAAATTCCTTTCTCTGAGTCCTCCGACAGTCGCCGCCTCTTCATATTCGTCACAATGGGGTAATTGACCTTTGCTCCGTAGGAGTAGCTAGGCAACAGAATATGTCAATATTAAAGCTTTTAACATATCCCACCCCCAGGGGGTGGTCCCCTCAGTCAATACCCTCCTACTTCCTGTATCCATACCTCAGTTTCAGTAGAATAGCAGTAGAGTATATAACCAAACCCCAAAAGAGGGGCGGGGCGGCGACTGTCGGAAGACTCAGAGAAAGGAATTTTACAGGTAAGATTTTACAAAAATTCCGTTTTCTCTTACGTCCTCCGGCAGTCGCCGCCTCTTCATATTCGTCACAATGGGGACGTCCCAAAGCAGTACAAACATGAGGGGTGGGAAACGCAGCCGCGCCTAAGGCAACGCAGTCTCCACAGCAGAAAACAAAGGAACCTTACCAAAGGAAGGAAACCAGCTGGGTAGCATGAAAAAAACTTGCTCAACAGGAGCAACAACCCAGGAAAAAACAAATAACCGAGGGATAAACGACATCCCAAACAGCCAAGGGCCCAAAAACAAGGGACCCTAAGGTACCCCCGCACTAAGAACCTTGCGGCCAAAGGAAGCATCTGCCGATGCCTGAACATCCACCTTGTAGAATTTCGAGAAGGTGCGAACGGACGACCAAGTCGCCGCCTTACACACCTGGGCCACAGAAGCCCGATGATGACAGGCCCAAGACGTACTCAGAGATCTGGTAGAGTGCGCCTTCACAGGCATGGGGGGAACTTTCCCCTTCAGAGCATAGGCCTGTTTAATGGTCTGTCTGATCCATTTGGCGATAGTAGAAGCCGACGCCGCCATGCCCTTCCGAGGTCCCTCTGGAAGGACAAATAAAGAATCCGACTTGCGAAAAGATTCCGTCGATTTCAGGCAAACCCTGATCGCCCGAACAACATCCAAGGAGTGCAAATCCACCTCCTTCGGATGTTTAGGCTTCGCGCAGAGCAAAGGCAAGACAATGTCCTCATTGAGGTGAAATTCCGAGATCCTCTTCGGAAGAAAAGAAGGTTTAGGTCGCAAGACCACCTCATCCAAGAGAATGACCAAATACGGAGATCTGCAGGACAAAGCTGCCAGCTCCGACACCCTGCGAGCCGAAGTGATCGCCACCAAAAACGCGACCTTCCTGGACAACATAGACAACGAGATCTTCCTGATCTGTTCAAAAGGAGCGCGTTGCAATACGGACAGAACAAGGTTCAAGTCCCATGGAGGCAAAGGTTCCCTCCTAGGAGGGACCAGGTGTCGCACCCCTTGAACAAAGGTGCTAACCAAGGGGTTAGACGCCACAGGGCGTAGAAAAAGAACGGCCAGCGCAGAAACCTGGCCCTTGATTGTAGCCAATGCCAAACGCTGGTCCACACCCGTTTGAAGGAAAGACAACACCCTAGACACCGAGTATGAGCGAGGGGGATACCCCCTGGACTCACACCAGGCAAAATAGGCCTTCCAAGTACGGTAGTAGACTTTCCCCGAGGAAGACTTCCTCGCGTTGATCAAAGTGTGAATGACCTCAGGGGATAGACCCCTATCCTTCAGGACCTCGGTTTCAACAGCCAGGCCGTCAAAGCCAGCGACTGTAAAGCAGGATGAAAAAATCGGTCCTTGAGACAGAAGATCTTCTCGAAGAGGCAGACGCCACGGAGCGTCGACCGCCAGATTCACGAGGTCTGCGTACCAAGACCGGTGAGGCCAGTCCAGTGCCACTAGAATCACTGTGTGCGGTTCCGAGGTCAACCTGCGAAGGAACCTGGACAGCAGTTGAATCGGTGGAAATGCATACATCAGCCGACACTGATGCCACGGAGTTACCAACGCGTCTGACGCGTCTGCCCGAGGATCGCGCGTCCTTGCCACGAACATTTCCACCTTGTTGTTCAGACGAGACGCGAACAGGTCTACCTCCGGAAGACCCCACTTCGCGCACAACATCTGGAAGACATCCGGGTGAAGGGACCATTCTCCCTGGTCCAAGGTCTGGCGACTCAGATAATCCGCCTGCCAGTTCTCCACCCCCGGAATGTGAACCGCCGTTATCGCCGGGACATGCGTCTCGGCCCAAGACAAAATGTCGGCCACCTCCCGAGCCACTCGGGCACTTCTGGTGCCCCCGTGGTGGTTGATGTAGGCCACCGCCGTGGCATTGTCCGTCTGCACCCGAACCGGACGGCCCTGCAGCCTGTCCGTCCAACGTCGAAGGCAGAGATTTATCGCTCGCAATTCCAGAATGTTGATCGGAAGGGAGGATTCCCCCTCCGACCAAGTTCCCTGGGCGGACAGAACGCCCAGAACACCACCCCAGCCCGACAGGCTGGCATCCGTGGTGATCACCGTCCATGAGAAAGGACGAAAAGACTTGCCCCCCGACACCGCCGGGGACTGTAGCCACCACAGAAGATCCCTTCTGGTACGATGACTCAACGAAATCTGGAGATCCAGAGATTGCGGTCGCCCGTCCCACCTGGACAGGATCTCCGCTTGGAGACCCCGCGTGTGAAATTGGGCGAAGGAAATCGCCTCGAAAACTGAGACCATCAATCCCAAACACCTCATACACGTCCGGAGGGACGAGCACTGATTGTCCCTGAGGGACCTGACTTCTTCCTGAAGTGTCCTGAGCTTATCGTCCGGTAGGAAGACCTTCGCCTGGACCGAGTCCAGGATCATTCCCAGGTAGGGAAGACGAACCGACGGGCACAGCGTCGATTTTGGAAAGTTTATCGTCCAACCAAACTCCTGTAAAGTTTGCATCGTGACGGACAGGTCCTTCACCAGACCCTGACTGGTCGCAGACCGAACCAGAATGTCGTCCAGATACCCCAGGACAGAGATGCCCTGGGCTCTCAACAAAGCCAGAACCGGTGCAAGCACCTTGGCGAACACCCGCGGAGCCGAAGCGAGACCAAAGGGTAAGGCCACGAGACCAAAGGGTAAGGCCTTCAAATCGATGGAGCGACCATCGAGGTGACCCCCGGAACCAGGGCAGCCACCACCGACCGCAGGGATTCCATGCGGAACTTGCGAACCCGCACAAGCAGTTCAGAGCTTTTAAGTCCAGAATTGGACGTACCTTGCCCTCCTTCCTGGGCACAGTGAACAGATTTGAATAGAACCCCCGAAATCTGTCCCGATGAGGCACCGGAACCACCACTCCCTGAGCCCACAGGTCCCGCACCGCCAGGTGCAGATCCCGCAAACGCTCTGGAGACAGTTGAAGATTTGAGGGAAAAAATCAGCTCGCCGGCCGGGAGAGAAACTCGATCTCTGCTTACCTGTCCACGGCTTCTCTTGGGAGCCTTGACCTTTGAAGGGTTTGCCCTTATAGCGTGACCGAAAGGCACGAAAGGACCCCTGATAGGGTCTAAAAGAAGCATGCTTCTTACCATGAGCAACCTTAGCCTCGTGGGATTGGGGCAAGAGTGTGCTCTCACCCCCCGTGATCCCCTTTATCAGTGTATCCAAGGGTTCGCCAAAAAGGCGAGATCCCGTATAGGGTAGATCAGCTAAAGTTTTGCGAGAAGCTTGGTCCACAGACCAACATTTCAGCCAAATCAGGCGGCGTGTCAACACCGCCACGTTGTGCACACGTGCAGCCAAAGGGACTATATCTAAGTCCGCATCACACAAATACATGACACCCTGATGGATATGATCCACCATAGCCAACGTCGCCGGAGGGGCAGAGTCAGCCACCAGGACGCGCCTGAGCACCTGCGTCCAATCCGCGACAGCCTGAGCTGCCATAAGTGAAGCAAAAATAGCTTTCAGCATGGAACCGGTAACCGAGTAAGTATGGCGTGCAAGAGACTCCAGCCTCCTGTCCGTGGCATCCCGGAACACCGGGGTATCCTCCGCCGGAATCGCAGTAGATTTATGCAAAACTGCCACCGCGTGATCCACCGGAGGTGGCACACACCAACGTTCATCAGTAGCGGGTGTGAAAGGATAACGTAGCTTGAACCTACTTGGCACAGCAAAAGGCTTCCGTATATTGCGCCATTGTTCACTAACAGCGCGCTGAAAATCCCCAGTGCAAGGAAAAACCTGCTATGATTTGCGTCTTCGCTGCGTCCCATAAGAGGCCAGGACGGCAGGAGGACATGGTTCATCCTGCAAATGCAGTGTTTGTTTGATAGAAGCAACCAAGTCATCCATGAGTGCAAGCTCTTCAGACGAGCCAGAGGGGGAATTATCAACCCCTTCAACTTCTGCCTCCCATTCAGACCCAACAAGGTCCAGGGACGAGCGGGACCCCGATAAGGTGACCCCAGCCATAGCAGCCCCATCACCATCGCCCTCTGAATCAGAGGAAATTGAAAATCTGGGCCGTTTTGTGGATTGAGCAGCCACAAGCATCTGCACCTGAGCAGCTAGGTTAGCCACGACAGTAGCCAAATCACCCCCCGCGGGGGAAGCAGCAGCAGTCCCTTGGCCCCCCACTAAAGTGGGAGGAAATTTGCTTTCCTGAGAATCCATGCCCCCAAAAGTGTGTAGGAAAAAAAGGAGTACTGCCTCTTTAAGATAGCGGCGAGCGGAGCCCACCGCACACACAGCACACACCGACCCCCACAGGGAGAATCACAAAAACTTAGGCAAGGAATACAAGAATAAGGAAGATAAAACCTGGAGAGACCACTCAAGCTGCTGCACCGATCGCTGTTCTCAGGGAAAGGAAGTGATGTAACACAGACCGCTCCTATAAAGCCTATGGAAGGCTCCACAAACATGGCCGCCGGTGAGGGACTTGCAAAGGCAGAACATGCAGCGCTGACATGTGGCCCGAGCGATCGCCGCCAAAATGGCGGCGCTTGGCGCCAAAAACGCCGCTCCCAGCACATAGAAATGGCCCTCATATGCCTGCAGCTATTAATAAAATGGCGGACCGCAGCAGCGGCCGCCGCATGTTGCACAAAACATGTTCCACAGCATGCCCTACAACATACAGCATGTCACACAGAGAATCACACAGTTTGTAACACAGAACAGTGTATAACAGCCCCCCTCCTTGCAGCCCACAGCAGCATCAAACCAGACAGGGAGCCCAATAGTGTGAACAGACATGCAGGGTTACACAGTCCCAGACTGACACCCACTAAACAGACAGGTCCCCACACAGAGTACACTTACCTTCTGAATGGCGTGGGGAACCCACACAAGCGATCAAGCCACTGCACATGGGACAGGGAGAGTCGCAGCCAGGACGCAGTAGAACTGCGGTGCGAAACCGCATGACGTCCAGTGAGGTAGCCACCTCACCACAGCATCCCTGCAGCGAACAGGGATGGGTCGTTCACATATGCCAGGAAAAATACCTGACTGAACGCTCGATGGCAGGCTGGGAAGCCACTGGCCCACAACCTGCGACCAGGGGGGCCAGCCCGAGACCCAGCCCGCACGATCCTCTTCATCAGAAGAACTAACTAATGCTGACAAAAGTAACAGCTAAGTAAAGAGAGAGAAAAAAACTCAAATAAAATCAAAAAGAAGATAAAGGCTGAGACAAAATGCCCCAGCACAGAAACAGCCAGCTAACTCCTGAAAGCTAGACAATGAAACTGAGGTATGGATACAGGAAGTAGGAGGGTATTGACTGAGGGGACCACCCCCTGGGGGTGGGATATGTTAAAAGCTTTAATATTGACATATTCTGTTGCCTAGCTACTCCTACGGAGCAAAGGTCAATTACCCCATTGTGACGAATATGAAGAGGCGGCGACTGTCGGAGGACGTAAGAGAAAAGGGCCCTGAGCTACTTTGGGGCGACCTGGAGCGACCTGCATTGACTTCAATGATATGAAGTCCGTGCATGCCGCTCCGATGTCGCGGTGCGAGCTGCGCACCGCGACTTCACAGGTCGCCCCAGCAAGTCGGGTCGCACCTATGTGAACCGGCTCTTAGGTTTTTTTGCTGGGCTGCCATGAGGTCTATCAGATGGGCAACCCAATAGCCAACTGAAACAGCTCACACAGTAAACTGACAATTTTGCTTCTAATTGCAAGGTAATGGTTTAGTGTGGTCAGCCTAGTATCTCCAGGCAGAAAACTTTGGAACATATTCAACAACGGTTTGCTAGATAAAACTGTGTACTTAATGTCAAAAATACTGAAAACAGATTAGGGATTCCATACACTTTAACCCATTTCCAACCAGCTGGAGTCAGCCCTTTAAACATTTGCAATGCCTTGAGCTTCTCTTTTGGCGATCACAGTGATCATGAGCCGGTCCAATTCGCTCTTGTTAGTAAACATTGACCAGGAGCTGTCAATGTCTCAGTGCTGCAGGGCGTCCATTGAGTGCACACTAAGCACAGAACAGGCATGCCGGCTGTACGCACATATGGGGCAGCTCACCTTGAAAGCTTACTGCCTCGTTGCCACATATGTGTATACAAGCAGTTTTAAGGGGTTAAACAAGCCCTCTTTCACCAGCATAAAACTGAATTTTTGTAAAATCTTACCATAAAATTCCTTTCTCTGAGTCCTCTGACAGTCGCCGCCCACTCATACAGTCTTCACCAATGGGTTAATGAATCAGGTACTCCTGATTCTTCTCCTTCTCTAGCTGCTGCACTGGTTACTTTAGCGTCCAAGGTGGACTTGTTGATGTCAGAATGGGCTTCTAGAAAGCACATTAGGCCTTCACCTTCCTCTGATTCTGAATCTGATATGGTTGCCTTGGACAGTGCCCCCCCCCCCCCGAGGGGTCTTAGTCCTTTCCTTCTGATGGGGAGGTGGAAGAGAATGATGGGGATGATTTTTCCCCTGAAACGGTCAAAGAACACGCTGCTGTGGCTGCGCTTATTGCTTCTATTAAGGAAACACTACATTTAGAGGATGAGCCCAACCCGCCAGGTAAGCAGTCTTCTTTTGGGACTCGCAGGACCCAGAAGGCGGCACAGGTTTTTCCCTACCAGGGCAGTGAGTGCGTCCTGGGCTTTCCGGCATCAGGCTTCGGTGGCCCAGGTGTGCAAGGCTGCGACTTGGTCGTCTGTGCACACCTTTTCAAAATTCTACAAACTTGATGTTCTGGCATCTGCTGATGCTTCCTTTTGGCGCAAAGTTCTGTGTGCGGCTGTGCCTTGAGGGGACCCTAGTTTTGCAGGTCCCTGGCTGTTGGGGTTGTTTCCCCCTTGTTTATTTGCTTTCCTGGGTTTTGCTCCAGTTGAGCTTTTCTGTTATCCAGAGGATTTACCTTTCTGTTCAGATAAGGTTCCTTTCTCTGACTTGGGTACTGCGTTGCCTTTCTGAAGGTTGCGCTTCCCACCCCCCATGTCTACACTGCTTTGGGACATCCCATTGGTGAAGACTGTATGAGTGGGCGGCGACTGTCAGAGGAAGTAAGAGAAAACTGAATTTTTGTAAAATCTTACCGTAAAATTCCTTTCTCTGAGTCCTCTGACAGTCGCCGCCCCTCTTGTTGGGTTTTTTTGGACTTTAACTGCTTGCTACCAAACTGAGTTGGGAAGGCTGATAGCAAGGGGGTATTGGACCAGTGGGACAGCCCCCTACAGGTGTGTCTATGTAAATTACTTTGTTTTTAAAAAGTCTTATGCCTAGCTTGCTCCTGTGGATAAGAGGTCAATAGCCATTGGTAAGGACTGTATGAGTGGGCGGCGACTGTCAGAGGGCGTAAGAGAAAATGATGCTGTTCTTTTACCAAACAGTGGGGTTGATTTAATAAAACTGGAGAGTACAAAATGTGGTGCAGCTCTGCATAGAAACCAATCAGCTTCCAGTTTTTTTGTCAAAGCTTAATTGAACAGTTGATTGGTTTCTTTGCAGAGTTGCACCACATTTTGCACTCTCCAGTTTTAGTAAATCAACCCCAGTATCAGGTGTTATGTTTACCTACAACTAGACAGTTCCACTCCTTCATTAAAAATATTATTTTGCCACCACAGTTTGAAGTACATTTCCCTGAACTTTGTCATTGAATGATACCCTGAAGTATTTCCTTTTATACCTGGGCAAGATCTAGAACACCTACAAAAAGTCATCACTCAATATTTGATCACAAAGTGGTATGATGTTGCTTACCTCTGCCAGGTGAATTGGGGTGGAGTGGCAGTTGTCAAGGCGCACTCCATGAAAATGCTTAGCAGTGATCTCTGTATACTTCTTCATATGTTCCCACAAATAAGGACAATCTGAGGGCTTGTCGCCATACCTCAGCTTTACACTGTCACCCCAGCAGATCAGTTCTCTGCGCAGGTACACATTGGAATCTGAAAAAGTAATAAGGATAATAAGGATATACTGTAGATTCCTACCATGTGTAAAATGAATTTAAAGTAAGGTCAGCTGATTGAAAATGTACATCTAACAGGTTTATATATTTTTAATAAGCATATCTTTTGCAATATTACTACAATACTTTTGATATGACTTTAACATTTTAAAGGAAATGTACAGCCAAAGCTTGTTTGGCTGTACATCTCCTATGGATCACAGGAGTGCAGTTCGTTCTGCACTCCTGTGACCCATTTTCAAAAGAGAGCGGGCCGAAGTCCACTCTTTGCTGATGACACAGAAGTCAGTCCACTGTCACCTGGCCTGAGCCGTCCACTCCTGCCCCTACACAGCCCAGCATTCCAGTGAGCGAGGAGGGGGCAAAGCAGAGAGCAGCTCTCTGCTTACAGAGCTGTCAGAATAGAGCAATCGGCAGTGTTTGATCGCTCAGTTCTCGGTGTAGAGGCGCCGGGGGGACAGATGCTGCATCGGACCTAAGTAAGTATAAATCTAAAAAAATAAAGAAACCCATACATCTCTCTTAAAGAGGTTCTATCATTGTAATTGCATTATTACAGTTCTGTCCCCATGTTGCTAGGTGCTTTCTAACCCTAGTTATGAAGCCTGACAAACCCCCTTTCCCTCCTGCTGCAGCCGATCCAAACACAGCCATGAAAGAGATAGCTGATTTATAGTTGCAGCTTGTCTTCAATATGTGTACTTTGCTGAGACAAATTCTACTTGCTGTTTCTTGTCTCGGGCAGGTCAGACCTCATAATTAAAGTGAGATAGCACTTAGAAACACAGGAAAAGGTCATACATGTACTTTGTCCCATAGGGGAGAGAACTGTAAAACAAAAATTATACTGGCAGATCTTCTTTAAATGCTTGCACATTCACATTTTTGATATGATATCAAAGCCAAACTCCCACTGGATGATCCTAAATAATTCTTCCCATCCTAGCTGCATAATAGTGCATGCCTCTCACCTACTCTTTATTTTCTACCTTCAGACTACATGATGTCCAGCACTGTAATGATTTGGCTTTACTTACTGCAGTATGTAATTCTAAATGATGAGCCCAGTCATGCTTACAATAACGTTGTGCCACAACAAAATTCACCTGTCCCTACCACTGAGACAGATGCAATGTTTCATGTTGTCCCAGAGCGGTGTACATCTCTGCTGTATGATGACTGCCTGCTGTTTTACTTTTCTCCCTGGCCAATGCTAAATAGTTTGAAGGAAGAATCACAGGTACTTGAGCTTTGAAAAGAAATACACTACTCACAAAAAGTAAAGGGACACTTTGAAAACACATTAGATCTCAAAGGGGAAAATATCATGCTGGATATTTATACTGATTTGGACTGGGTAATGTGTTAGTAACAAAAGGATGCCCCATCATTTGATAGAAATGAAAATGATCAATCTACAGAGGGCTGAATTCAAACACACCCTAAAAATAAAAGTGAAAAAATGATGCAGCAGGCTAGTCCATTTTCTCAGTAGTTTGTATGTATGCCTGACAATGTTGGGGCATGCTCCTAAAGAGACTAAAGGATGGTGTCCTGGAGTATATCCTCCCAGATCTGGACCAGGGCATCACTGAGGTGCAACCTGGCGACATTGGATGGACTGAAACATAATGTCCCAGAGGTGTTCTATTCGATTTTGATTAGACAAGCGTGGGGGCCATTCAATGGTATCAATTCCTTCACCCTCCAGGAACTTGCTGCATACTCTCGCCACATGAGGCTAGGCATTGTCGTGCACCAGGAGGAACCCAGAACCCACTGCACCAGCGTAGGGTCTGACAATGGGTCCAAGGATTTAATCCCGATACCTAATGGCAGTCAGAGTGCCATTGTCTAGCCTGTAGAGGTGTGTGCGTCCCTCCACGGATATGCCTCCCCAGACTATCACTGACCCACCACCAAACCAAGCATGCTGAACGATGTTATAGGCAGCATAACATTCTCCACAGCTTCTCCAGACCCTTTCACGTCTGTCACATGTGCTCAGGGTGAACCTGCTCTAATCTGTGAAAAGCACAGGGTGCTAGTGGCGGACCTGCCAATTCCGGTGTTCAATGGCAAACGCCAATCAGTCTGCATGGTGTTGGGCTGTGTGCACAGGGCCCACTAGAGGGCCCTCAGGCCACCCTCATGAGGTCTGTTTCTGATTGTTTGGTCAGAGACATTCACACCTGTGGCCTGCTGGAGGTAATTTTGTAGGGCTCCTGCAGTGCTCATCGTAGAGTAACTGCCTGTCTCCTGGAATCTTCTTCATGCTCTTCAGACTGTTCTGGGAGACACAGCAAACCTCCAGGCAATGGCACATATTGATGTGCCATTCTGGAGGAGTTGGACTGCATGTGCAACCTCTATAGGGGCCAGGTATTGCCTGAAGCTACCAGTAGTGACACTGGCCCTAGCCAAATGCAAAACGAATGAAATGTAGTCAGAAAAGATGGGTAAAACTATAAAACCATTCCTGTTTGGAGGTTGTCTCATTGTTGCCCATCTAGCAGGGGCGGCCTGTCCATTGAGAGTGCAGGGGCGCCGCCCCCCCATCCATGCAGGGCGCCAGACACAGGGATTCCAATAGGAGATTTTTTTTTTTAAGCACGTGATTAGAGCCAGAGGCTCTAATAGGCTTCAGAAATAGGTGGGCTCGTGGCGCAGAGCACTGCGCCCCAAGCTCACCCAGTTGTATGACAATAGCGAATGAATAGCGAATGAATATGCACTATTATCATACTGACTCTCCTCCCAGCCAATCAGGAAGCAGGTCATGAGACCCCTTTCCTGATTGGCTAAAAAGAGACGCGATTTTAGGGAGGGGACATGCGGCCGAGGAGACACACAGCGGCGCTCTGGGAAGGAGCAGGTAAGGATGCTGGCTGTCCGGCTGGGCAGCCAGCCATCCATCCATCCCGTAGGGGGGAGGAAGGAGGGAGGGGGTGGTAGAGCAGATTGCAGGCCTTTTGGACTAAAATATTTGACATGCAACTAAACTCTTCAGCCACCCCATTTATACTGATTTCGCCTTAGCACTCCTAAACAAATTTTTCAGATATTTCCAACACACAATATAAACTTTGACTGTCACGGGGGGGGGGGGGGGGTTGTTGGTTTTAACACCGCCCCCCAGAATTTTTTATTCACCAGCCCCCACTACCATCTAGTGTACCTGTTGTTCATTTCATTAACACCAAAGCAGCTGAAACTGATTACCAACTCCCTCTGCTACTTAACTGACCAGATCAATATCCCTGGAGTTTAATTGACTTGATGCTATACTCTGATTAAAACGTTTTTTTTTTTGAGCAGTGTAGATTTTAAAGGTATAAGGTATAAGAATTATGTCAATCAAAATACATGCAGGAAGGGGCACGGTGAGCAGGGAGGGCTCAGTTCCTTCATTAACATGCATCCCAGAGTTTGGCTCTGTATTTGCCTCATGTATGATATTAGCCAGACAGGGAGTGCAATCTACTGAATGAGTTGGTCCACTTATAGCTTTGCATTGTGAGAAGGAGTAGTGAATCGCAACCATTGTGTACTATTCTGCAAAGCAGGGTGCAGAACCCTAGCATGCAATGAGCAAATATGTTCTCTCATACAGTTTTTTTAAAACTTTACACATTGATAACACGCCGATTTCTTTTACAGGCCTCTCAGATGACAGTATTCCTATCTTCAATTGTTCATTTTCAATTCTAAAATTCTCCTAAAGGCATATTCAAAAACATAACTGCAAAGGCTATACAATTCCTTATGGAGAATAAATGTTTACTTCATTAATCTTTTTTTTATTAACTAACATTTATCTTATTTTTTAAAATATATATTTATTCATTGAGAAGTTTAGCATTTCTGTGTGTTCAGCATATTTGGGTCATAAAAATCAGAACTCGATTACATTACAAAAGTGGCCTGTCAATGACCCTATAACCTCTCACATTACCGGCTGGCCAAGGCAGCAGAGTTCTACAACATGGCATTGGCTTGCATGCAGTATGTGTTTCCAGAAGGTGAAATCTACCTACCTGCTATTTTTGAACATTATTCAGAGGCACCTAAACACATATTTCATGCAAGTAATCCTACCCTTTAATAAATATTTTATGTCTTAAGGCACTCTAATTTTACAATAAATTTTATACTGTATGGCTGCTCATACATTTCTTAGATCAGTTAAACTTGTATACACGAGTTGACAATATGCAATATGAAGGAAAAGCATTAACTTGATAAGCAGTAACTAAAAAAAAGGAATTCAAATCTTCATTACAATCAAAACTGTAAACAGGTCCAAATACATTTTAAAAATGTTGATAAAACTGAAGTGTGCTAGCATGTACTACAGGGAAACCGCAAAGCAGACCCACCTTAAAGCGATGTTCCAGCTGGAGAAAAAAATTTAAGTCAGCAGATACAAATACTGTAACTGCTGACTTTTAATATATAGACACTTACCTGTTGACGGAGTCCGCGATGTCGACGTCCCAGCCAATTTTGGTAACGGCTGCCGAGTGCTGCCACCGCCATTCGTTGTACGGGAAACCGGCAGTGAAGTGATACTTTCAAATTAGCCCGACGGAGGGGGAAGGAGGATGGGGGCTGAACTTCCAAGAGACGGCGCTGCGGCGCTGTCATCCAGAAGTGGGGAAGGGTACCTGTCAAAAACAGGTACCCGTTCCCCTCTCCCCCCTGAAAGGTGCCAAATGTTGCCCATCAGTATAAAATCCCGACGCTTTTGGGGCATGTGTCTCTAAATGCATATGACCCCAACCACAAATACCACTTGCTACAGTGTCCAGCCGCAGTGTATTTCAGCCTGTCATATTTAGACAGGCTCCTGTCAGCAGGGCTGGATGGTGCACCTGTGCCTCTTGGGTGACTGAAAACGCTGGGATTTGACACTGACAGGCCAAACTGCTTCTGTGCATGTAGCCTTAAACCCTGTACACATGCACCGATTGTTGGCCAACCGATCGGCCGTCTTTTGTCCAGTGTTGTTGTGTTGGTTGAAATGTGCTCTAGACTGCACACGAATTTTGTCGGCCAACAACAACCAACTGCAGAAGTGATGTCATTTCTTCTCTGAGCATGCCCAGTCTTGCTCAACTGATTTTTGTCGGCCGAAATCTGTACTGACTGAGGAACAATCGGCCGTTCTGCTGACGGCCAACAAAAATTTTATAGCCTGCACACCAGATTTTGTTCGCCCGAAAAGTCGCAGTCGGTTGTCGGAATCATCATACTAACAAGCCGATAATCGGCCAACAATCACTACGTGTGTACGGGGCTTTAGACAAGTGGTTAACATTATACATCAAGAGAAGATATAGTTCTTGCTGCATATTTATCAAAACATTCTAAAAACTATCCTTGTTTTCATATTAGACCACATGGAGTGTTTATTATCTATATGTTAAACTGACCCCTATGCAGTAACTGTATGGAGAGAGGTGTTTGTTTAAAATGCAGTATTTTAATTGGAGCCTTTCAGATGACAGTATTGCCATCTTTTCACTTATAACAATAATTATAAACTGTATTCATGAATTAAACAATCTATTTGCAATGCTAGGGGGTCCAGTGTTCTTCTCTATCTTATATACCCACGTTACATGAACCAGACCAGCAACCTGTCAACTCTGGCTGGTGTTTTCTGGAGTACTTGCATGGTGAGAACTCATGGGGACTGCTTAGCTGCACATAACCCTGTGCTGAATACACAAATACACAGGCTCTAGTACTAAACATATTCAGTCATGTGAGTATTACCACATAACAATTAGAATCTGACAAACTGGAGATTGGTTGATGCTAAAATTTATCAACCAGGTGGCTTTAGACTATATAGTCGAGCAAAACATGGTAAATCTGCAGACACGGGACTCAAATTAGAACAGTATAAACTACACAAGTCTGATTTACTCTAGAAAATAAGCCAAGTACCTGGTCCAGCAAAGTTTCTGAGAGGGTCATCCCCCATCACCCAGCCATTGTGAGCCATGAAGTAGCATGCTTTGTCTTGCTGGTGCATTAGTGGTTCCTCCTCTTCCAAAGACATTTTTCCAAATGGGAAAGTGAAGTATCTGTAAACAATAACAATATGTGTTTCCATATCTACTATATACCTTTCCCTAAATAATCTCAGTGCATTCACATTAGAAAACTGGATATTGTACTATACGCAAGAAGTTGATTTACCAGAACTGGGTAGTGCAAAATCTGGGGCAGCTCTGCATAGAAACCAATCAGCTTCCAGGTTGTTTTGTCAAAGCCTAATTGAACAACCTGTAGTTAGAAGCTGATTGGCTACCATTCACAGCTGCATCAGATTTTGCACTTTCCAGTTTTAGTAAATCAACCCCACAGTATAACATCATGCATAGGGCTTGTTTATCTTTTCATTTTGGATGATGAGGTATGAATGACATGAGCTCCTGCCCCAAATGTGGGGAACAGGTTGCAACGCCCACTGTCTCTGGTCCTGTTCCCTGATCTTAACATTCTGGAGACAAATAACTAATTATATAGCAGATGTTTGTGGGAATGCCATGGATTCAGATTCATTGCAATTAATATTTAGTTACTGTGACAGGAGACTGTAACCATTGTCTTTCCTATCTGTTATGGTTAGTAGTATCGGAAATAATATGGAATCCTGTTCTATGATTTATTCTGTATATTGTTGTTTGATGACATACTGTGGGGTTGAATTACTAGGAGTGGAAAGTCTGGTGCAGCTCTGCATAGAAACCAATCAGCTTCCAATTATTTTTTATTTTTTTTGTCAAAGGATGATTGAACAAGCAGGTTTAAGCTAATTGGCTACCATGCACAGCTGCATCAGATTTTGCACTCTCCCATTTCAGAAAATTACCCCTGAATGTGCAATTTTACATTCTATACTCCTTCTGTACTTTCTCATAAAAATGTGCATTAACTGAAAACATAGTGTTTTAAAGCTACTTTTTTCGGTACAAACTATAACAAAAACATAAATTTTATAAATAAAATACAAGTAAATAAAATCTCAATGCTTTGTTATAAAAATATTTTCTGTCATGAAATAAAAGCAAATACAACATTATTTCCTAATCTTTTACATTAAAGGGTTGATTTACTAAAGGCAAATAACCTTTGCGGCTTGTAAAGTGCAGTTTCACTCTGCAAGAGCAGTTGCTCCAGAGCTTAGTAAATGAGCAGAAGCTTTGCTGACTTTTATCGTCCAATCATGTGCAAGCAAAAATGCTGTTTCTTTAATTTTCCTTGGACGTAATTGGGTATTCTTTGTAAACTAAAACTTTACCTCATTTACTAAGCCCCTGGACCAACTGCGCTTGCAGAGTGCAGACTTTGCAAAGTGCATTTTGTTTTGCCTTTAGTAAATCAACCCCTAAGTTGTTTCTGAGGATGTGCAGTATATACATATACTTGGACTTGACAGCTAATTTGCGGAGTAACTCCACTTTTGTTGAGGGAATCATCCTCTGGGTGATCTATGTACATTGGGAGGATTTTAACAAACCTTGTTGTAGATTTCTATCTTTTGTCATTCTAAAGAAATTGCTGTTTGTGTCCATGTACAGAGTGAGTCTGTATGGGAGTTTTAATGAGGAAAGCTGCTGGATCTACATCCCTTTAAATTTGAATTTAACATTCAATTACAATTTGACTTGTGTCGCAATTGTATATGCCATATTATTTGTTTTTTGCTCATTTTTTTTTTCCCACGAAAAGTGGAGTTACACTTTAAGGGACAGCTTACCTGGTGACTATAGGATCCTTCTTTGTTATGGCTCCAAGCTTTGGGCCATTATTTGCTAGACGGTCATAAGTCACGGTCCCCAAAATGCAGTTTACGGCCTAAATAAAGAAAATTCGATATTGCAGTATATAACATGCAAATTCTGTGCCTGATTCATCAAGCTGTGATATGTGATACTGAATACTAACGGTGTTATTTGGCAATATCATCAAATGTCATAATATTGAGTGATTCTTTAAAGAGCTATTCAGAGAGAGTGGGGAGAACTTGCAGGGTTTTCTGCCGGTATGTGCGCTTTATACTGGATAACAGCTTTTTTTGAGTTACCAAATCCATAGCACTTAATACCACCAGGACTGTACAGAACCCTGAGGTACCTGAACTTTATACTTAGGCTAAGGCTTGGGTTCCTGTGCGATTCACATGTAGTTCTGTGCAGTGCCATTTCAGCCCATGTATTTTTGCATGCACTGCTTTTAGAACTGCAGTGCAGCCAGATCACATGGTACTTTTGTACCATGTTATCCGGTGCAGGCAAACGTAGTGTGTTTTCAACCTGTGTTTGGGGTGTTGTTAACTTTGCACTGAAGCCCGCTACAGATCACAAGGGTAGTGTGGTTTTAATAAGGTGCAGGAAACACACACGGAATTGGGGTTTCCCTTACAGCACAGGTGTCAGACACAAGGCCCGCGGGCCGAATCCGGCCCTCAAGGCCATTTCATGTGGTCCTTGCACCTCTCTTGCAGCTGCAGGAGAGCTCCAGCCCTCTTCTGGTCCTCCTCCAGACCCAGTACGTTTTGCTTTTCAGCAATGCCTACAGCTTCTTCCCAGCAACAGCACAAGATAAGGGAATGCACTGTGATGTAATGGAAGGTGGGGGACTCAATTTCTGAGGGTGGGGAGGCTCTTGACATCTTATGTAAGAGTAGGGGATGCTCTGGACATCTAGTCTTACAGATACAACCGGCCCTTTTGAGGGCAATAATAATGCTGATGCTTGACAGTTATTGACAGGTTAAATTTTAGGGTTTAGGTGTTAGAGTAGAAATATAGACAAAACTTTTTTTTTTTTTGGCTAGAGTAAGGGAGGGTTTTAACCCCTGCCAGTTTTTTTTTTTTTTGCACCATTTGCGTCCCATTTCAGAGATTTCCCTTCTTTTGTCCCATAGCCAAAGAGGAAATGAGATGAAATCCCTACAAATGAAGGGAATCCTTGGGGACCCCCAGGTCACCAAAGGTAGTGTCCCCATTAGAAGATTTCCCCTCTATTACTTTTCTGGGGACAACTCAAAATTTGGGATTTTGTTTTATTTTCACTTTCAATGATCATAGTAAACAGACCAAATAGAGAGGGTGAATCTCCTTAACGGGGGCACAGACAGCAATAAAAACTGACAAGCATTTTTATCCCTCTCCATTCTATCCAAAACTAAATAAAAAGTTTTGTCTTTAGTTATACTATAATCTTCAGGGTTAGGTTAGGCATTTAGGTTAGGGTGAAGACAAGGTTTGGGTTAGTGTTCACTGTTGATATGAAGAGTTAGATTAAAGTGGAAGTTCAATCAAACACTAAGTATACCCAAATCTACTCATATCCCCATTCTAAGCCTATTCCATCTACCCTGTTAAGGAAAGATCTGTATACTTACCTATGCTAATGGAGTTCCAGTCTGGTCACGTGACTGGGCCCCAGTGTCGGCTTCAGTGAAGAGAAGAAATCGCTGCCAACAGCTGCAGAGCCTGGGAGATTATGTCACCTATAGGCTTACTATGGGGTATCCATTGTCAGTTGTCCCCCCCCTCTACACTGAAGCCGGTGCTTGGAGCCGATCATGTGACCAGACCGGAGAGCCCTCAGAGTAAGCAAGTAACTTACCTAGGTAACTGCAGCATAACAAAACTCATACCTTGAGAGTTATAACATACACATAATGTCAATTATATATTGTAAATGGCAAACATGACTGACTAAATATAGAAAGTTTTCTATAAACACTGTTGCCATTCTCTTTAAGGATATAGTGAGAGTGTCTCTGTGAAAGTCCCTTAGCCCATCTATACTCACTTTGCTAGCCCTTCCCTACTGATCCTTCCCCCATTGCAGCCAGTGACACTACCTGACACTTCTTGGTATGGGGGAGCATGTGACCTCCTTCCCTGTGACAGTGCTTGACCATAACAATCAATCATGACATTGGTGATTTCAATGCCAAATGCGACAGAGGAAGGAGCGGTGATGGAATACAGGCAAGGGGGTCAGGGGCTTCATTGCTGAGTAACAGTAAATTTGCCCTTCAGCGTCTCTTTAATTTAAAATACTGCATAAAATAAAAGAGAAACTGCTTTAACCACTTGCCGAACAGCAGTCGTAGTTTTACTGCGGCAGGTCAGGTCTGTTACGTGAAACAATATACATGTACGTCGCTTTGTGTAGCAGTTAGTGTGGGCGCACACGTGCCGATTAACTAGAGGGGGAGCCAATCAGCAGGTCCGGGGGCCGCGATGTCCACCGGGCACCCGGGATCGCTCCCCATGGAGACAGAACAGCGGTCTGCCGATGTAAACAGGGCAGACCGCTGTTCTGTCAGTGATGAACACAGTAATCCTGTGTCCCTCCTATTTAGGAGCACAGATCTCTGTGTTCACCCAGTAAGCCCTACTCCCCACAGTTAGAAAACACCCCCTAGGCACACATTTAACCCTTTGATCGCCCCTGGTGTTAACCCCTTCTCTGCCAGTGTCATTAGTACAGTAACAGTGCATATTTTTAGCACTGATTACTGTAGTAATGTCCATGGTCCCCCCCAATAGTGTCTAAAATGTCAGTTAGGTGTCCGATCTGTCTGCCGAAATGTCGCAGTCCTGCTAAAAAATCGCTGATCGCCGCCATTACTAGTAAAAACAAATAAAAATGACATAAATCTTTCCCCCAGTTTGTAGACGCGATAACTAAACCAATCAATGTACACTTATTGGGATTTTTTTTTACCAAAAATATGTAGCAGAATACATATTGGCCTAAAATGAGAACAAAAAAATTGATTTTTAAATTTTTTTTTATTGGGAATGTTTTATAGCCGAAAGTAAAAAATATTGTTTTTTTTCAGAATTGTCACAATTGTTTGTTTATAGGGCAAAAAATAAAAATTGCAGAGGTGATCAAATGCCACCAAAAGAAAGCTTTATTTGTGGGGAAAAAAAGGACATCAATTTTATTTGGGTACAGCATTGCATGACCGCGCAATTGTCAGTTAAATTAACACAGTGCCTAATCGCAAAAAACTGCCTGGTCATTAAGGGGGTAAAACCTTCCGGTCCTTAAGTGGTGAAGGAATTCATGGTGGAAAGAAAATGAATCCAGTAATAAGTGGTTTAAAGATATGCATTATACCTGTTCATGGTGGAAGGTAACCTGTTTGTGCTTCTCAGCATTAAGTTCTTCAAGCCTCTTGCGGAACCAGTTACAGCATTCCTCAATGGCAGCAGGTCCATTACTGTAGGGGTAAACAAAGTACACAAACTTAAATTTTTAGCACACTTGGCGGAATTCACAAAGGGTGTTCGATACACCCTTTAGAATTCCATTCGGGAACAGCACCAAAAGCGTCAATATCTTTCAGAAGCAGGCACAAGAATCTATCACTGCCTACACTGGACACTCGTACCTCAGTGCACTACCTCTCTCCAAAAACCACTGTGCCTGTACCACTGGCAGACAAATGGCTGAGGAGTTTTATACTAGGAATGGGCGGAGCCTGGTGTGGAACTGAGAGACTAGTCATTAATTGTTGTTAATCAGTCCAATAGAGGCTTTTGAATCCACCTACTGCCATGCCCTGTCAATCAAAAGTAAAGCAGACCTGATGGGGAACTAGTCTCAGTTCCCCATCGGCCAGTCATTTTGCCAAATATGGGCATTGCCATTTGGTTATGACATCCCCTGTATCCCTGGCCCATTTGCTTGCATTTAGCTGACATGGGGTGGAGGATACAGCACTGTGCAAAAAGCTGTCAAATAAAAAAGACAGCTTCCAAGCAAACCACAGCCCACTTTGAGTAATGGCATACCAACATGAACCAGCTCAGAGCCGGTCTTGATTACTGCCAGTTTCCTGAGAACTGGTGGTGATTCTTTAGGAATCGGATGCTTCCCCAGATTGTGTTTCTACTGTATTTTCTACTGAAACCCATACAACGGCAAATATAGAAGATGCCACTGCTGACCTCATGTTAGATGCCGGACTATCAGGCTATAAACCTTTGGCTTTGGTACTAACTGAGCACCTGAACTATGCAGATAAGGAGTTCTCATTACTTTTCCATTTCACTTGCTGTACACGTTTTCTGGATGAATGAATGAGAACCTATTCTCAGATCAGCAATACCTCCAACTTTCTTATAGGCACAATGATGAGAAGTGGACTTTGAGAAACTAGTCTGACTCTTACCTATGTGGTATGAATGTGCTGAGGGCTGTTTCCATATCCACTGTGGAACCAAACCGCTTGAATTGTGGGTCCTGAATGATCACTAGGTTTTTTGGGTCTGCTTTTGATCCTTTCTTCTGGGCACCTGAAACATATATCAAACACTTTTAAGACTGGAATGTGTGATTACATATCTGTGAGCTCCCAAAAGTAATATTTGGGTAACATTCATTTAGTAACTGTACATTAAATGTAAACAAACACGCTCTCTCATATTGGTTACTTTCTACCCAACACCTATACTATCTAGTACGTCTAACACTTCCTAAATAACTATTACTAATAAATCCCAATCCACTGTTTTATTGTAGAAATGTATAGTGGATATACACACACATATACCACAAGGAAAGGTGTGACAAAAATTTAGCACCACACCTATCCTACTAATATTTTAATGTGTAATGAAGTTGTGGCTCTTAGGGCTCTTTCGCAAGGGGCAGACTCCACCAGCAGATCTGCCTGCTCAGTGGAGGATCTGCAAGCTGATCCATGCTGAGCTGGCGGATGACAGGTCCATGTCCACTCCACTTATACAGAGATCTGCCAGACGGATGGTTTTTGGCAGAACCAGATTGAATGTCGGACGGTGTAAATGGACATGTCTGCTTACATCAGCTGTTCCTTAGAGGGCAATGGATGGTCCAACTGGGTCCCCTTAAAAATTGACAGATGGACCCCAATCAGTCTGCCCATGTGAAAGGGGCCTTACTCAAAAAACTGGAGTAGACCAAGTCATGGAATGGAATGGGTGTAGTTATTTCTACTCATTGATTCTGTTTAGTCCTAACGGAACAGTAAAAGTATTCTCAGACATTGGATAACTAGAACTAGCTACTGCTGAATTCTATTAGCAAACTAGTATTAAACTGATTTTTAAATTGTATTTCTTGTCTGAGGTTTACAACCACTTTAAAGTGGAATTCCAGGCTATTCTTAACTATGCTTAAACCTGCTGCTACCCCTTTCTAAATTCTATTCTAATTTCCCTGTAAAAGAAGTTGCTTCTTATCTATTTTGAGGGCACTTCTATCCAGCAGTGTGATCAGCTCCCAGCGGCGGCTTCAGGGGAGAGAAGGGACAACCGAAAATGGATGCCCCATAGAAAGCCTATAGATGACGTCACTGCAGAGGCATATTAGCCATTGTGATCGCTCCTCTCCCCTGAAGCCGACCGCTGGGGGGGCTCATGTGACCAAAGTAGAGCACTCTGAGAATAGGTAAGTATAAGGCAACCCATACATAAATCAGTTTTTTTTTTAGATCAGCCAGAGGGTTGAAGTAAAAACTGACTTGATTCCCCAATCCACACGATGTGGATGGGGAAATTCTTCCTGCTGAGCCATTTTTTTCTGATGGCGGAGAGACGCTGTCAGAATACACTGATCAGCGCTGCCGGCTATAGCCTGCAGTCCTGATCGCCCAGCAAAAAATTTAATAGGGAGGTAGTACAGAAGTCAAATGGTAAAACCCACTTCTGTACAACCACCCTGCCAATACATGGATCGAAATTCAAGTAGTTCTTGCTAAACCGGCTGAATTTCGATTCATGTATAGCCGATTTAAACATTTTTCTTTCACAGAGTAATTAGGATAGGATTTAGAAGGGGGGTTGGCACAGGTTTCAGTATTGTTAGGAAAAGCCTGGAATTCAACTTTATTACCTGTGGCCAACCTAAATAGGCATCTCTTTGGTAAGCAAGTGTTTTCAATGTGTTCTACCAACAATTCACATATAACTGTGTCTCCAGCCTGAAGGGATCTTTCCTGTCTACTTACTACCAGGGATACTGTGTGGCATACCAGAGGCAAGCAGAGTTCTAAATTGTTCCAGAGCTTTAGCCACATTGATCTGGTAAAACTCCCATAACTTGAGCTTGGGGTAGATCTCCTCCCATATGATGCCACGAATACTCTGCGGAGAAAAAAGAAAAAGGTGTCCAACACATATAGGTCTTCACACATTGGTCTTATTTTTCTTAGTGAGGTTGATTTACTAAAGTTAATAGACTATTCACTTTGCAAGGGATGATGCCCCAGCGACTAGTGAATTAATATATCTACACATCCTTTTTTTGAAAATTTCTTTTTGTTGAAAAATTGAGATGTATAGGTACAAAACATAGCCTTTGGGCATTCCCCGGCTGATACATAAAACATAGAACTACTAATAACACCTCCTATTATAGAACCCCCAAAAAACACACCTTCCATACATCTCACTCTGTCATTCTCTTATAAAATCACTTCAAGGGTTGATGAATTATAAGTAGATTACTGTTCCCTCTCAACCATCAGGATAATGTATCGGAAGAATATTAACTTGTGTTTAGTATCCTACCTGAACAAATGTAATGGGAGTCCCTACAGAGGAATAAATTTGTTCATATCATAAACTAAACCTTATCGGGGGGGGGGATGAATTCAGTCTATGGACTCGTGATCATCTGTTGTACACTCCCAATCTGTCCACAAGTGCCAGACCTTCTCAAAATTCCTAGGGCAACCCCGGGACAAATAGGTAGCTTTGTAAAGGGGTACAGTTAGATTCGATTAGGGGCTGTATCTGATTTGCACGTGAGCACTATCGCCTTCCTGGCATAAAATAATTGAGACCCAAGAGAGTATGCATTGCCCTACTAACGGCCAGAGAGTTAACTAACCCCAGGAGGCAAACACCAACTTTTACAGGGACCTGTATAGTAGTTAGGGTAGATATAAACTGGGTCTCGCTACACATAAATGAGTATTCTTTGCAAAGTGAAAATTAACCCCAGAATGTCTAGGATCTAAATCTAAACAAGAACATTGCATACATGAAGGGATGGGTATAATGCTACACAAGGCTCAGCTCTAAATGACCAATCACATGAAATAACAGATTGCTTTCAGTTACACAGCAATTATAAGGACTAAAACAGTGATCATCACTTGTGCACAAAATTATTTCACTAATGGCTTCATTCTGTAGGTACCGGTAAATGTCTGTTTTAGTAGCCCTTACTATAAATAAAATTACTTTTCCAAATGATCCCTTGATCCAGATTTAATATGTAAAAGCCAGTTAACGTGTAAAGTCAAATTTAATTTTACATAGAAAGTGGAATTTTACAACCTCTGTCAATTTTTTTACTGTTTCCGTTCCAGCTGGGGAGATTCACCCTCTCTACTGGTCCTGGTGACCACTGTCTCCAATACAGAAAGTTATGGGAAATCCAAAACGTTGGAGTTGTCACAGGAAGTGGAATAGGGGAGAAATCTTCCAATGAGGAAACCTGTTCTAGTGACAGTTCCTACATCCTGTTCTGTCCCTGGCAGAAGAAACCATGAAAAATCTCCCCAACAATAAAAAGACTAAGGCCCCTTTCACGCATACGGTCTGTTCAGTTCATCAGTTCAGTCACATCAAAATGTATCAGTTTTCCATCCGTTTTTCATCCATTTTTCTTCCGTTTTTCATCCGTTTTTTGTCAGTTGTCATCCGTTTTTCATCAGTTGTTATCTGTTTTTCATCCGTTTTTTGTCAGTTGTTATCTGTTTTTCATCCATTGTCGTCAGTTTTTCATCCGTTGTCATCAGTTTTTCATCCGTTGTCATCCGTTTTTCATCCGTTGTCATCCGTTTTTCGTCCGATTCATTTTTTTGACGGATGAAAAATAGGGCATTCATCCGTTCAAAAAAACAGACATTGACGGAAGCGGATGAAAACGGATGTTAACTGATGATCATCCGTTGTCATCTGTTTTTACATAGAGATACATTGATGTCCGTTTTTCATTCGTCAACGGATGGATGAAAAACTGACAAACAGACAGCATGTGTGAAAGGGGCCTAATTATCTTTGGCATACCTGGCCATTAGGGGGGCCTTGGGAGCTGAAAGGGGTGAAGTCAACGCACTCCTCACAGGAAAGTGTACGTCATTTCAGTTGACTATAGCATCCGCTTACACATTTTTTCCTCACGTTTTGTGAAAGGTTTACTTTAAAGAGAACTACTTCTCTCATACTACTTTGAGGTTTCTAAAGCAAAACTTTGGTGAAAATTGTCCCTTCCATTCTAGAGTGGTGATGGGTTAAAACTTTTTTCAGACTATTTTGCCATCTGTGTCCCCAAAATGATTGGGCTGGTGTTGGGGCTTAATCTATTCACTAAATCCACTAAATATGTGGCTGCTTCCATCACAGCTCGATTACACAGGTGTTTTAACTTTATAACTGCAGAATGAAAATGAGTACAATATGAAGTTGCTGACCATAGAAACCATGCAGTCCCCACTGTATAGGATGCAATTCAACATACACTTAATAAGTGAATGCAGACTATATTTTACAGTATTTTCAATGTACATGGCTAGTAAATCTTTACACCAGGATTGTCAACATGTAGGATCTTGTACATACTATTTCAGATACAGGGGTTAATTTACTAAAACTGGAGAGTGCAAAATCTGGTGCAGCTCTGTACAGCAGCCAATCAGCTTTTAACGTCAGCTTGTTCAAAAAAAATCTGGTTTCTATGCAGAGCTGCACTAAATTGCACACTCTCCAGTTTTAGTAAATCAAACCCACAGATTTCACTTTTCCTATTGCATTTGGACATGCCCACATTCTTGCAGAGCTGCTCAATATGCATTAGCTTAAACTCACAGGAGGCATGCCTAGAAGATCACACTTCGGTCCTGAGAGCTGACTCAAAGCTGGTCTGCGGGTCAGGTAAATAAACGGACTCAAAGCTGGTCCTGCCAGCAGTACATTTCCATTCATACAGCAGGCCATGTCAATCACAACACTGTAGTTTATTTCTAACACCCTGGCATCACAAAGTTCGCTTCAAGATACAGCTTCATCCAATCTAAAATGTTGAACCAAAGTGAACATAGGGGGAATATAAAAAAAAGCAAGGAACCTAGATTTATAAAAGCTAATGGATCAGATACCAGTGTAGCTTCCATATATCATCTGTAGCTCCATCTGCTGATGTCAATGTATTTATAACTTCAGGATACACAGGCCTAAAATATATGACTAGCAGTTTTGACTGAAGATTTCTTCTTTATTTTTTATGGTAAAGGCTAAAAATAAATTACATTTTTATTAAAATTTAGGGGGAGATTTACTAAAACTGGTGCACTCAGAATCTGGTGCAGCTGTGCACAGTAGACAATCAGCTTCTAACATCAGCTTGTTCAATTAAGCTTTGACAATATAGCCTGGAAGCTGATTGGTTTCCATGCAGAGCTGCATCAGATTTTGCACTCTCCAATTTTAGCAAGTCAACCCCATTGTGTTTAAACATTATGTATTTTGTATGGAGCCAGAAGGTTGGGCTCTAGACACCTTTTTCACGTGTTCTACATTCTCCTTATTAGTGACTCATCTCACCCTTTCCTCTTCCTTTTAGACTATTCAAATGGCTCTAATTTTTAGTTGACACAGAGATTATGCAGTGAGCCGATGGAAGGTGCAACACACTTGCTGTACACAGTTTATTTCAACAATAGCAGTCCGACAAAGCAAACTTTGCAGGGAATAGCAAGTTTTACTTTTGACCCTTTGCATTAGCTCATACGCACATTCACATAGCATTAAGGGGGCTATGTGAATGTGCATATGGGCTAATGCAAGGGGTCAAACGTAAAACTGTTGCTATTCCCTGTAGTTTACTTTGTCCGACTGGCATTTTTTTTATCTAGAAATAAACTGTGTACAGCCAAGTGTATTGCACCTTCCATCGCCTCACTGCTTAGCCTGAAAATTAACAGGTTGTTGTACTCTTTTGTTACGTTTTATAGCCAAAGAATATTAAAGAGGAAGTAAACCATCCTCTGTAACTTGTACCTATAAGTAAGCCTATGATAAGGCTTACCTATAGGTACTGTAAATATCTCCTAAACCTGTACCGTTTAGGAGATATTTACTTTGCATGCAGCCAGTGACAACACTGGCGCATGCGCTCTGAAGGAACGGCTGCTGGTGCCGTTCCTTCAGAGCCCCGTGCCGTGACCATCGGCTCCCGCGCGCGTGCGTGGGAGTGACGTCACCGTGGCGCCGGCCAATCAGATGGCCGGATGCTGCGATCCCGGAAGACAGGCGACTGAACACGTCGCCCGTCATAGAGGTAAGCGGGCGGCGCGGCGGGGGCTCGTTCTAAGATAAGTATTTCATAATGAGCTAGTATGCGATGCATACTAGCTCCTTATGTGTTTCTCTTTCAGGTTGAAAAAAAAATTTTGGGGGTTTACAACCTCTTTAAGACAAGGTCAGATCCTACTAAAGTCTATAAAGCGTGTAAGGTCAATGAACTCACGTTTAGTTGTTGGTCATTTTGGATGAGCGCTGGAAGCCCCCGTGCAGCATATTTTCCAGCTGCCACTTTACAGTTAAGATGCCATAATGCTCTGTCCAGTAACCAGGCTGGTTTGAGGTGAGGAGAATTAACCAGGTTGTACCCACACTCTGGGTGATCATGAATCCATTTGCTATTGGCAGCTGTAAAATATAAATCGGATAAATTACATATAATAAAATAAATTACATGAAGGCACCATTACAAAACAGCACCAATTAAATGCAGACCTTGTACCATATTAGAAAAATATTACGTTATATAAAAATTTCTAATGCTTATACATGGGCCACATATAATTCTCACTCAGAACATTAGCTAAAGCAAAATTAACAACATTTTAGCAAAATATCTTAATATTACAAAAGTCTTCCTAAATGTGATTGATTACTACTAGCAATAGCTTTTTCAGAGTTATTCAATGAGATGTATATAATAATTATGTGGAGGTATCACACTGTCACTTTAAGGCTGGGTTCATACTGATGCTAATTGGATGTGGGTTTCCCCACATCCAATTTGCAAGATAGGAGTCTGTGAGGGGCTCTCTCCGATTCACACATCTCTGGGGCGGCCGCATTGGACAGGGGTCCAGTGGGTCTTTGGCTCCATTTAAGGTCTGAATTCAGGCAACAATTCAGACCTGATTCATCCCTAAAAAGGAGAACAGGGAGGCACAGGACCCCTGCTGTGAGTCACATTCCCGCACAGTGTAAACCTAGCCTTAGGTAGGTGTGGATGGCGGTTTGAAGACTGTGTGGGACCTGCCTGCATCAGGCTGTGCTTGTCAGACTTGATCAGCACAATTCCAAGATGATTTGCACTACACGTTGCAAATTATGCACACAGTGTGACCCCCCTGCCCCAGATAAGTTAAATAAAGATATAGAACTTGGAAAGCCAGGATGTGCAAAACCGGTTATAGATTTTTGACAGCATAAGGTATTAACTTCTTTTCTTTAACACATACAAGGGACTTTACAGAATTGGTATATCTTCATAGGATCACTATGTTTATCCCTTTCAGGATTCTCGCACTGCATTCTTACTATCACGATCACAAAGTCAAAAGCAGAATTAACCAGCACAAAAATGAAGACTAGGGTTGAGCGAACACCTAGATGTCCGTGTTCGACGGGTTCGGCCGAACTTTAAAAAAAAGTCCGGGTCCGTGTCCCGGACTTTTACCGAACTTTTCCCGGACACCGAACCCCATTGAAGTCAATGGGGACCCGAACTTTAAGGCACTAAAATGGCTCTAAAACACCAAAGGAAAGGGCTAGAGTGCTGCAAATGGCAGCAAAACGTAATTAAGAGCATGGCAAGTGCTCTGCAAACAAATGTGGATAGGGAAATAACTTAAAACAACAAAAAAAAAACAGAAAAATAAAACAATGTTCTTCTTCATCTCTGAAGGACGAGGCCCATATGGAGTAGGAGGGAGGTTGAGGTGGTGGTGGATGTGGCGGTGACATAGGCGTGCGCACAGGGTGTGCTGGGTGTGCCTGGGCACACCCTAATCACCTAGGGCACATAGCATTGCCAGTGAGGAGATGGGAAAGATCTCCCTGGGACCTGCTCTGCTCTATTTCTCCTTGCCTACAGGTACATGGCCCCGATACATTACTCTCCCTGCTGGCAAACACATGCATGTGTATTTCAACTTTGGGGTGCACACCTTAATGCAATAGGCTGCGCACACCTATGGGCGGTGTAGGTGGAAGCGGCGGTGGAGGAGGACCAGGGCCGGATTAACAGCATCATGGGCTTGGTGCTGAGGATTTTGAAGGGCCTTAAGGGCCGTGCCTTGCCATGCACCCAGAGGAGGAAGGGTGCAGCCATGCATGCCTAATTCAACATGGGATGCTGTCTCTGAAGCCCATAAACACATCCATGCATCGCCAACTGTCCCTCCTTGTCCGGCCTTCACGCTGTGTGGGGAGGTTCTGAGGGTGCTGCCTGGGGAAGCGAGCATAGAAGCCAGACTTCTGTGTTTACAAGTGACAGAAGAGCGGTAACAGTGAATATGGCCAACCCGGGGCCTATATAAAAGGTAGGGGCCTGGAGCTGCAGCTCCAATAGCCCCTACATTAATCTGGCCCTGAGGAGGAGGACGAGGTAGCCAACACTGCTTCTTTTCAAAAATTTTAAATGAGGGTACACCCCAAAAGAGTGAGAAAGAGCAAAAATGGAACAATGGGTGGGTAAGGTCGGTATCCATTGCTATTCTGCATAAGGTACGGAAAAGTCCCGTGGGATCCATGCCTGGTTCATTTTAATGAACGTGAGCTTGTCCACATTGTCTCTGGACAGGCGGCTGCGCTTGTCTGTTATAACGCCCCCAGCCGTGCTAAATACCCGTTCAGATAATACACTGGCTGCAGGGCACGCCAGCACCTCCAAGGCGTAAAGGGCAAGCTCAGGCCATGTGCCCAATTTGGAGACCCAGAAGTTGAAGGGGGCAGACCCGTCATTCACTACATGTAGGCGTGTGCACACATACTGCTCCACCATGTTGGTAAAATGCTGCCTCCTGCTAAGACGTCCCATCTGAGCTGCTGGTGCTGCTGTTTGTTGTGGCGTGCTGACAAAGCTTTTCCACATTTCGGCCATGCTAACCCTGCCTTCTGAGGTGCTGGCGGTGCCCTGGTTGCGTTGGCGACCTCCTCCTCCTCCTCCTCTGCCTTGTGCTTCCACTGTGGCCCCGCTGTCAGATGGGAATGCCAGCAGCATGGCGTCTACCAGCGTGCGCTTGTACTCGCGCATCTTGCGATCGCGCTCCAGTGAGTGAATTAAGGACGGTACGTTGTCCTTGTAACGGGGATCCAGCAGCGTGGCCACCCAGTAATCAGCACAAGTTAGAATGTGGGCAACTCGGCGGTCGTTGTGGAGACACTGCAGCATGTAATCGCTCATGTGTGCCAGGCTGCCCAGAGGCGACGAAAGGCTGTCCTCTGTGGGAGGTGTATCGTCCGTGTCCTCTGTATCCCCCCAGCCACGCACCAGTGATGGCCATGAGCTGGCCTGGGTGCCACCCTGCTGTGAACATGGTTCCATCTCCTCCTCCAGCTCCTCCTCCTCCTCATCCTCCTCATCCTCCAGAACTGTGCCCCTGCTGGACAATTGCGTCCCTGGCGTTTGCGTGTGCAGGAACCCACCCTCGGAGCCCCTTGCGAATGACTGCCCTGAAAGCCTTGGAAATGTTACCTCTTCATCCTCCTCCTCCTCCTCATCCTGTGCCACATCCTCTTCCATCATCGCCCGAATTGTTTTTTCAAGGAGGCATAGAAGTGGGATAGTTAAGCTGAGAACGGCGTCATTGCCACTGGCCATGTTGGTGGAGTACTCAAAACAGCGCAACAAGGCACACAGGTCTCGCATGGAGGCCCAGTTATTGGTGGTGAAGTGGTGCTGTTCCGCAGAGCGACTCACGCGTGCGTGCTGCAGCTGAAACTCCACTATGGCCTGCTGCTGCTCGCACAGTCTTTCCAGCATGTGCAAGGTGGAGTTCCACCTTGTGGGCACGTCACATATGAGGCGGTGAGCGGGAAGGCCGAAGTTACGCTGCAGCGCTGCCAGGCGAGCAGCAGCAGGGTGAGAACGCCGAAAGTGCGCACAAACGGCCCGCACTTTCTGCAGCAGCTCTGACATATCGGGGTAGTTTTTAAGGAACCTCTGCACCACCAAATTCAGCACATGCGCCAGGCAAGGGATGTGCGTCAAACCGGCTAGGCCCAGAGCTGCTATGAGATTTCGCCCGTTATCACACACCACCAGGCCGGGCTTGAGGCTCGCTGGCAGCAACCACTCATTTGTCTGCTGTTCCATGCTCCTCCACAACTCCTGCGCGGTGTGTGGTTTGTCCCCCAAACAGGCAAGTTGTAAAACTGCCTGCTGTCGTTTACCCCTGGCCGTGCTGAAGTTGGTGGTGAAGGTGTTACGCTGTCCGGATGAGGAGGCGGTAGAGGATGAGGAAGCGGAGTAGGAGGAGTTACGAACAGGAGGCAAACTGAAGCGCCCTGCAATCCTCGGTGGTGGAAGGACATGCGCCAAATTGCTATCCGCCTCAGGCCCATCCGCCACTGCATTTACCCAGTGTGCCGTTAGGGAGATATAACGCCCCTGACCGTGCTTACTGGTCCACGTATCCGTAGTTAGGTGGACCTTGGCACAGATGGCGTTGCGCAGTGCACACCTGATATTTTCCCCCACTTGGTTGTGCAGGGAAGGGATGGCTTGCCTGGAAAAGTAGTGGCGGCTGGGCACGACGTACTGTGGGACAGCCACCGACATAAGGTTTTTAAAACTGTGCGTCTCCACCAGACGGAATGACAGCATTTCAAAGGCCAATAATTTTGAAATGCTGGCATTCAGGGCCAGGGATCGCGGGTGGGTAGGGGGGTACTTCCTCTTCCTCTCAAGTGTTTGGGAGATGGAAAGCTGAACGCTTCCACGGGACATTGTGGAGATGGTTGTTGGTGACCCAGGTGGTGGTGTTGCTGACAGATCGTCTGTTTGCGGGGTGGCAGGTGCCGGTATCACTACAGATGTGGCTGGAGCGGCCGAGACTGCAGCAGAAGAGGAAGCAGGATGAGCCAGAGACGTTTCTTGGTTTTGAAGGTGTGTACTCCACTGCAGCTCGTGCTTTGCACTTAGATGCCTGATCATGCAGGTTGTGCTCAGGTTGAGAAGGTTCATGCCTCGCTTCAAGCTCTGATTGCACAGGGTGCAAACCACTCGTGTCCTGTCATCAGCACATTTTCTAAAGAACTTCCACGCTAGAGAACTCCTTTGAGCTGACTTTGGTGCGCTCGTTCCCTTGCTGCGTTGGGCAGTAGCGGGCGTAGTGTCTAGGGCACGGCCGCTCCGCTTCTGCACCCTGCTCCCTCTTCTGCTGTGCTGGTGGCTCTGTGCGACCACCGCCTCTTCCTCCAAACTACTCAGGTCACCTGCATGACGTTCATTCCATGTGGGGTCGAGGACCTCATCGTCCTCCACATCATCTTCCACCCAGTCTTCACCCCTGCCCTCCTTGTCGGTCTCCACAATGCTGAACGCCGCAGCAGTTGGCACCTGCGTTTCGTCATCATCGGAGACGTGCTGCGATGATCCTTGCATGTACTCATCTTGAGAAATAAGTGGTTGGGCATCGCTGCACTCAATCTCTTCCACTTCTGGGGCAGGGCTAGGTGGATGGCCCTGGGAAACCCTGCTGACAGAGTCCTCAAAAAGAATAAGAGACTGCTGTATGGCTTGGGGCTCAGACTGCTGGCCTGATTTGCAAGGGGGTGAGGTGAAAGACGGTTGGACATTGGCTGCAGGTGCCAACTCTGACCTTTCTGCAGTAGACTGGGTGGGAGACAATGTGAAGGAACTGGAGGCACTGTCAGCAGCAAACCAATCTACTATCGCCTCAACTTGTTCTGGCCTCATCACTTCTAGGGGCGTTTGATGCCCTACCAAATACTGATGCAGGTTCTGTCGCCTACTCACACTTGAGGAAGGTGTTTCACTTGTGCGTGTAGCTGGCACAGATCGACCATGTCCTCTCCTTGCAACAGGAGCTCTACCAGCAGCACCACGACCCAGGCCACGGCCCTTATTTGACGGTCTCCTCATATTTCTGTAATTTAAGATCTTGCCCTAGAAAGGTTTTTATTGAATAGCGGAATAGAAAATATGATCCAAAAAAAGTGTATGTATATCACACGTACACAACCACACTAGGCCCCAATTACTATTGTTTGTACCCCTAAAAGGCTAGGAGTAGGGGGAGTATGGAACAGGCAGCACCCTCAAACCTTCAGAAGTATGAGATGAACCCCAACAACTTGGAAAGGTGGATCTCTCTCACACGTACCAACACAGACTATCCCCCAATTTAACTGATCCCCAAAGGTTTTTGATTAAATAGCGGAATAGAAAATATGATCCCAAAAAAGTGTATGTATATCACACGTACACAACCACACTAGGCCCCAATTACTATTGTTTGTACCCCTAAAAGGCTAGGAGTAGGGGGAGTATGGAACAGGCAGCACCCTCAAACCTTCAGAAGTATGAGATGAACCCCAACAACTTGGAAAGGTGGATCTCTCTCACACGTACCAACACAGACTATCCCCCAATTTAACTGATCCCCAAAGGTTTTTGATTAAATAGCGGAATAGAAAATATGATCCCAAAAAAGTGTATGTATATCACACGTACACAACCACACTAGGCCCCAATTACTATTGTTTGTACCCCTAAAAGGCTAGGAGTAGGGGGAGTATGGAACAGGCAGCACCCTCAAACCTTCAGAAGTATGAGATGAACCCCAACAACTTGGAAAGGTGGATCTCTCTCACACGTACCAACACAGACTATCCCCCAATTTAACTGATCCCCAAAGGTTTTTGATTAAATAGCGGAATAGAAAATATGATCCCAAAAAAGTGTATGTATATCACACGTACACAACCACACTAGGCCCCAATTACTATTGTTTGTACCCCTAAAAGGCTAGGAGTAGGGGGAGTATGGAACAGGCAGCACCCTCAAACCTTCAGAAGTATGAGATGAACCCCAACAACTTGGAAAGGTGGATCTCTCTCACACGTACCAACACAGACTATCCCCCAATTTAACTGATCCCCAAAGGTTTTTGATTAAATAGCGGAATAGAAAATATGATCCCAAAAAAGTGTATGTATATCACACGTACACAACCACACTAGGCCCCAATTACTATTGTTTGTACCCCTAAAAGGCTAGGAGTAGGGGGAGTATGGAACAGGCAGCACCCTCAAACCTTCAGAAGTATGAGATGAACCCCAACAACTTGGAAAGGTGGATCTCTCTCACACGTACCAACACAGACTATCCCCCAATTTAACTGATCCCCAGAGGTTTTTGATTAAATAGCGGAATAGAAAATATGATCCCAAAAAAGTGTATGTATATCACACGTACACAACCACACTAGGCCCCAATTACTATTGTTTGTACCCCTAAAAGGCTAGGAGTAGGGGGAGTATGGAACAGGCAGCACCCTCAAACCTTCAGAAGTATGAGATGAACCCCAACAACTTGGAAAGGTGGATCTCTCTCACACGTACCAACACAGACTATCCCCCAATTTAACTGATCCCCAAAGGTTTTTGATTAAATAGCGGAATAGAAAATATGATCCCAAAAAAGTGTATGTATATCACACGTACACAACCACACTAGGCCCCAATTACTATTGTTTGTACCCCTAAAAGGCTAGGAGTAGGGGGAGTATGGAACAGGCAGCACCCTCAAACCTTCAGAAGTATGAGATGAACCCCAACAACTTGGAAAGGTGGATCTCTCTCACACGTACCAACACAGACTATCCCCCAATTTAACTGATCCCCAGAGGTTTTTGATTAAATAGCGGAATAGAAAATATGATCCCAAAAAAGTGTATGTATATCACACGTACACAACCACACTAGGCCCCAATTACTATTGTTTGTACCCCTAAAAGGCTAGGAGTAGGGGGAGTATGGAACAGGCAGCACCCTCAAACCTTCAGAAGTATGAGATGAACCCCAACAACTTGGAAAGGTGGATCTCTCTCACACGTACCAACACAGACTATCCCCCAATTTAACTGATCCCCAAAGGTTTTTGATTAAATAGCGGAATAGAAAATATGATCCCAAAAAAGTGTATGTATATCACACGTACACAACCACACTAGGCCCCAATTACTATTGTTTGTACCCCTAAAAGGCTAGGAGTAGGGGGAGTATGGAACAGGCAGCACCCTCAAACCTTCAGAAGTATGAGATGAACCCCAACAACTTGGAAAGGTGGATCTCTCTCACACGTACCAACACAGACTATCCCCCAATTTAACTGATCCCCAGAGGTTTTTGATTAAATAGCGGAATAGAAAATATGATCCCAAAAAAGTGTATGTATATCACACGTACACAACCACACTAGGCCCCAATTACTATTGTTTGTACCCCTAAAAGGCTAGGAGTAGGGGGAGTATGGAACAGGCAGCACCCTCAAACCTTCAGAAGTATGAGATGAACCCCAACAACTTGGAAAGGTGGATCTCTCTCACACGTACCAACACAGACTATCCCCCAATTTAACTGATCCCCAAAGGTTTTTGATTAAATAGCGGAATAGAAAATATGATCCCAAAAAAGTGTATGTATATCACACGTACACAACCACACTAGGCCCCAATTACTATTGTTTGTACCCCTAAAAGGCTAGGAGTAGGGGGAGTATGGAACAGGCAGCACCCTCAAACCTTCAGAAGTATGAGATGAACCCCAACAACTTGGAAAGGTGGATCTCTCTCACACGTACCAACACAGACTATCCCCCAATTTAACTGATCCCCAAAGGTTTTTGATTAAATAGCGGAATAGAAAATATGATCCCAAAAAAGTGTATGTATATCACACGTACACAACCACACTAGGCCCCAATTACTATTGTTTGTACCCCTAAAAGGCTAGATGAGGAGTAGGGGGAGTATGGAACAGGCAGCACCCTCAAACCTTCAGAAGTATGAGATTGTGTTCACTGTACCCCACAAAGATTGAGTTCACTGCACCCCACAATGATTGTGTTCACTGCACCCCACAAAGATTGTGTTCACTGCACCTCACAAAGATTGTGTTCACTGTACCCCCCAAAGATTGTGTTCACTGCACCCCACAAAGATTCTGTTCACTGTACCCCACAAAGATTGTGTTCACTGCACCCCAAAAAGATTGTGTTCACTGCACCCCAAAAAGGATGTTGTTCACTGCACCCCAAAAAGGATGTTGTTCACTCCACCCCAAAAAGATTGTGTTCACTGCACCCCACAAAGATTGTGTTCACTGCACCCCAAAAAGATTGTGTTCACTGCACCCCAAAAATGATTTTGTTCACTGCACCCCAAAAAGGATTTTGTTCACTGCACCCCAAAAAGGATGTTGTTCACTCCACCCCAAAAAGATTGTGTTCACTGCACCCCAAAAAGATTGTGTTCACTGCACCCCACAAAGGATTTTGTTCACTGCACCCCAAAAAGATTGTGTTCACTGCACCCCAAAAAGGATGTTGTTCACTGCACCCCAAAAAGGATTTTGTTCACTGCACCCCAAAAAGATTGTGTTCACTGCACCCCACAAAGGATTTTGTTCACTGCACCCCACAAAGATTGTGTTCACTGCACACCAAAAAGGATTGTGTTCACTGCACCCCAAAAAGATTTTGTTCACTGCACCCCAAAAAGATTGTGTTCACTGCAGCCCAAAAAGATTGTGTTCACTGCAGCCCAAAAAGATTGTGTTCACTGCAGCCCAAAAAGATTGTGTTCACTGCAGCCCAAAAAGATTGTGTTCACTGCAGCCCAAAAAGATTGTGTTCACTGCAGCTCACACACAGAAAAATGGATGTGGATCACTGACACCTGCCTATCTCCAATCCCACACCACACAGCAATATCGATTGTAGTTTGTAGAACACAGTTTCCCTAAAATTCAGCAGACTCTGTCCCTAACAGGATTGAGAAGAGATCGTAGATCAGGATTGAGTGCAGACCCCACCCCCCACACAGCAATATCGATTGTAGTTTGTAGAAGACACTGACCCTATAATTCAGCAGACTCTATCCCTAAAATGCCTACAACTCGCCCTGCCTAAACACTCCGACCTGTCCCTCAATTCTATCCAGACACAAATGGTTTTTTCCTGCCTATCTTTCCCTAATCAGCAGCCAGCACGTTGATGTGTGCTCTGTCCCTGAATCTAAGCAGCATAATGACGCCGCTGCGGCTGCCTCGAACTTATAAAGACTTGGTCACATGCTTCAGACGGCCAATCACAGCTACTGAGACATTTGCAGGCATGGCTGGGATGGCTTAAGGCACACCAGTTAAACGATTGTTGATTGGCTGTTGAAAGCCCGCCATGAAAAGAGCGCCAAAGCATGCAAAACCCGGAAATAAAACGACCGAACACGGATTTTTACCCGAACATACAGTAAAGTGTCCGTGTCCGTGTTCGGGTACAAAAAATCCAATTATTCGGTACGAACACGAATAATACAGTCCGTGTTCGCTCAACACTAATGAAGACATATCATTTGGAATTTTGGTACCCTGTGAGTCAGCAATTAGTAATTCCCAAACTATAGGCAATCACAACCATCCTGCAGCCAGCTAGAATCTATTCTATTGTAGTTTTGGTTTTTTATCTCTCACTCATTATAACCCATGTGATTTAACCGGGAGTGCTCACATTTAAACATATTAAACTTTGTTTATTAAGCTAAAGCAGATGTACAGGAGTATAAGAGTGTATAAGTTCACAATTATAGTAGTTTTATAAAAAAAATCTTTAAAAAAATAAAGATGTGGAACAGTGACAGTCTCTCATGCTATAGAAACGTAGTCCAGGTGAATTCCATTTCTGCATTCGTGTTTTTGACACTGTCCGGTGCATTTTTTCCCCTCTTTTTTTTCTTCTCCTTAAATGGGGACATGTGCATTCCAGTGCATTTTTTATTCATTTTACCACATTCCAGTACAGTTCATGGAGAAAAAATGCAGCACGTTCTACTTTTTTCTGGAACGGGAACGCACTGCAACTGCCTGTACTGGTGTGAACAATGCCATTGAAATCCATAAAACCTACTATCCATGCGTTTCTGGTGCAGAAAGAAAACACACTGGACTGCATGTGGTGTGAAGGGCCAGTTCACACCATAGAAACAGTCTGCATGCCTTCCGTATGCTTTTCTTATGCAAGTTTTTTTTTTTTTTTATGCATTTTTTGTGAGTTTTTGATGCATTCCGGTGCATTTCTTTCCCCTCTCTATTTTCTTTATCTTAAATATGGACATGTGTGTTCTAATGAGTTTTTGGTGCGTTTAGGTGTGTTCTGGTGCAATTTCACTCACCGCCGTGGATGATACAGTTTTACTTCCAGTACAGCGGTCCTAAGTTTGAAAACTGCACTGATCTTCTTCCTTCCCAACCGATGTCAGGGTATATCAGAACAGTTCTGATTGGATCACGCTGAGCAGTCAGATCCACTCTGATCCTTCCTGGAGTCCCCAGGGACAGAAGATAAGAAACAGAGAAGCTTTCAAACCCAGGACTGCTGCATGGTTCTGCGTGGACAGCGAAAAAATCTATGGAGGTAAGTGCAACAGGGATGGGGGGAGACAGGGGTACGGTGGGTGTAGGGTGTTAGTTCATTTTTGAATTCTCTGAAAACTATCGTTTTGAAGTTGGGAAGGTCACCCCAAATTTACCATGAGAGTGGAATCACACCATAGGCCCCAAGTTTTATTAAATCTCAGGGAAAAGATTCTTATTCCCATATATAGTAGAACTCTGTGCTACAGTAGGGGAGGAGGAACTTTTCCATTTACTATGGTTTTGTGAGCCATCAATAAAATTTCTGGTATAGCGTGGCCAATATTCTTCATCTAGTATACCAAACAAACCCAGTTGTACAGAGCAGGCAGAGCTGCAGTAGGCAGCACATTATCCACTTGCTGGCAAAGGTTAGATATAATCGGACATCCCCAAATGAAGTACATGAATTCTGCCTGAGGTTCCTTACATCATATACAGTTTAAGGGTGGATATACGCTTCATTTTGTGCAGTCGAATTGGAGATACGCAAGTTTGTTGTATAATATACAATAAACCTCTACTATTCCCTGCTGATGAAACCAACATCAAAGCAGCATTTATCATCCTGATCCTCTGTAGGTATAGTAGGTAGCAGGGTCTGCCATTTAATTTTAACAGCTAGGGAAGTTTTACCGAAATTAGTGTGCAGCAAGTGGAAATAGATGCCCACGTGTTTACATATGACTGTATATACAGAACATGAGTTCTTACCTGTATGGTTATATACAACATCAGTGATGCAAAGCATATTCCACTCTGTTCTCATCTTGTGCACCAATTTTCCAACATCATTCCATGTGTATTTCTTCCCTGGCCTGGAGAAATCAGGATTCAGCTCCAATTGGTTAGCCAAAGAATAACAAGATCGTGATTTACCCAGAGTCTGGAGGGGGGTAAAGTGCACCATGTTGTAACCTAGAATGTATTAAATTAAATATATTGAAAAATTATGAGTAAAATATTTAAGCTCTTTATTTTTTTATTATAAATAAACATGTTATTCTGTGATTTGTATCATTTATAAAAACACTAAGGATAGGTTCACACTTGTGGATTAGGATAAATGGCACCCCCATGCATCTCCTAAACTGCTGCGCATTTTTGCCTGGGGGTGATTACGGGTGTCGGAACAGGTGCAGTGCCACAGTGGCAACCATCCGCGCAAGTGTGAACCTAGCCTAAAATTATGTATTTGATAGAAAACATGATAAAATTATTTACTATTAGAAGAAAGCACTTTTTGGTATGTTTTTAACGCAATGTTACAAATACAAACAAAAGCCTCATGAAAGCAAGAATAATCACAAAACACTGTGCCATCCAAACAAAAATGTAAACAATGATTTCAGATTCTTCACAAATTCTTCAAAAACCAATATCAGAAGCACAATAGCAATACTCATGCAATCCTATGGGTAGCACTCAGAAACAGTGCTCAGGGAGACATTTTCCTGGCCTCCAAACATGTTTGGGATTTGTTGGACAGAAGAGGTTCATTTGCAGCCTATTACACTCTTGATTTTTTCAATAACAGTAAGAAAAAAGTTTGGTGCCATCACACAAAGAGTTGGGAAATCTCTTGAAGAAATAATGAGCCTAATTGACCAGAATGGACAAGCCAGCTTGTGAAGTGACCTCCAGTAGTTACTACTGTAGTGGCCTACATATACCTTGGCCGTGGGAAAACGCGAAACATGGAAAGACCGTGGCAAAATTGTGCCGCCGTTTTGCCACGTTTTGTGTTTTCCCGCGGCCGACAGTCTAACCGTTTCTATCCTTAACGCTATTCCTCTGTGTCAAGGAGAGGAAGGTTGAAGCTCCCCTAAATACGACAGCTCCTAAACTCTGCTAAAAGCCTATGTGTACATGGACACATGGGCTTTTATAAGGTTGAGTTTGGGAGCTTTGGCAAAAAAAATGGCAAAAGCCCCTAAACTCAGAGCTGCCAGTGTACTGTACATGAAGCCTAAGCCTGCATTCACACCTGGTCGTTTTGAAAAACGTGGGACTTTGTGTTTGTGCTTACACGCTACTGGCAATAAGCAAATTTCAGTCAGTCCCTTATGAACCTGATAAAATCCTTCAATCTGAAAACTGAAGGAGCCTGGCAGAAAATTGCTGGTTAACAGTGGCTGCAGTCAATCAGCTGCAGATACTGCCCAGGTATTGTGACAGCTGCAGGCACTGGCTGTCGCAATACAATGGCTGGCTGGGAGATTCGTCCTTCCACAGTTTTTATCATGGACAGGGGAATTAACACATTTCTATCCCAGAAGGCTGAACAACAGAAATTGAACTCTGTGTATGGCCAGCTTAAGCATTTAATTCTATTTTACAGGGTATGATGTGCCTATCATTATTGTTGTATGACCTGATTTATTTTATTTTTTTGGGGGGGGGTTGCAGTGCAGGCACATTGGGAAAAAATTATCTGCAATCAATAGAACTCCAACAAATATTTTGGAGAGCACAAGAAGTGCACTGCAACCAGCACCTCCATTTTGTCATTCTATCTTAAAATGCATTATATATTCCATGAAATTTCATGCAGTTTTAAGCATAGCTATTAAAAACTAGCTTTGAGGGTCTTCAAACATCATATATACAGAGTGCCAGGGAGGTCCTTTAGGCCTGTAGGTGGCAAAGTCCTGTCACAGCAAGGTCCCTTGGTGCCTCTGCCCCTTTGCCACCCCTGATAGATAAACCAGTAAAATTAATAATAGAGTGTTTGTTTTCAAAGCAGAAACAGTCTTTACGCCACTCGGAAAACAAGACAATGGCTTGTTGATCGGCAGAACTGTAATACCTGACTCCTTGGCAACTTTCAGCCTGTCCTCCCATTCATCAAATGGCCCCAGGCATTTTGCAAGAAAGGTCTGAAGGGTGATACAATCCAAAGGGAGAATGCGGTTATCAGCTCCAATTCTCAAAACTGGATCCACTACAATGTAACCTTCCCCACTCGTCTGTCCACTGCAAAAGAAACCGAATAAATTATATGGTTAATCTTTTTACAAAAATCAATCAACAGCAACAATATAATATACAGTGTCCTAATGGGGCTGATTTACTAAAAATGGAGAGTGCTAAATCTGGTGCAGCTGTGCATGATAGCCAGTTTCTAACTTCTAGTTGCTTATAGCTCTATTTATCATGCACCCTATAAAATATTGAACTTGTGCTAATTGTGACTTTGCAGTCGTATGGCAAAATGCATCAATAAAGGAATAATCAAATAAATAAAATATGCAAAAACTAAATATACAAAAATTAAATATGCAAAAATTAAACCATATGGTGCAAAGAAATATTTTGTATTACATTCATTTTCCATTGTTCACCCCTAGGGGTCGTCCACAGCAGCAACCCCACTGTCACATTTATAAATACCAATTGGCGCGAGTGTTCTTTCACATTTACAGTTTCTAACTTCACCTTTTTCAATTAGGCTCCTTCCAGTCTGCCTGTTCAGTGCGGAATCTCTCTGCTGATCCCTGCTAGGCGGGCGGATGGCTGGTTCGTGCCACTCCACTTATGCACAGACACAGCCCGCTCTCCCTTTCTGGGTGGTCAGATGTAGACAGACCACCTGTCCATTCACACCCTACTCCCATCTGATCCAATCCGTTAGAAAGAACAGGATCTCCATCTGTTTGTTTTTAGCAGATAGGATCGGACGCTTCATAGAGGAGACTGGAGGGTCTGATCAGGTCTGCCTAAAAAACTGAAAGGCGGACCAGATTGGTTTGCTAGTTTAAAAGGAGCCTAAAGCTTTGAAAAAAGAAACTATAAGCTGATTGAATACATGCACAGCTGCACCGGATTTTGCACTCTCCAGTTTTAGTAAATTGACCCCTATGGCTTCTACGGTCTAGATTTCAAAGATAATGCAATAATTTTAAATTAAGTGGCATTATTTTTTTTGTCTTTAAAACATTTAAAAATGTACAAAATAATTAATTCCAGTAAATGGAAAATTATTTAAAAAAAATGTATGTATGTCTTTTTATTTAACATATACTTGTGGCTAAGGTATACAAAAACTAAACAAAAATCAGGGAAAAACAAACTGCAACCAACAAGTCCTAGCTTCACAGTGTCCTATGTGTATGCTTAGTCGGGAGCGCCAATCAAAAGGACATGGGAATAGATAGTGTCCAATTAGCCTAAGTTTCCAATGGACTGCAGCTTCCTATTCAGATGAAACCTGATCTGTTTCTACTTTGTTTCTGTTTTAGTCAAGTTTTTTTTAAATCAGTCCCCCCCACATAACCTTAGCAGGAAAGGGTCTGTCCATGTCATGTGACATTTTCACCATCATGCAGATGAACCAAACTATCCATAGTTATTATACTAAGGTAAAAGGAGGCAATCAAATCAATATACAGTCAGTCCAGTCTTGTGATCCAGGCTCCCCTGCCAGTCAGTATTGTTAGATCCTGGACCTCTATGCAGACTACAATGCTGTAATTACATCAGCCTGGCCAGGGACATACCCTAGTCTTTGACTAAACATGAAGTATAAAGTGCTGCCATATCCTTCTCAGGTCTGTTTGTAGCTGAATAGATGAACACAGAAAGCAAACATGAAAATAGATTTAGAGCCCATTCACATTGAGGCGACACGACTTCGGGGGGCGACCTGTGAAGTCGCGTGCACCGCTGTGCACCGCGACTTCGGCGCGACTTGCAGAGACTTCACATAATGGAAGTCTATGCAAGTCGCTCCGGGGTCGCCCCAAAGTAGTACAGGACCCTTTTTCTAAGTCGGAGCGACTTGTGTCGCTCCTATTAGAACGGGTCCTGTACTACTCAATGGACCGCGACATACCGCGACTTGTCAGGCTGACAAGTCGCCTGACAAGTCGCGCTAATGTGAATGGGCTCTTAGATACTTATATTAGTTCTATATAAAAATATGTTTATTGAATTTCTAAGTACAAATCATTATTAAATTGTGTATTTTTATTATCTGCTAGGTGTTCAACTTTAATCTCCCTAATGGCGATACAATCATGCATCTTTATAAATTCCAGTTCAACTGTCATTTGACATTTCAAAAAGGCAATGTACATAAAAATATAGCAGAAAATGTAAAGCCAGTCAATAACTTACTATATGCCTGCTTAAGATATTCGGTCATTTAAGAGAATCTATTATAAAGCAAAATACCTGTGTGAGAAGTCTCATATTAGTTTTTTCCTAGCGTTTATTTAATGGTAGTTTACACCAGATGCTTCTCACACACACAGATATTTTTTTGCTTCATAGATTGGCTGTGTCAAGGAGCTGACTTTTTTCTCCTTTTCTCCTAAAAATAGTATAAATTTTAACTCAGAAATATGTGGCCTAGGAGTCTTCTAGGCTGGCCGAAGGCTAGCGGAGGGGTGCTGCCATGTGGCTTGGCCACGTGGGAGTCTGGATCTGTTTGAGTACTACAGCTCCTAGGTCTGACACAGAAGCAAAGAAGGTAATTCTCTGGAATCATCCCTGCACTGGAAGGGGCATCAGGAAGTATAAGCTTACTGGTGCTGCAATGCTACAAAACACAAGCTAACAATAGCAAGTGTGAGGTACTACACTAGGCTATCTCAGACTATTGTAGTACCTGGCCTGTTCTGTTGTCAGCAATCATTCATAACAGAAGCTGACAGTTCCCACTCTCTTTTCTCCCTTGAATAGCAGGCAGCAGGTCCAGACTCATGGTAAACTAAACATGAGAGATGAGGAGACCCTGCAGAATGGAGAGGGGGGTAAGGCTTAGTGATGGCAGTACCTCCCCACTTCTCCTGTGGAAACACCTATATTGTTTAGGATTTGGAGGATGGAGCTGCAGCCAGCTATGACAGAAAGGATGCATCTATTTTAGTTAAAGTATAACTAAAGGCAATTTTTTTTTTTTTTGGATAGAGTGGAGAGGGATTACAAGGTTTGTCAGTTTTTATTGCTGTCTGTTATACCGTTGATGAGATTCCCCCCTCCCTATTTGTTCTGTTTATCATTATCATTGAAAGTGATAGTAAAAGAAAATCCCAAATTTTGGGTTGTCCCCAGAAAAATAAGAGGAGAAATCTTCCAATGGGGACTTGGGGGTCCCCAAAGAAAAAATCCCTTAATTTGCAGTAATTTCAGCTCATTTCCGGTTTGGCTATGGGACAGAAAGTGAAGGAAAATCTTTGCAATGGGACACAGATGGGGGGAAAAAAATCTGTCAGAAGTTATAACCCTTCCTTGGTCTATCCAAAATGAGAAAAAAATGTTTTGCCTATAGTTCTACTTTAACTTCCTTGGATTTTAATGGAGGTAAGTTCTATGCGCACAAGATCCCGAGGGGAATTTAACAAGCCTTTTTTTCTTCTGGTGATAGGTCTTCTTAAAGTGCTGAACTTTGGAAATCTACTGAATGCAAACACAGCAGAAATATAAAGTTGCTACTCTATTCAATCCTGAAATTTAACATTTTGGATGGAATCCCCTTTAGTTACCTGGGAATGATCAAAAGTATGAGATTGAATATGTAATGAAAGTACTTTCAGCATACAGAGTGTTTGATAAAAACTATTAAGTAAATATTCATCTGCATGGTGACTCCCCAAAGGAAATCAGAGACGATAAGATATGAAATGAATAAAGGGAGTGGCCAACAAAGATCTGATCCACTGATTAAACTCTAACAATACATTTTAAACAAGTGACCTTTATAAAACTTTTTATACTTTGAATTTAAATAAAAAATAAATGATGTAACTTCAAAAGGGGAAAGGAAGAAATAAAAATATTTACAGCTTAACTTTCTGTCACTTACTCGTGATCAAAGCGATACTGAAATGAGCCAGCGTTCTGGAGATCTAGTTTGCAGTACTTGTCTGAATCTTCTTGCTGACCATGTGGGTTGTGCCACTGTAATGGATGGAAAGCCTGCCGGTCATAGGTGCCACCGGGTGGTGGATAATTAGTATACACCGTGACATTCTTCCCTTGCAAAGTTGGACCCAATCTAAATTGTAGCTCAAAGCCTAGAATAAGAAAAGACGGTAATGCTTACTGACGTTATATGAGACACAGCAAAGCTAAATTGGACTGAATCATACAGTCCATCCGGAAAGTATTCACAGTGCTTCACTTCTTTAACATTTTGTTATGTTACAGTCTTATTCCAAAATAGATTAAATTCATTATTTTCCTCAAAATTCTACAAACAATACCCCATAATGACAACATGAAAGAAGTTTGTTTGAAATCTGCAGCAGTTTGAAGCACTTTGGGCACCAATTACAGCCTCCAGTCTTTTTGCGTATGATGCAACAAGCTTGGCACACCTATTTTTGGGCAGTTTCTTTCATTCTTATTTGCAATACCTCTCAAGCTCCATCAGGTTGGATGGGGAGCGTCGGTGCACAGCCATTTTCAGATCTCTCCAGAGATGGTCAATCAGGTTCAAGTTTAGGCTCTGGCTGGGATATTCACAGAGTTGTCCAGTAGCCACTCCTTTGTTATCTTGGCTGTGTGCTTAGGGTCGTTGTCCTGTTGGAAGATGAACTTTCATCCCAGTCTGAGGTCCACAGCGCTCTGGAGCAGGTTTTCATCAAGGATGTCTGTGTACATTACTGCATTCATCTTTCCCTCCATCCTGACTAGTCTCCCAGTTCCTGCCACTGAAAAACATCCCCACTACAGGATTCTGCCACCACCATGCTTCACTGTAGGGATGGTATTGGCCAAGTGATGAGCGGTGCCTGGTTTCCTTCAGACATGACATTTGCCATTCAGGCTAAAGTGTTCAATCTTCGTTTCATCAGACCATAGAATTTTGTTTCTCATGGTCTAAGAGTCCTTCAGGTGCCTTTTGACAAACTTCAGGCGGGCTGTCATGTGGCTTCTGTCTGGCCACTCTACTATACAGGCCTGGTTGGTGGAGTGCTGCAGAGCGGGTTGTTCTTCTGGAAAGTTCTCCTCTCTCCACACGGAAACGCTGGAGCTCTGTCGGAGTGACCATCCGGTTCTTGGTCACCTCCCTGAGTAAGGCCCTTCTCCCCCGATCGCTCAGTTTAGCCAGGCGGTCTGCTCTAGGAAGAGTCCTGGTGGTTCCAAACTTCTTCCATTTATAGATGGTGGAGGCCACTGTGCTCATTGGGACCTTCAATGCTGTAGAAATGTTTCTGTACCCTTCTCTAGATCTGTGCCTCGATACAATCCTGTCTCGGAGGTCTACAGACAATTCCTTGGACTTCATGGCTTGGTTTTTGCTTGGACATGCACTGTAAACTGTAGGACCTTATATAGACAGGTGTGTGCCTTTACAAATCATGTCCAATCAACTGAATTTACCACAGGTGGACTCCAATCAAGATGTAGAAACATCTCAAGGATGATCAGTGGAAACGGGATGCATCTGTTCTAAATTTTGAGTGTCATGGCAAAGGCTGTGAATACTTATGTACATGTGATTTCTTTCGTTTTTTATTTTTAATACATTTGCAAAGATTTTACACAAACTTCTTGCACGTTGTCATTATGGAGTATTGTTTGTAGAATTTTGAGGAAAATAATAAATGTAATACATTTTGGAATAAGGCTGTAAAATAACAAAACGTGGAAAAAGTGAAGTGCTGTGAATACTTTCCGGATGCACTGTAAATGTATAAAACAATATTGTAACAGATGGCCTTTCACACTGAACATTACGAGGTCTATTTTTACATAAAAATTACCAATGTGAGAAGCACTTGCCAATCCTTGACAAATAACAACCATATTTTACTCAATATAGTGATTTCCAATGTAGCCATAATGCAGTATTTTTTTCTGAAATACCCCAATAAAAAAAAAAAAACATATCACATTATCATTAATAGATGGAGCGGACGATCATAGGAAATGACTGCATTAAGTAAAATATGGTCAGAATATGTCAAGAATGGGCAAGCATTTGTCACATTCCACAGTTCTTTTTAAATAGACCCCTATGTAAAAAAAAAAAAAAAAAAATTGAAGTCATTGGGATTAAACCAGATCCTTAGTACCAGTAAAACAAGTTGAATGAAATTCATCACATTTATGATTGTATTCTGTACCGTATAAATGACATAAATGAACAAGTTAAAGCTGAACTCCAGGCAGAGAAAAATATACAGCTTTACAATCATTATACAATAATTAAATTAAGTATTTTTAAATTCAACTAGAGCAATAATCTGAATTTAACTTGACTTAAAGCATTTGCAAAGCTTCAGTATTTTTATCTTTTAGAATTCATTTTTTACTTACCCAATCTGTGTAATGATATTGGCCCCCAACCTCCTCTTCTGGGATCAATGGACCTGTTGATTGACATCCCTATTAGCCAATCACGGCACGATCGTCCCTCCAGTGGTACGATGGGGCCATTTAGTGGCTATCGCACAAAATTATGTACTGGTATGTGATTTTGCACAATAGAGCTGCCCTGCTGCAGTAAATGTAAATTAGGCAGTCAACAAGTGGTTAATTTAGGAAACCACTTTAACCCTCTTGTTATACCTACACAGCAGCAGACTGGAAGAAGAAGAGACAGCAAACTTGAACCAATCAGGCGTCCTGCATTCACATGTACTCACCAGAAACATGCTTGCAGGAGGAGACAGCAGAGAGATGAACTCATCAGTCTGCTCCTACTTTACTGTTCAATCATAGCTAGGGATAGATTGGTCACATAGCTGTGTTGCTTAAAGCTGGATTCCGGGTATGGCTATTTTTGCAGTTCCATTGCTCCAGCTTGGACCTATGTAAGTTTGCATGTGCCATACTAGCTGATCCCTGTGGAAGCTGGAAATCACTGTAGTAGTCACCCCTACTACAGCGATTGACACTTGTGTCCTGGTTCAATGTTAAGCCTTCTCTGGATGAGGTAGGGCAGTAACATCACATTATCTAGCCTGTCCAATCAGAGAACAATTTGCATATATTGAAAAGGTGCAAAGTGTTTTTTTGACTGGCGCCTGTGGCGAGCAACCTACTCGCCACAGGCGCCATTCAACTTACTTAACAGCAGGGCAGCCACTCAGCACAGGACCCCGAAGCCATTGGCAATCACTGTAGTAACAGTGCCTACTACAGCGATTTCCAACTTCCAGCTATGTATGGTGTACACATAGTAACTATGCAAAAATACTTGGAATTCAGCTATAATGACAGCGGAGTCAGCCTGTCTGGCAAGCTTGGGTAAAACTAAAGACTGGGTAGATAGAAATACAGATCTTTTGTCAGGTAAATCAGCTAAATCAGTAAGGATTTTTGTATTTTAATTAAGTATTTGGAGGTTTGCCTGGAGTTCAGCTTATTTAATTTATTAAACAATTCACATATATAAAAGCCCAACTTTGGAACCTTGTGAAGCAAAAGAGATATTCCAAGCATGTTCCTGGATGTTATTCACACGTATAAAGCTTAATGTAAGGTAATGTAACAACAAGCAGACAGAAAAGTATGCAGCACATGAGTCAGGAATACCCCACCACCCCCCCTTACAAGTTAAAGTGACCCTGCCGCAAAATTAAAATTGCCCATAAAACATGTGGCATTACCGAAAGCCACTCAGCTAAAAAGAAGCCAACTCTTCTGGGATGATAATCACCTGGTCCCCCACTGGGTACTGTAGCAACATAGTGGTCATGGGATGAACCTTGGGGTTAATTTACTAAAGGAAAAAAGACTGTGCACTTTGCAAAGTGCAGTTGCACTTTCGCAAGTGTAGTTGCTCCAGAGCTCAGTAAAAGAGCAGAAACTCTGCTGACTTCCATCATCCAATCATGTGCAAGCAAAAATGCTGTTTTTTTTTTTCCTTGCACATGATTGGGTACTCTTTGCTGATTGAAGCTTTACCTCATTTACTAAGCTCTGGAGCAACTGCACTTGTAGAGGGCAATTTGCCTTAATTAATCAACCGCAGCGCTGGGCAATACATTTTCAAGGTAAGTATTTATTCTTGCAGGTAAGTGCAACCCGGAACAGATCAGAGGCTAGCCATTGTGGAATGCACTAGCCCTGACTGTCCCGGGGGTATTTTTATTAAAAAAACGTTCCCAGGGTGGAACTCCGCTTTAAGTATTTGCTCAGTCTCCCAAATAATAAAAAAATAATAATTTTATATATATATATCTGTAAAAACATGTAAGTTTTTGCTTATCCTTAAAGCATAACTGGACAGCAAATGACTTTCATGTTATTGTAAGATAAGTAGATGACACTAAAAGGTCACCTCCAGGCCCCATTCCAGCCTGCTCACTGCACTGTCTGCTAATATTAGCTTGTCCTGCAAGGATATATGCCACCGGTGTCCTGTTTCTGAGGGCGATGACACCAGGAATATTTGTCTTAAATTAACTTGGCCTTTCACCATTCAGAAGATGTCGGCAACGTAAAAAGCCTTACATAAGGTCAGGCAGACCCCGTGCTTCATATATTACCTTAGTCTTACACACGGGACACGTGAACGTCACACAACAATGTAATACTGTATATCTGCCACTAAGACACTTAGTGAAATAAATAGATTAAGCAATCAAACAATGTATGTCCCTAAATATGATTAAAAATAAATAAAATTAAGCAAATTGTTAGCACTGCCTAGAAGGTACAGAAAGTAGAAATAGTTTTACATTCTTTAAGATTTTCACCCTAAACCTGCACATTAGTAAAAAGCAAATAGCTAAAAAAAACTTGTTCAGGTAGAGGAAGATGCAGGATTTGAATCACTGGTACCATTCATTAAGGCATTGCCAAGTTACCTTCATTAGATGTAGTTCTCACTAGACTCAGGAAGTTGGGCAAAGTGCAGAATATTGGCAGCTAAGGTGTCACAAATACCTACAAGCTGACACAGTATGTTGGAAGTAAAGCGATTACAAACAATTAATGGTGGCCAGTGGTGCACGCATGATTCAGATGCAGAACAAGAATTCTAATGAATGGAGTTCCCATCAAGTAAACTAGCACATTAGTGCCAATAGAGAGGGTAGGAGCTATGTAAGTGCCATTTGGTTTAAAGAAAACAAGGTTCCTTAGACAGGGGGGGGGGGGGGGGGAGCATTCTTCTCTCTGACCATGACACTAATGTACTGTAAGCTGTACCGTAGTAATTATGAAGAGGTGCACCTTGCTGCAAAGGCTATTTATAGGTTAGGGTGGTTGCCACTTTTTTTGTACAGTTGGTTGACTTGGGTGCAGGGATGTACTGGATGCCTTTGCCCACCATTGTGCTTTTGCTGGGCGTCACATGCGTCCATGTGCCTTTAGGAGAGGTGGGCTCCCTCCAGGCACACCTGCCCTTAATCTATCCATTCCTATATGTGCTCCTTCTATGGAGGCTCTGGAAATTTAGAGTTAGGACCACAGTATAAACAGAGGAGCCTTGATGTGGGCACTGTGGCTTAAGCATATATTTGCAAATGTGTGCATAAAAACCCCCCACTGGAGGAGTGGAAGAGAACTCCTGTGGCAATCTGTGAAGCTCTGGTGAACTCCATGCCCAAGAGGGTTTAAGGCAATGCTGGAAAATAATGGTGGCCACACATAATATTGACAATTTGAGCCTAATTTGGACATTTCAACTTAGGGGTGTACTCACTTTTGTTGCCAGCGGTTTAGACATGGCTGTGTGTTTTTTTGAGGGGACAGCCAATTTAAACCCGGTTTACAAGCTGTACACTCAATACTTTACATTGTAGCAAAGTGTCATTTCTTCAGTGTTGTCATAATAAAAGATATAATAAAATATTTACAAAAATGTGGGGGGGTGTACTCACTTTTGTGGGATATTGTAATAAATTCTGCTAGATGCGGCACTGCAATTTACATCTCATTCATAAAGTGTAGCCCATGGTATGGAGCCTGCAGTGTGTCATGCAGGGTGGATAAAAATCTATTTTTTTTTAATCTAAATTTCATTTTTATTTTGATCAAATTACAAATGATTTTGGAGTAAAAATCTATCTAAAGATAATTTTATTTTATTATTTTCTTTTATTATGTTATTCAGCATTAAATGGAGCTTAGTTATGTAGCATGAGGCTGTATATTCCGCAATAATGGGATTTTTGACTTACCATAAAATCCATTTCTCTGATGTTCATTGATGGACAAAGCTCCTGATATTCATAACCATTGGGTTATACTGCCCCCTACAGGAGTAGGGCACTAGGCAGAAAATAATTCTGGCTACACCCATGGGCAGTCCCACTTAGTAGCCACTTAGTTTTGTTCCAAGCAGTGTCAGGAGAATTATAACTCCACAGAGGGGTGGGTGCTGTGTCCGTCAATGAACATCAGAGAAATGGATTTTACGGTAAATCAAAAATCCCATTTTCCCTTTCGTTCAAACACAGCTCTTGATACTCATAACTATTGGGATGTCCCAAAGCAGTGTTAAACATGAGGGGTGGGAACAACAAAAAAGTTCCCAAGGCCAACCAGGCAACAGGAGCTCACCCAAACAACTGGAGCACACCTGGAAAAAAACAACACACCCTCAAAGAGGATCAGGTCCTCTTAAACAGCAGCCTGCAAAACCTTTGCAGCCAAAAGAAGCATCCGCAGATGCCAACATATCCACTTTATAAAACTTTGTAAAAGTGTGCACCGACAACCAGGTGGCCACTTTGTAAACCTGCGTCACTGACGCCTGATGACGGAAAGCCCATGAGGCACTAAGCGCCCTAGTAGAGTGCGCCTTGACAGGGAAAGAAGGAACCTGACCCCTGATGGAATCAGCCTAAACCACCCTCTGCCTGATCCATCTGGAAATGGTCGAAGAAGAAGCAGGCAACCCTTTTTGAGGTCCATCCGGGAGAAAAGAGAGAGTCTAACTTCCTGAAAGATTCCGTAGCTACCAGGTACACCCTAACTGCCCGGACCACATCCAAGGTATGCAAGGCAATTTCCTTCAGATGTTTAGGCCTGGGACACAGGGAAGGCAACACAATGTCTTAATTCAAATGAAAATCAGAGACAACCTTTGGAAGGAACGACATACAGGGGAAAGAACAACCTTATCCCGGTGAATCAACAGGTAAGGTGAACGACAGGATAACGCCACCAGTTCCGACACCCTGCACGCAGAGGTGATAGCTACTAAAAAGGCCACCTTCTGGGACAGCGTAAGCAGGGCAATCTTGCAAATATTTTCAAAGGGAGGGTTCTGTAGAGCTGAAAGTACCAAATTAAGATCCCAAGGCGGCAATGGAGCCTGCACTGGAGGAACCAAATGTTGGACACCCTGAAGAAAGGTACACACCAGGCAGTGTGTGGCCAAAGGTCGTTGGAAGAAGACCGCCAAAGCTGACACCTGGCCCTTGATGGTACTCATTGCCAATTTCTTTTCAACCCCCAGTTGAAGGAAGTTCACCACTGAGAAGGAGCGAGGAAGAACCCCAAGAGACTCACACCACGCAATGAAAGTCTTCCACGTACGATGGTAGATCTTCCTAGAGGTAGATTTCCTAGTTTTCAATAGTGTAGGAATCACGGATCCACTTATCCAGATAAACCCCTTTCCTTCAGCACCTGTGGTTCAACAGCCAAGCCGTCAAAGCCAGCGACTGTAAAGCAGTATGAAAGATTAGTTCTTGGAACAGCAGATCCTCACTCAGAGGAAGCTGCCAGGGAATGTCGGCGACGAGCCGCACCAGATCGGCGTGGCCAGTCTGGAGCCACTAACATGACCGCAATCCCTTCTACCTCGATCTTGCGTAGAAGTCTTGGCAGAAGCTTGAGAGGAGGGAAAGCGTAAATCAAATGACACTGACCCCACGGAGCCACCAGTGTGTCTGTGGCATCCGCTAAAGGATCCCTTAACCCTGCCACAAACCTCTGCACCTTTCTGTTGAGCCGAGACGCCAACAGTTCCACCTCGGGGGTGCCCCACCAGAGACACAGCTGATGAAACACCTCCGGATGAAAGGATCACTCCCTGTGGTCCAACGCCTGCTGACTGAGGTAATCCGCCTACCAATTTTCCACCCCGGGAATGTGTACAGCAGAGAGGGCTGGAACGAACCGTTCTGCCCACCTTAGAATGCCGGCTACCTCCAGAGCCACCAGGACACTTCTTGTGCCCCCTTGGTAAGTGACATAAATCCACGGCCGTGTGTTTTGCCTAAGTCTATCTAGCAAGGTTACTTTGCGGTATAATCGAGGAAGCTCAGACCTCTGCAGTGTATAATTGTGCTTTTACTATACAAAACATGCTGTACATACAAAACTATTACAATATTAGGAACATAATACAAGACTGGCAGATATAACAATGCCTAACAAATGAACAGCCTACGGTCTGTAAACAGCAGAAATACGCTTAAAGTTACTTAACTTATTATGCCCAAGTAGCCCAGTACCGCAATCCCCGGCGTAGCAAAGCTAGCACCGGGGCTAACACTTTTGTGAAGACCAAGGAGCAGATGTGACACCAAAGGCTATCGCCACAAACTATAATGCTCCTCTCCCACAGCAAAATGGAGAAAATGCTGGTGACTGGCACATATGGGAATGTGAACGTAGGCATCCTTGATATCGATAGAGGTGAGGAAATCCCTCTGACGCAGGGATGCCACCACCGTTTGAATATACTCCATTTTGAACTTCTGTACCCGCACAAAGCAGTTTAGAGCCTTGAGGTCCAGGATTGTATGCACTTTACTTCCTTCCTGGGAACTGTAAACAGGTTTGAGTAAAAACCCTAAAAATGTTCAGAGGTTGGAATCTGGGACAATAACCCCTTGAAGGAACAGGTCTTGTACTGCCCCAAACAGGCCCTGTAAGAGGTCCGGGGACAAGGGCAAGTTGGAAGAAAAAAACCTTGCTGGGGGACAAGAGCGAAACTCGATCTTGTAGCCAGACCGAATGACTTTGTGGACCCACTTGTCTTGCACTAGGGAAGTCCACGGGTCTGGAAACCAGCGAAGACATCCCCTCATCCCTGATACGGGTGAGGGCGCACCTTCATGCAGAAGGAGCCTTGTCACTGGGTCTTGGGAGATCGTCAAGGCCTTTTTGAAGTCTGATCCGCAGACCAGCACTTGAGCCAAAAAATACACAGAAGGACCACTGCCAAAACAGAGAGGCGAGAAATCAGGGGAGCCACATCCAAAGAGGCCTCACAGATAAACTACAGCCCTAGGACCAGCTGGTCCACCAGCTCTGAGCTCGGCAAAGGAAGGGGGGAGCTGTTCTCCCTCCAGGTCACGGTGTAGGAGCTTAGCCCACTCGGTCAGAGTTTACGACACTAGGGCAATGGTGAATTACGGCCTCATTGCCGAATCAGCCAGAGTGTACATATTGTGGGCCACAGCCTCCGCCTTCCGGTCAGCCGGATCCTTAACCACTTAAGCCCCAGCCCTATTTCGGACACTTTTTGTTTACAAGTTAAAACCAGTATTTTTTCCTAGAAAACTACTTAGAACCCCCAAACATTATGTATATTTTTTTAGCAAAGACTCTGGAGAATAAAATGTCAGTCATTGCAAAACTTTTTGTCAAGTGGTATTTGCGTTACGATCGGGGTTACGTCATCGGAGCCCCGATCGATGCCGTTTACGGCATTCATCGGGACTCCATCCAGCCGGCGGACGTGCCGGCTGGGTGCTCGGGGCTCCCGGTGGGACGGGAGCCCCGGGCAAAGCCACGGAAGGCGGCGGGAAGGGGGGGACGTCCCCTCCCGCCCCCCCGGGTAACGATCGAGCGGCTCCCGAGCCGCATTGGTCGTTACCGACGGAAAGCCGACCGTCGGCTTCAAACCACGGTACCGGGATGGTGCCTCTAACTAGAGGCATCATCCCGGTATAAGCCCGCAAAGTGTACCGACGTATCGGTACGTTACTATGCGGTAAGTGGTTAAAGGCCGGGGACTCTTCAACCGGAATCATAGTTGCCTTGTTTAATCTGGAAACCAGAGGGGCACAGTCCACTTCTCAAGAAGAGACTCCTCATAGGGGTAACACCTAGTAAAGCGCTTAGGGACCCCACAGGGATGCTTTGGTCATCCCCACTCTTTAGCAACAGTTCTGTCAAAATATGCAGGGCAAGGAAACACCTTTGCCACTTTGGATGGCTTGTGAGTGCCAAAGGGCACCTGCGCCTCCGTCGCAGCTTCAGCTGCATCCTCCATCTTCAGGGTCTCATGCACAGATACAATCAGTGCATTCACCAGCGCCTTTTTGAGTGCGGGCGCAGACGTGGAGGAGTCATCCTCACTATGAGAAGATTCCATGTGCGTGGTTGCAGACCCAGCAGGGTGACCCATGTCCGTAGCGGCCGAATCAGATTCAGGATCTGATAAGACCGGTGAGGCAGGGGAAGGCGGGGGGCACTTTTTGCTAGCGGGCCCCACAGCCTCAGAGAGGGGATCAGGTGGGGAAATGCTCCAAAGACTCCATGAGTTACCAGGGGGACCCCACAAAAAGTGTAAAACACTGCTAAGGGACAACCCCCACTGCGCTGGCAGCACCACCCAACCACCAGGCACAAAGCACCAAGCGATCCTCAGCAGAGCGGGAGATGACCCCACCAGACTCACCACCCACAGAAACAGGCACCTGCAGCCACCAGGAGAATCTGCACGACACATGTGGTGATCAGAAGGTAAAATGATCCAGTAGTCAGCACCAGGGGATGGGGAAGGGGGTCCCACAGCCAAAATCGCCGCCCACAGGGCTCCACTATCATGGCCGCCACTATTTCCAATGGCAAACCACAAGAAAACGGCCCCCGGACTACACAAACATGGCCGCGACATATAGACACACAGGCTACAACAAAATGTCTGCCCCGTGCAGCACCATGAGGCTTATAGGGACCCAGGAGGGAGAACAGGCCCCAACAACAGATCCACTCGATCTAGATTATCCAGCCCATCACCCAGTCCGGCAGTTGATTGTAGATCTCACAGGAAAAAATCCAGGAGAAAAATATTTTGTATCAATTTTTGCCAGGACCAAAGATCCCAGAAAGAGAATAGGTCCTTACTCCTGATTAGGCAGAAAAAAACTGAGTGGCTATAGCAGAGAGAGGGAGTATATCCCCTGGGACTGCCCATGGGTATAGCCAGAATCCTTTTCTGCCTAGTGTCCTACTCCTGTAGGGGGCAGTATAACCCAATGGTTATGAATATCAGGAGCTGTGTCCGTCAATGAAAGAAAGAGAAATTTACATTTTGGTAAACCTATTCAATGAATCCAAGTTCTGGAAGCTGAGATAACATGCACTGCATTGATGCATTCACAAAATTTCACACTAACTACGAGCAAAAAAATTTCTGATACTTTTGGGTATGGAGGAGCATGTGACCTCACCTGACAGCCCTGCAGCTCAGTGATTGGCCTTGCACTGGCACATGGGGGTGGAGAGAATACTTAGCCCTGGGCAAGCTATAGGGTTGTCTTTCTTCCTTCACAGCAGCTAAATGGAATATCAGAAGAGCTAAGAAAACACGTGCACATGGGGAGAAAAGCATTAAGTGGTTGTAAACTCCCATAATAAGGTTTCCTATAGGTACTGTAAATAATATCGCCTAAATGTACACCGTTTAGGAGATATGCAGCCGATGACGTCATCTGTGCATGCGCTCTGAAGGAACCGCCACCTGTCCCGTTCCTTCAGAGCCCTGTTCTGTGACCAGCAGCTCCTGCATGCATGCATGATTGTGACGTCATGGGGCTCCGGCCCATCACACAGCCGGAGTCTGCTGACTCGGAAGGAAGACAGGTAAGCTTCACATAATGTGCTAGTATGCGATGCATACTCTGCTTTGCCCCCTCCTCACTCACTGGAGTGCTGGGCTGTGGAGGGAGCAGGAGCGGCCGGCTCAGGCTTTTAGCAGCTCACTGAGAGACTGAGCCAGGTGCCAGTCCCAGCATGTGGGCAGATCCTGACTATAAATGGGATGACGCCCAAGCCTGGACCAACTCTGCAGACCTAAGCCAACAGTTCACAGGAGTGCTTTGGTTGTACTTCTCCTTTAACTTTTGTATTTTCCTGTATGGGCAGGGTTTACCATTAAAGTATAACTAAAGGCAAAACTTTTTTTTTTTTTTGTTTTGGATAAAGCTAAGAGGGTTTAGAGTGCTTGTAAGTTTTTATTGTATCTGTGCCCCCGTTAGGGAGATTCACCCTATTTGTCGGGTTTATCATTAAAGAAAAAAGTAAAACAAAATCTTAAATTTTGGGTTGTACTCAGAAAATTATTAGATGGGAAATCTTCCAATGGTGATACTAGTTCTGGTTGCCTGGGGGTTGCCAAGGAATTCCCTTATTTTCAGGGATTTTGTTTGTCTATGGGACTGGAAATGAAGGGAAATCTCTTATTTTAGAATATGGCCTGTTTCACACTACACCAATGGACTACTAATTGTTGACCACCTTGGCGTTGTTTTGTATACTTACTGCTGGAATATTTATGGTACCTTGATTAGGAGAGCCTGAGCCAGCCACTCCCGCCCAGCCAGTGTGGACGGGGGTGTCAGAGCAGACAGCATCGATTGACAGTCACCGGCTCTCTTCTCACAGAGCTCGGAGCGGTGTTTGATCACTCGGTTCTCAGTCTTAAGCCTCGTACACACGCAACGAATTTCCGCCGACCGGTCGTCCGTCTTTTGTCCAGAGTGGTGTCTGTTGTTGGAATGTGCCTAGACTGCACACGAATTTTCCCGCACGACAGAATTCTACTTCAGAAGTGATGTCATGTGTTGGATGGCTTTCTTTGTGTTCTTTCATCTCTGAGCATGCCTAGTCTTGCTCATAAGATTTTTCCCCATCGAAATCTGTACTAATGAGACGAAAATCGGACGTGTTTTGACGGACAACAAAAACTATACAGACTGCACACCAGGATTTTTGCGGCCGAAAAGTCGGAGTCGGTTGTTGGAAGCATCATACTAACAAGCCGAAAATCAGCAGAACGGTCGTCGGACGAAATTTCCCAGCCAAATTTCGACTCGTGTGTGCGGGCCTTTAGAGTCGGCGGGGAACAGATGACAAGTGTGAAGTATACTCAAATATCCCAAACTTCTTTTTTTTAACCCCCCCCCCTCTTATTGATGTCACCATTCTTATATACACTGACTATGATGGCAGTTCATTATTTGGATATTGCTATTTTTTATTGTTTTCGATCTTACTTGAAATGTAATAAAGCGAATTGTAGACCACCAAGAAAAGTCTGTCTACAGAGGACTGAAATAATACTGCACAGTAGCAACACTGGGGTCCTAAAGAGATAAACCCCACACGTTACATGATCTGCATGGAGTTTGTATGGTCTTCCTGTGTTTCTGTGAGTTTCCTGTCATAAGCCAAAAGTATTTTTTATTTTTTTTGCAGGTTACAGCCTGATTCACACTGGTGCAATCATAAGAGCAAGACCATGCTCGGAAAATAAAGAGCACATAATTCAACACATGACATCACTTCTGAAGTTGAATTCTGTCGTATGAGAATTTTCGTATGAAAGTAACCTCTTCACTTTCCATATGAGACTAGCATGCAACAAAAAACAAAAGAAAATTCGTCCAAAAATCTGATCGTGTACGAGGTTTAGATGTTGATTTACTAAAACTGGAGATGCACTGGGGTGCAGCTGTTGCCAATCAGCTTCAGTTTGTTCAAGTAGGCTTCATTAGCTATAGTTCTCACTAGACTTCAGAAGTTGGACAAAGTACAGAATCTTGGCACCTAAAGCCTTGTACACACGCGTCGAAAATCGGCAGGAAATTTTCGTCCGACGACCGATCTTCTGCTTGTTAGTATGATGCTTCCGACAACCGACTCCGACTTTTCGGCCGAAAAAAATCTGGTGTGCAGGCTATAAAATTTTTGTCCTCCGTCAAAACACGGCTGATTTTCGTGCAGTCAGTACAGATTTCGACAGGGAAAAATCTTATGAGCAAGACTGGGCATGCTCAGAGACGAAAGAACACAAAGAAAGCAAACCAACACATGACATCACTTCTGAAGTAGAATTTTGTCGGCCGGGAAAATTCGTGTGCAGTCTAGAGCACATTCCAACCAACAAAACACCACTCTGGACAAAAGATGGACGATCGGTCGGCCGATAATCGTTGCGTGTGTACTAGGCTTAAGGTGCCACAAATACCTACAAGCTGGCACAGTATGTTGGAAGTAAGTAGTCAGTGGTGCTGGAGGTTTTGAAAAATCTGACTTGTCAACTTTTTTCTACATTTTAATGCTTTGGTAGGCCCATAGAAATCAGTGGCTACAAATCAAATTGCATATAACGTGCATTTTGATATGTTGCCAACGTGTATTAACAAGCCTTGGTTAATGACTGCTAATGTACACCAAATCCCTAACGTCAATAAAATTGAAAAAACAAACCAATGCACATCAAAATACACGTTAATGCACATAGAAAACACGCATTGACATAATGCACCTGTCTAACACAAAAAGAATATGCATCTCTATGCACACACATAAATCTAAATGGGATCTCAATATTGCAGCATCACTAAGACTGCAGTTCTCATGCAAATAATCCACAATCTGCTACTAAAATGATACTAAGAAATAAATTCACACTGCCGCGATTTGTCAGGCGGCTTGTCAGCCTGACAAGTCGCGGGATGTCGCGGTCCATTGAGTAGTACAGGACCTGTTCTAATAGGAGCGACACAAGTCGCTCCGACTTAGAAAAAGGGTCCTGTACTACTTTGGGGCGACCTGGAGGCGACTTGCATAGACTTCCATTATGTGAAGTCCCTGCTAGTCACGCCGAAGTCGCGGTGCACGCGACTTCACAGGTCACCCCCCGAAGTCGTGCCGCTTCAGTGTGAACCGGCAGAAGAATTAGATAATAAACTTATAACATTTTACCTGACCCAGTCACTGTTTTGTTTTTTTTTTAAAAACTAACAAAAGTGTTTCTGATCCAGAACAGACAAAGCTGGGCTTATTACAAATAATGTCAAAAAAGGGTTACAGCAGGCAGCAATGAGTCGAACCCGGTTTGAAGGAGAACTAAAGACAAAAGGCAGCATAATCTATACCAAATAAACAAAAGAAAAGCTATTTATATGTGTTTAGAACAGTGTTCCACAAAGTTTAGTCTTCTACAGGATTTATACTGTATAGTCAACAGTCTGCTCAGCACTTTACAAAAAGGATGGAGACAGTACAGTAACAGTACAATTGAATACAAGAGGGATCAGAGGGCCCAGCTAATGTAAAAGGGACTATAGTAAAAATCTCTACCCCCTCCCTTAAAGGGTTAGTTCACCTTCACAAAAAAACTGCCTATGCATACAACAAACTGTGCAGCTCTGACTAAAGTTGAATAATGGCCTTACTATAGGTGCAGGTCATTTACATAACTCCCCCAAAGCCTGACTGGAATACTCCCGGGACATTGCTAATTGAGGCCTAGTTGTTATTGCTCACTTCCTCTATCACAGGAGTGAGCTTCTTCTCTGATTCAGGTGAGGACATGTTCTCTCCCCTGATGCAGGAGCTCTGTGTTCATCATTCGAGAGCTCACTCCCGTGATGGTGGAGGTGAGCAGTAACGACTAGGCCTCACTTAGCAACCTCTTAGGAGTATTCCAGTCAGGTTTTGGGAGGTATGTAAATGGTCTACACTAAAAGCAAGGGCATTCATTCAATTTTAGTCAGAGCTGCACAGTTTATTTTCATCTACAAACACCCCTTACCTGCATAGGCAGTTTTTTTGGTAAACTAACCCTTTAATTCAACAATTAATAATATAGCCATTGGAGTGGATTAAAACATGATAACTGTTGATATGCAGGCATACATTTAATGTTTGACTGGGTTCACACTTGTGCGATATGGGAACCAGCGTGATTCCTGTGCGGGTTCCTGCATTGCACCTGAATTGCTAGCGGTTCACACTGACATCTGCGAACCGATGTGGGTGTCAGTGTAAAGTTAATGACATCCCTAGACCGGTTTGCAGATTGCAGTGCGAACTGTGAAGTGCTGCAGGAATCAGATAGCATAGGTGTGAACACCCATGGGATCTGATTCCAGTGTGAAGCAAAAAAAGGGCCATGCACGATTTTGGTGCGAATACAAGGTGATTTCAGATACAGTTTGTATGGCTGAATTCGCATTGCACAGACATCGCATGTGATCTGCACTGCAATGCGGTGCAAATCACATGCAATGTTTGTGATCGCACAAGTGTGAACCCAGCCTTATTGGTTACCCCTTATTAAAGTGACAGCCTGTCCACCCCTTGTACTATTCAAGTACAATGATGCAATCTGACATACTATGAGAGTGCATTGCCTCTGTTGACATTCTCTTTAATTAGGTCAGACCACATCAATTAGGCATGCTATAGACGATGCGATTTTCTTTCCTGCAACCACGTATTCCCCCATCCCACAGAGCTATTGTGTTCTGCCAGCGGGCACGGAGAGCCATCCCAGCTGTGAGAATACAGTGTTTATTGCTAGCAGCTATAGCCACTGCCAATTCCAACCATCTATGACCCGCTAGTTGAGCCACTGAAAATCCTTCATGCACAATGGTTATATACTGATATGTTTGCTATTCATGCCCAATAAATGGGGTCCTTGAAATATCGAAAAAAAAAACACCTGTATGAATAGCACTTCATGAATAAGGCAGATCATAGACGGTGTGATTTTCTTTCCTGCAATGAAAGAAAATCGCTCAATACCCCCATCAACACACCCAGCGTTGATGGGAGAATCCCTCTCGCGAAAGCTATTGTGTTCTCCCGACGGAGGGGTGCGGGGAGCCGTCCCTGCAGGAGAGCACAGTGATTAATGCTAGGGCAATAATCGCATGCCAAAAGTCCAACGTGCTGGCCGTACCCAAGTTGATTGATGGATCAAATTTGGTACATTCCGCCTGCCCATTGATGGGTTGAGCCTTGGCTGGTCCCTGTTAAAGCGCCCAAGATTCAAACCATCTATGGTCAGATTAAACATTAAGGTAAGTTCCCAGAGAGTTATACCCTTCTCTTCCATTTGTGCCAAGTCCTATTTGCTGCACAGTAACTGAAATTGGACAGTACTGGCCATTCGTCTAACACAACAATGTACTGGACACAAACACATTTAGATCTATGAATATGTGTAGTGGTGCTTTTTTTGCAGTGTTGGGCAGGTGCATCATCAACATGCATTTCCTTTGTGTATTAAAATGCGCTTTAAAAGATGTTTTTCACTTTTAGATTTGGAGTGGACACAGTTAACTGCCATTGATCAATATCCATTACCAACGCATCATGTGTTGCCATTGACTTTTGTGGGCATCCATACACCGAAACAAGGGACAAAAAGTCCATGCACTGCAGGACTAGGATAGGCACAGGAAATATTTTTATTGTGGGGAAGGTGGACACATGATTTTTAGCCCGTTGCAAAGCATGCGTTAACACATAATGTAAATGAGCCTTTAAATTGACCATACACATTGCAAGCTGGTCAAACAATATTCTTTAGACTTAACTATATACTGCAGTGCAAAAACCTGTCTGCATGGAAACAAATGAAGCTGATTTTTTAGGTAGGCCCTCACACTACATAGTTTTGGTATAAAGAGTTTGAGAGCTTGTACAATCCGATTGTCATGTGTGTGGCCAGATTACAAGGAGATTCATACATAATGTAAAGAGACAGACTGTAATTCCTCCTGACTATTCAGTACTTGGCCGAGTGTGTTTACTTAAAATCCTTGCCTCATTGGCTGTATTTTTTTCAAACCACTGTGAACACACTCAGCTCAGTTTAAATAGATTTATGATTACAAATTAGACTACACATGAATGAACTGGATATGTCTCCGTACTACCAAATAGCATTATAGTGCCTTTCCTACCATAAAAAAGAGCTCTGTGCTGCATCATGTCCCTTACATTATACGCAAAGGTGGCATGGTCTCTGGCTGCCAAGTGCATTGTGGGCACTTGATATTATTAATCACGATTAAGCCCATTGGGTGAAACATGTTAGAGAGATGGTCCTGGGGGTGAAGCTCGTCAGATGATTCAAGTTTTGCCTGTGAAGACAACATCATTGTGCAGCTTTTTCTTTGAATCATAACTAGCTATGTGTGGAGGAGTGACAGACAGGCTCCAAGCCAGCACCTGATTTACAGATTAAAAGACATCGACTTAACCATGGGTTCTGTGCATGGCGACTGGCCAATCAAATTTTAGAGGAACAATTATTCAAGCCTGTTCCAATTGTCATTATTCCTTATGACAATCCACAACAGCAGTGCCTACCATTACTGATCTCTTCTCCACTCTGCAGGGTAAAAAGCGTTGTCTGGCTGAGCCAAACTATTTTATATAAATACCTGGCACTGGATCCTAGTGTTTGAGCTTAGCTTGAGCTTAAAAAATGTCTGACCTCCCATGTAAGTCTATGGGTACCTCAAGGCTGCCCCTACGATGGGTTATTTTCTAGCAATTTCATCCACTTCCAAATATTGGATTGCAAAAAACATTGCCAAGGCAACCTACCACCAATAGTTTATGTATTTATATTTATATGTCCTATAAGTATGTTGTTAGGTCCCCTTGGTCCCTTGACGATTTGGGCATCAAAAGTACATAAAAGTAGTGGAAATTGCTAGAATATTTCCCCTTGTAAAGGCCCGTACACGTGATAAGAAAATTGGAAGTAAAATTTCGTCCGATGAACGATTTGCCGATTTTTGGATTGTTAGTATAGTGCTTTCGACAGCCGATTACGAATTTTCGGACGACAAAAAATGGATGTGCAGTCTATATAATGTTTATCGTATGTGAATACAATGTACGATTTTCGTTTAATTAGTACAGTTTTCGTCCAAAAAAAATCATAAGAGCAAAACTAGGCATGCTCAGAAACTAAAGAATACATACAAAACAATTCAACACGTGACATCACTGAAGTTGAATTCTGTGGTACGAGAATTTTCGTATGAAAGTAACCTCTTCACTTTCCATATGAGACTAGCATGCAACATAAAACTAAAGAAAACTTGTCCGATAATCTGATCGTTTAGCCAACATAAAGATGAGGACTGAAAATCACAAACAATGAGGCTGATTTACTTAGGGCTCGTTCACACCAGAGCGCATGCTAAAACAGCTTAAAGGTTGTGTTTGTTGTGCGGTGGGATTGAGGCAAGGTGCATTAGGCCCCTTTCACACATGCTGTCCGTTTGTCCATTTTTCATCCATCCATTGACAGATGAAAAACCGACATCAATGCATCTCTGTGGATGTACTAAAAAACTGATAAAAAACTGATGAATACTTCATCCATTTTGACGTGACTGAACTGATAAAATGAATGGTCCGCATGTGTGAAAGGGCACTTGCATTGTTACAACACTGCACTGTTTACCTTTTTTCTTTCTTCTTTTTTTTTTTACTTAAATGAAATATAATTTTGTTACATTTCAATCATTTCTATGCAATGCAGCTGAACTGTGGTATGGCGACTAACAGTGACATACAGGGGTTGATTTACTAAAGGCTAATAGACTGTGTACTTTTCAAAGTGAAGCTGCGCCAGAGCTTAGCAAATGAGGTGAAGGTTCACTTTGCAAAGAAATACCCACATGCAAGGAAAAAAAAAACAGCATTTTTGCTTCCATATGATTGGATAGATAAAGTCAGCAGAGCTTCTGCTCATTTTCTAAGCTCTGGAGCAACTTTGCAAAGTGCACAGCATTTTTGCCTTTAGTAAATCAACCCCAAAGTGAGATGAGGTGCAAAAACGATGCAGCCTATCTGAATTGTTACGCAACACACTGCAACCCAATACAAGGCAGCATTGTGGTGTTAAGAGGGCACATAGATAACAATAGCTATTTCTATGTGCCCGGGGGTTGAGCAGTGTATGCAGAGCAACACTTCTCAACGGACATTGTGTTATCGAAACCTAAAGCCCCCCCCCCCAGCAGAATACAATAGTGCTGTGGGAGGCATTCCCCCATCAACACTGAATGTGCTGATTGGGGAATCCAGCTATTTTTTTTGCTTCCACTGCTGATGGAAGTAAAGAAAATCAAGTAATCTTTGGGCTGCCAGCGGAAGGAGTTCTGACAGCGGGAAGAGTTCCCTGCTATCACAACGCACTGATCAGCACCGCAGGCTATAGTCAATGGTGCAGTATTTATCTGACAGGATGGTTGATCTGAAGTCGTTCAATAGAATGACTTCCGTACAACCAGCCTGCCCATAAATACATTCAAATTTAGTTAGTCCCTGCTGGACCAGCTGAATTCAGATCCCTGTATTGGTGGCTTAAAGGAGTTGACTCTTCACATAAATTGTGTACAATTTGAATTATGTAAAACATAAGCTTCTGTTTACGTATTAAATCTGATAATGGTTTAATAACTGAAGTGATTATTATGTATGAAGATGCTCAACTCCTTTAGTAAAAAGGCTTCTAAGCCTTTCCAGACAGAAACTGCTATGAGTGACTCTATTATGGCGCTTTTCCACTGCATGGTACGGATCGATTTGGCTCGGTTTGGCTTCTCCACTGCATGGTACTGCATGGTACGTGTTAGAACGGTTCGGTACGGTTTGGTACAGCGGCGCTTTTCCACTACATGGTACGGCTCGGTACGGCTTGCTTAAACAGTACTACCTCGGTTGGGGTTCCAAGCGGGCCGTACCGATACCATATCCCACAATCCTTTGCATGCATCATTGATTGTTTGTCACTACTAGCCACTGATTGGTCAGAGAATCATTGTAATCCCACCCACTTACTACTTATTGGAAAAGCAAACTGAGCCGAGTAGAGCCTATACAGTGCTGAAAGGTACCGACTCGTACCACACAGTGGAAAAGCAAACTGAGCCGAGCTAGGCCAAGCAGTGCCGAGTGGAGCCGAGCCAGTACTTGCAGTGGAAAAGTTCCATTAGACTTACCATTCAGGCCCAGTTCACACTGGTGCGACATGCACTCCGACTTTGGGAGCATATGTTGCATGACGTGTACAAATCAATGTTTCTTTATGAGAGCCACCTCATTTGGTCTGACACAAGTCGGCTTGACTTTGAAAAAGGTTCCAGCACTACTTTGGTCCGACTACAGCCCATTTAATATCATTGAAGTCGGATTAAAATCGGATCCTCGTCCTAACCATTCGACTCGTGACATCTGACATGGTAATTACAGAAGCAGGAAAATGAATTTGTCATGCTGGGGTTGCTTTGATTGGTCAAAGGGCAAGTCAGAATATCTCAAAGTCTGAGAAAAAGTGTATCCTGCTCATTCAAGTCGGATGGAAGTAGGACTGATGTTGCAGGGCAAAGTCAGATCGACAGACGTACAACAGTCTTACATACCAGTGTGAACCTGGCCTCATGAAGAAACCTTTAATTGATATGAACGTCATATCACAGCCGTTGCCAAACCTGCTGTGACTTTCCAACTCCCCCAAATCAGTCCACATTGGTACATTGGTAAGTAAAGTGTCTTCATTTTTCTCCAGTGAAGTGAGAATGATAGCTTATCAGAAGCAAATTTTTCAAACCATGTTAGTAATCTCTTTAAAAGATAGTGAGAATTTCCAATGCTGGCAAATACTCCAACACTGATATTTCTCCCACAATATGTATAACTACGGATGTACAGTACTAAGGTAAGCTGCTTTTGTATGATTAATTCTATAGTAAACTTGTTAATTTACATAAACCTAGCAGAGCTGGCCATTGGATTAAAACCCAATTAACACATGTAAGTCAAGCAAAGATGGGGGTGGGTAGCAGATGGGGGCTGGGAGCAGGTTAACAGATGTAGGCTTGTATACTACCATTTGCTGGCAGGCAGTTTTAAAATAATTGATCACTGAAAGACAAATAATAAAAAAAGGAATGCCAAATTCGTATCTGATGTTTGTCCTTTCTCCTGCACAAGTAATATCAAAGGTTAGAGCATAGCATTCAACAAATTTTATGTCTACAATGACTATTCTGCAAACACAAAGGGAACACTGACTGCAATTTGGACATTTTGCAATTTGTTTTTGTAGCTATTACAGCACTGTGATGAGGTAACATGAGCCTGCGGTCATTAGGCAGAAAACCTTGTTGTGTTCTATTTACTGTCCTTCATGCACAAATAATTTCCTAATTCAGTTGATTGCGCCTAACTGTTCAGCTAAGAACTGCCACTATTGTCCTGCAAATTCCTACCAATTTAGTAAGTAAATGATGTGAATAGAATACAAACTGTAATGTAGGCCACAGAAAGTCATGATACCTACAAACAGTTGTAGCACTATATAATTGTTTCCCATTATTACAACTCCCTGGGACCTGTGAAACCAGTTAGTGGACACTGCTGGTGATACTCTGTGTGCACAATGTGAACTTTAAAACTAGCCATAGATGGTGTGATTTTTTTCTTGCAACCGCTCGATTCCCCTTTCAACACAGTCATTGTTGATGGGGGAATCCCTCCCATGGAGCTATTGTGTTCTCCCGGTGGGGGAAGCCGTCCTGGCCGGGAGAACACACAGTGATTATTGCTAGCCAGTATAGCCACTGACAATATCCACATGAAAAATCCAACAAGCTGGTCATAGCCAAGTCCATCGATGTATCCACTGCGGTAAAATCAACCTGCTCAAAAATGGTTAAAATATTAGTGGTTGATTTACCATAACTGGAGAGTGCAAAATCTGGTGCAGCTCTGCATAGAAACCAATCAGCTTCCATGTTTTTTTGTCCAAGCTTAATTGAACAAGCTGAAGTTAGAAGCTGATTGGCTACCATGCACAGCTGCACCAGATTTTGCACTTTCCAGTTTTAGTAAATCAGCCCTTGTATGTCCATAGCAGGCATAACCTCAGACAGCACACTAAGCCAACATTTATTTTATTCGATTTTTGTAAAGAGGTACCAGGAATGTTTTTCTATGGTGTCATAATCTTGCTCTGTGTATCTTAGATTAGGTGTAGACAACCTTGGGACTTCGGCTGTTGTAAACTACAGGTCCCATCATGCCCTTGCCTCTGGAATCATGTTTGTTGCTGTCAGTCTTGCAATACCTCATGGGACTTATAGTCCCACAACCGCTAGAGCAGTGTTTCTCAACTCCGGTCCTCAGGGCACACTAACAGGCCAGGTTTGCAAGAAAACTGAAATACATCACATGTGATATCATTTGCTGCTCAGTGATTGCAGTATTCTAGTCTGCATCTCCCCAAGGTAATACTTAAAATCTGGCCTGTTAGTGTGCCCTAAGGACCGAAGTTGAGAAACACTGCGCTAGAGTGCTGAGGTTTGCAGGCTGGCTGGTAAGTGAGCTGGGAAATTTTGTTTGTTGTTTGACATGCGTCGTTCTTCCATGTGCCCCTTGCTGCAAAGGCCAGTTATAGGTTGGGGTAGTTGCCATTTGTTTGTACAGTTGGTTATATGGTATGGGGGCGCACTGGATGCCTTCAGCTGCCACTGTGCTATTTGCTGGGTGTCTAGTGTCCCCCTGTGCCTTTAAGAAGGGGTGGGCTCCCTCCAGGCATACCTGCCCTTAATCTATTCATTATTTTATATGTGCTTCAATTCGGGAGGCTCAAAATTATAGAGTTAGGACTTCAGATAATACTGGGGTGCCATGAAGTGGCCATTGCAGTTTACACATGAATTTGCAAAATGTGTGCAAACTGAACCCCGTGGTTTTAACATGAGCTGTTAAGACAATTTGGTTTGTTGCAGGCTGGCTGGTAAGTGAGCTGGGGATTTTCTTGTTGTTTTTTGGAGTGTTGGGATTGGCTACCCCTGGTTTAAAATACACAGAGCAGGATTGCTGCACTATATAAACACTTTACAAAAATCAAGTGAATGAAATGTTGGTTGAGTGTTTTGGAAATAATCCATCCATTCTCCATTGTTCTCAACCTAAACTAAAGACATAAGCAAGTTTTATAATACATAGCCTATTGGCTAATTTCACTACATATGCTAAAATGATTGTGTTGTTTGAGAAATAAAAACCTCTTTCGAAGTTCAGATCATTAGCAAATAATTGCCTAATGCCTCGTACACACGCAACGATTATCGGCCGACCGATCGGCCGTCTTTTGTCCAGTGTTGTTGTGTTGGTTGGAATGTGCTCTAGACTGCACACAAATTTTCTCGGCCAACAAAAATCAACTTCAGAAGTGATGTCATGTGATGGTTTACTTTCCGTGTGTTTTTTCTTCTCTGAGCATGCCCAGTCTTGCTCATCAGATTTTTGTCTGCCGAAACCTGTACTGACTGACGGAAAATCGGCCGTTCTGTTGACAGCCAACAAAAATTTTATAGCATGCACACCAGATTTTTTTCGGCCGAAAAGTCGGAGTCGGTTGTCGAAAGCATCATACTAACAAGCCGAAAATCGGCCGATCGGACGTTGGCTGAAAATTCACGGCCAAATATCGATGCGTGTGTACGAGGCTTAAGACCTAACCCTCCAGGGTACTGGTAGGTTTAGCTTCAATGGAACGTTAAGTCACGGAGTCAGGAGAGGAGGTGGGGGAATAGTCATTGACAGAATGGATCGCTGAACCTACCTTGTTCAAGCCTGAAGAGTCTTTTCTCCAGCTTCTCCATATCATTAAGCATCAGAACCCGGACCTGCTTAGTGTGCTCCATTGTGGTTTACTGGCTTTGGTTTTCTTCTCAGACAGCAGGCAGCGGTGACATAGAAACACAAGTGACCCCTGAAAAACATAAAAAAGGAATTGAATAAAGAAATCCAATCAACATAAGATGCCATGGCTGAAGCTGCACACTTACATTTTGCAAGCCTGTCAAAGCTAAGTAAAGAGGAAAAAAAAACTGATTTCCAGTCTATGATTGCAAGGTTACAGCACTGAACTGAAGGCTGCACAGCGGGGATCAGAGGGGAAGGTGTGTTGCCATGCACAGAGCTGTCAGATACACAGTGTGCCCAGGAAACAGAGGACTCAGTAATAACATGATGCTGGCATCCAAACAATGCTTGTTATCCAGCAAACAATCTAAATATATATGCATCTCACCTCCTCCTTCGCGTCTCCCCCTTCAAAGACCCTCTAAATGTCCCTGAGACCCAGACAGAATGTAGGACGTGCAGAGAGGGACGGAGTCAGGACAGTGCAAAGACCAGGAACCTCCCATTGGACTCAATGCATCTCTGCCCACCAATCACATGCCAAGTACTAGACACACACAGCCTAAACCCTCCTACTTCTTGCAGGAAAATACAAACAGCTGACTTTTACTGCTCGCCTTCAGCTCCAACCCCCCCACTGAATACACAGTGACATACACAGCTCACACCTTCTGATGTGCTCCTCTATTCATCTGAGATCCTCACTTCAGTCTCTTTCCCAGCAACCTAAACCTGTACAATGGACAACAATCACATCAGCATTTTCATTAACATGCAAAAATCTACTGTGGAATAGGCAGTCCTCTACATAAAGTTTTAAATAAGTGACACTAAACAATAACCTTATTCTCCAAAAAGGATCCAATACACATCCACAACTTAAAGCAGAGCTTGTATTGGCTCCACTCCTTCCCCCGTGCCACCATTATAGCACTGCAAAGACAACAAAATCTTGAATTACGTAATAGGCGGTTTTGTGTATGCGCGGAAAACCGTGCAGATGGTCCAGGAAGCCCATGCATGCACAGGTGTGACACGGTGCTTGTTCTGGACCCAAAACCCTGCGGCAGATCTGCGCATGCGCGTGGCAGAAAAAAACTATTTCTTGCCTAGTGCTGCAAAAAGTGCTGTTTGCAGAACAAATAAACGTCACTAGTTAAAAAAAAAAAAGTATATCCAACTGTAAGAGCTCATTTACACCACAATCTGTGCATTTCTGCATGTGCGTTTGCATATGTTTTTAGAGTGTTTTTTTTAAATATTTTTTTCATTTATTTCAATTTATTTATTTTACGAAGTGGCATTTATACAGCTTTGCGCATTTGGAGTGTGTTTGTGTGCATTCATGTGCATTCCAGTGCAGAAAATGTAACATGCTGTTCTATATTTTAAACACACATGAAAGCACTACAGTGGTGTAAACTAGGCTCAGTGGAATACATTCATTTTTCTTGCATATTCATTTGTGCTGCATGTAATAAAGGCATCTGACTGCATCTAGTGTAAATGAGCCCTAAGAGAGGGAGGAGGCACGGCAACATGACTTATACTTTAGAGTGAAGGTCTGCTCTAATGATCCTCTAATCCAGTGGTCTCCAAGCTGTGGCCCAATCCAAAACAGAATCTCGGCCACCTCCTTGGCCGCCAGGGCACTCTTGGTGCCCCCTTGATGATTGATGTAAGCCACAGCCGTGGCATCGTCCGACTGTATCCGAACCAGAGAGCTGTGAAGGCGACTTGTCCAATGGAGCAGACAAAGCCTGATCGCCCTCAGCTCCAGAATATTGATCAGCAAGAAGGACTCCTCTGCTGCCCAAGTCCTCTGGGCACAAAGTTTCCCCAGCACTCCACCCCAGCCTGACAGGTTGGCGTCCGTGGTCCCCACCGTCCAGAACAACGGTAGGAAAGACTTGCCCTGGCACAGAACAGGTGACTGGATCCACCAGGATAGAGCTGACTTCCTGAGTTGCCTAAAACAAATCTTCTGGTCCAATGACCGAGGCTCCCTGATCCACTTTGCCAGAATCTCCTTCTGCAAAGGTCTCGAGTGGGACTGTGTCGAAGGTCGACACCATCAGGCCCAGAGCCCTCATGCAAGTCCACAAGGAAGTCTGATCGGTTTCCATCAGGAACCTGATCACCCTTTGCAGCTTCTGAAGCTTGTCTAAGGGAAGAAAGACCCTCGCCAGAGCAGAGTCAAGAGTCAGCCCCAGTTAAGTGACCCAAACGGATGGTGTCAGAGCAGATTTCTGGAAATCGATCGTCCACCCGAATTCCTGAAGGGTCTGAACAGTAATAGCGATGTTGCCCAACAGATTCAAATAGGAGACTGCTTGTAACAGGAGATCATCCAGATATCCCACAATCAAGATACCTCGCTGACGTAATAAGGCCAGAACAGGGCCAGGACCTTGGTAAAGACTCTGGCAGCAGAGGCGAGACTGAAGGGTAACGCCACAAGTTGATAATGCTCCTCTGGCACCGCAAAGCTGAGGAATCTTTGATGTCCCTCGAATATGGGGACGTGGAGATACGCATCCTTGATATCGATGGAGGCCATAAAGTCCCCCTGGTTCAATGATGCCACCACTGACCGAATGGACTCCATTCGAAACTTCTGCACCCGCACAAAGCGGTTCAGAGCCTTGAAATCCAGGGTGGGAAGCACCTTGCGTCCTTTCTGGGTAGCGTGAACAGGTGAGAGAACGTTCCTGTGGCGTAACCAGTACCATCACCCTTTGAGCCAGGAGATCTTGCACAGCTGCCCGAAGATCCTTCAAACGCCCTGGACACAGGTGAAGATTTGACTGAAAAAACCTGTCCCCCCGGCCCTGACCAAAATTCTATCTTGTACCCGGACCAAACCAGCTTGCGAACCCAATTGTCCTGAATGAAGGAATTTGAGGGTTCCTGAAAGAAGCACAGACGTCCCCCCCACCCCTGAGACGGGTGAGGGAGCCCCTTCATGTTAAAGAGGACTTATCTGCAGCACCGGACTGACTGGCTTTGGGCTTGCTCCAATGCTTTTTAGCACCTCCAGAAGCTCTAAACGGCTTACCCTTTTCTTGCGCCCCGGAGGCATGAAAAAAACCGTCTGCAGTGAGCAGTAAAGGAAGGACCCCGCTTAGTACGGGGAGTTTTACCTTTGGAGGATTGAGGAAGAAGAGTACTCTTCCTGTCCATCAGATCTTTGATCAACTCATCCAAGGAGTCACCAAACAAATGTTCTCCCAGAAAAGGGAGATCTGCCAGGCTTTTTTGGAAGCTTGGTTAGCTGACCAGCTCTTCAGCCAAACCATGCGTCGTAAAGCAATTCCCACAGCTGAAACTCTGGCCTCCAGGGGAGCCGCATCCAGGGACGCTTCACTCAGGAATATCAGGGCCTGGGCCACCTGGTCCAAAAGTTCCAGCTGTTCTGGAGGAACTATTTCATGGTCCAAGGACCGTTTCAGGGCCCTAATTAATTCCATAACCGACTGTGAAACCAAAACAGACACAAAGACCGGTTTCAAAATGGAACCCGCCAACACGTGAAGATGGCGGGAAAGGGATTCCAACCGCCTGTCCACCGGATCCGAAAAAACTGGAGAATCTTCAACAAGCACAATAGTCGTTTTTTTTCAATCTGGAAACAGGGTGCTCCACTTTACGTTGCATCGTCCAAAGGTTGGAAACTGTATCAGCAAAAGGATACCGGCGTTTAAAGCGTTTTGGCACCACTAGCACGTGCTTAAAGCGCCGCCATTGGTCATTCACAAAATCATGAAAGGTGATGGGACAAGGGAAAACCCTGCCAGACGTTTGAGTCCAAAAGCCACCTGCGTCCAGCTAGCGTGGGCTCATCAGCCAATTTTAAAGTTTAACACACTGAAATAATCAGGGCTTCCGCCAAAGCGCATTCCCCTGCTGCAGCTGAAGAAGACAGGTCCTCTTCACCATCTGACTGCGAGGACAGCAACCCTTCAGATAGGGGGGCGTCTGGGGCAACCACTTCAGCCTCTGAATCTGAGGACACCACCAAAGATGGAGAAGGCAGCGGCCGTTTCTGGCTATTAACCTTTTTCATGACAAAATCAACTTTCTTTGACAGGCTTTCCAGAGCTGCTGAAATTGCGGCCAGCGACTGCGATTCGGACTGTCCGGGAGTCGCACAGAGTGGGTCAGAGTGGGTCTGAGGGTGAATTCACAGCCTGGGACTCTATAATTAAAGTTACCAAAAAACTGAGTACTGTCGCTTTAAAAGTGCCGATCGCGATTCACACCACCGATTGCAGCGGTCTGCAGAGTCTCCTTTTAAAATACACTAACAGCAGAGTGTGCAGGGATATGCCCGCAAAGACCCCAGTACTGTACCACCACCAGAGAAAACCCTCCTGATCATCCTCAGCACATGAAGAGAGACAGGAAATTACTTCGGCCAGCAGCAGGAAGCAGAAGCACAGAAAGTGATCACGCTTGGATGTAAAAGGTCACGCTGCTTAGTGCAGTACAGAGGACCACACAAAAATGGTTGTCAATACATTAAAGCGGAGTTCCGGGCACAAAATCGATGTTTTTTTTTTGTGCCCGTCCGCTAGTTCTGGATAACCTGAAAAGGAATTGGATAGTTAGGTTTTTTTTTTTTTTAAACTCACCTTGTAATTGTAGATCGTAAATACTCACCTCAGGGTACTTCCTCCCTCGGAGCCGCGGCTCTCCCCGTCACTTCCTGCCTCGCGATGATTCCTGGGAGCTGAACGTCATAGCTCCCAGGAATCAATGCGACGGCACCGGCCCCGCACGTCATTTCCGGGCGACGCCGCATGCCCAGAAGCTGTTTAGGAATGCGGCGCCGCACCGGAAGTGACGAGAGGGGCCGGTGCGGCGCATTCTGGGAGAAGAAGACGCGGAAGAAGACGCAGAAGAGGACCGCGCCGGCTTCAGCTGCCCACAAGAGAGATGGAAACGCTGTGGAAGAAATTTTATAAGTAAGTATTTCTTCTAAAAGGTAAGTGCGAACCGGGACAGATCAGAGGCTAGCCATTGTGGAATGTGCTAGCCCTGACTGTCCCGGGGGTATGCTTATTGAAAAATCACATCTGTGCCCGGAACTCCGCTTTAAAATATGAAGCTCAGGGAAAATGGCTGCCCCATATAAGTCAATGGGAAAAAAACTGTACATTGCCCACACTTAAGATGGCGGCGCCCACGGCAAACCATGCAGCCAGGGACCAACACAATGAGGCCCACAGGATCCACAACAAGACCCAGCAATCCACAAGGTATGATGCTACCCCCTCAGGGTAACAGGCGCCCCTAGTCACATAGCCCCCCACGGGGATGGGAGAGGGAGACAGGCACAAAGGCCGGGTACTGGACAGTCCAGGGGGATCTTTTAGGAGGTACAGGTCCTATCATCCCCAGGAGAGGGCCCACATCCCCCCAAGGCCACCAGGGGCAAGCGGGGTCACATTTACTCACCATACCATGGACCGGGTGGGCTCTGCTCCGGGCAGACCTCCCCCCACCCAAAGTGGGAGTGCTGCCAGCCGAGGGGTACGCTATGACTCAGGGCATTCCAGGTCGTCGCATCCCAGTGAGGCATCCGCTCGCCGGCTCGTCCCCATCCGGAAAGGGGCACTGTCGTGGCGAGGCCTAGTGCGGGACTATAACCTGCTCACACTCGTAGGCCAGGCTGGGGGGACCATAAGGATCTAGATTATCCAGTGCGAAGCCCCAGCCGGCATACTTGTAGATCACCAGGAGGATCCCCCTGACACTAGCTAGTAAGTGAGTAAAGAGAAATAAAATAAAATATTATGAAAAGAATAAAAAAAATAAGACCGGAGTCCCAGCAGGAAACCTAGGTCCTACTCCTTCTCTAAGCAGAAACAAACTGGTTTGCTGAGCTGAGCGTGGGTTATGCCCGCAGGGACAGCCCCATGGGCGTGTACATGTAAAATTTTGTACTGCCTAGACTACTCCTGCAGGGGGCAGCATAAACCATTCAGCTGATGAAGATCAGGCTGCGTCTGTCGATGGAGGATAGAGAAAAATATTGTTTTTTTTTCCAGAATTATCGCTCTTTTTTGTTTTTTAGCGCAATAAATAAAAAACGCACAGGTGATCGAATACCACCAAAAGAAAGCTCTATTTGTGGGAAAAAAAGGACATCTATTTTTTTAGGTACAGTGTCGCACGACAGCGCAATTTTCCGTTAAAGTAACGAAGTGCCGAATCGCAAAAAATGGCCTGGTCATTAAGGGGGCAAATCCTTCCCGTCCAGAAGTGGTTAAACAAAAAATGATTCCCATACTTCTCTTTCAAGGTTATACTTCAAGCGCTCAGCTTGTAGGTTTCTATTCTAAACTAGATATGGGATCTGTACAAAATGAGGTAGCTGCGCTCACCTACTGACAAGATGTGGACTAGCAGATAAACGGTATCTCAGTGAATGGAAACTTTGTATCTCTTTCAGTGAGTTCTTTCAATGCAAAGTAAACATGTAAACACTCAGATGAGCAGTAATGACACTTTATGGTGGTAGTTTCCTTTAGTGCCGGGTCACACTTGTGCGATGCGGGAAGGCTGCGAATTCGCAGCCTGTTCCCGCATCGCATCCCCACATCTGGCAGTTCACACTGCCATATGCGATACGCTGGGGGTGTCAATGAAATGTTAACGACACTCCCAGTTTGATTGCATATCGCAGTGCGATCTGACAGTTCGCACAGGATCGGATCGCACAAGTGTGAACCACTGTGCGATCCGATCCTGATGCGGCTGAAAAAATGCCTCATGTGCGACTTTTGTGCGGGTGCAGTGCGAATTTAGCCATACAAGGTGTATGGCTGAATTCGCACTGCACATCCGATCGCATGTAATGAAGGAGCAGTGCGCTCCGATATTACATGCGATCGCCGCACACGCGGAAGTGTGAACCGGCACTTACTGCGGGTTCACACTGATCCGACTTGTCAGGCGACTTGGTCGCCTGACAAGTAGCTTCCAATGCTGTGCAATGGAACCGTTCTAATCAGAGCGAATCAAGACGCTCCGACTTGGAAAAAGGTTCCTGCACTTGCATTGACTTCTATTATGATAAGTTGTTGCAAGCTGCTCTGAAGTCACCCTGCACGGGCGACTTCATTAGTTGCCCGAAGTCGGGGCGACTTCGAGTCGGATTAATGTGAACCGACTCTTAGCCCTAGCGGTGCCTAATTTAGGCAAGCATTTGCACCAGTTTCAATAAAAGTACCAACATGTAAGCCAAATTTAGGCAGTTCTAATTACAAACACTTTAAAGAGCCTGTCACTATGGCCGGCCATACATGGGTCAAATTCTCAGAGAATTTTTTCTTTCGAAAATCATAACTAAGAGTTTTTGTTTGAATTTCGCACCATTAGTGGGCCGCAGCAACAGACAATTTGTGTGTGGCCATCAAATTTGAGTAATCGGCATGTTGGAAATTTTTTTCATCTATACACAGATGTTTTTTTCTAATCAATGATGGGAGAATTGTGTGAGAAATATAATCAAAAAAGAAAGGAGCATGAGATGCGACCTGGGAAGAAAAGAAGATTCACAGCCATGAAAATTCTTCCCTGTAGCAACCTGAGGTGACACTGAAGGCTTGGTTGGTCGAATTTCTAAATCAATGGTGGCCCCATTGGTTCACAAAATGCACTCAATTTCTGATTTTCTAAAGAAAATTAGTTCAGAATTTGACCCATGTATGGGCTGCATATGTCAGCAACAGATTCGTAAGATAAGGAAAACGTCTGGTAATTAGGACCAGCTCTGAGCTAGTACACAGAGACACATCAATGCTTAGGGCCAGGTATGTCAGTGCTTGAATTATTAAGTATATGACAGCTTCCCGCACAGTGCTGTATCGCTGACCTCAGTTTAAAGGCGATATGACCTTGACAGTAATCAGAGATATGTCATTCTATACATAAAACGCTGTATATCATTTTTACACCATTCTTTTTTGAGAAAGCCAGATGAAACACATCAGCAGGATGCAAATAGATGCTACTCGTGATTTACAGTATGTACTTCTGGGAATACAATTTCCTCCTTGCAGAATTCACAAACTGAAGCTGGTCATACACTAGTAGATTATCGAATAAAAATCTGTATAACAATTCACAGTACATTTGATGGCCTGATTGTCATATCAAAGTAGTTAAAATTTAGTTTTGATGGTTACATCTGATTTTGGAACAAAACTACATACATTGTTAGAAATTTTTTTGCTCCAGAAAAATTTTCGATCTTGCTTTTGAATTCCCTCCTCACAAAAGAAAGATGGTTTGACACCACTAACAATTAGAAAATCCAACAAATGATCCTAACATTAACATTTTTTACCAGAATTCTACTACTGCACCAGCTTATGGATCGTCTATCATGGCATCAGCATATCTTTTTTCCTAATTGTTTCAGCTTTCAGGACGATTTGGACTTCAGTTGAAGGAAGTTCATCTATACCTTGATAAGTGTCAAATGGTGTACTACAATGCTTTGGATGGACATATTACTAACTTTATGTGACTGTATATGACATGATACGGCTCATTATCTCTGCCATAAAGCTCTCCAACACCAATTTTGTTCACCTTTTTTTAGTTGTGCATATTAACCACTTAAGCCCCGGAAGATTTTACCCTCTTTCTGACCAGGGGGTATTTTGCGATTTGGCACTGCGTGACTTTAACGGACAATTGCACGGTCTTGCAACGCTGTACCTAAACAAATTTGACGTCCTTTTTTTCCCACAAACAGAGCTTTCTTTTGGTGGTATTTGATCACCTATGCAATTTTTTTGATCACGCGCTAGAATCAAAAAAAGAGCGACAATTTTGCAAAAATAACAATATTTTTCACATTTTTTTATATGAAATTCCCCAAAAAAATTTAAAAATCAAATTTTTTTTAAATTTTTGGCCAATTTGTTTTCTGCTACCTATGTTTGGTAAAAAAAATCACAATAAGCGTATTTTGATTGGTTTGCGGAAAAGTTATTGCGTTAACTAAGGGAAAGATTTTTGTCATTTTTGTTGTTTTTTTTTTTAACGAGTAATGGCGGCGATCTGCGATTTTTTTTTTTGCGGGACTGCGAAATTGCGGCAGACAGATCGGACCCTTGACTGACATTTTTGACAGAGCCTGCTCTCCTCTATGGGGCGGTTGGATGGAAAAGGACTGCATGTCCGTTTCTAACTGATTGTCATGTGACCCGCTGAATGGATGGCAAACGTATCGTCATACGTCTGTTTTCAGTGGATTTTGTCGGATAGGATGTCCTGCGGGTGTCAGCGGTCTGCCACCCCATTGAGGACAATGGGTGGCCCAACCAGGTCCACCTGAAAAACTGACAGGCGGACCCAATAGGTCTGCTGGTGTGAAAGGGGCCTTAGCATCCAGAAAGTTGCACCTACATTGTGCACTGATCTTTCCTGGGGCTAATCATGTCAGCCTATGAACCAACCCTAGGCTGACATGATGAGCTCCCAGGAAAGGAAATTTACGGTAAGGTCCCTTTCACACTGTAGAGTCCGTCGGCAGACTCAGTTTTTCTCAGCGGGGGATCGATCCACCGATTCCCCATGCTGTGTGCGGAGACAGAGCTGTCAGGTCCCCGCTGTTCTCTATGGGGGAATCGGATGAGAATGGACCACCTGTCCATTCTCATCCGATCCCATCCGCTGGACGGATGGAAAATAGGGTTTCCATCCGTCCAGCTTTGATGGACCGGATCGGATGTCAACGGACATGTCTCCGCTGACATCCGATACCCCATAGAGATGCATGGGGCATCCGTTCAGATCCGCCTGAAAAACTGACTGAACAGTCGGCTAGTGTGAAAGGGGCCTAAGAATGGTAAGAATTTTCTGTTTTCCTGGGGCTAATCATGTCAGCCTAGGATTGGTTCATAGGCTGACATGATGAGCTCCTAGGAAAGGGAAATTACAGTAAGTATGGTAACAATTTTCCATAATTCTGCAAGATTTTCATGATTTTTACACAGGTGGAATATTGATTATATTTGGTGCATACATTCTGCTGGACTAAAATATATGATACAAGAACACAATGGGAGGGGGTTACTAAAACTGGAGCACTCAGAAACTGGTGCAGCTGTGCATAGGAACCAATCAGCTTATAACTTCAGCTTTTTTGACAATACCTGGAAGCAAAACAATGTGGATACAATAAATCTATATTATTTGTTATATAATATACCCAGGAATATTTTTGCTAGTTCAAAAAAAAAAAGAGTAACTGCCTGCAATTGATGATACAATAGATTTTTTAGATGAGGGTGTAAATCAATATATAATGTATTCCGTATTGAACGATATATATATCAAGGTCATTCGGCCTCTGACTTAAGACATTCAAATTTAGTAAGCTTAGTGGTTGCAAACGATCACCTTTCACATTCTAAAACAACCCATTCAGTTTAAAATAGAAATGAAAGGCACAACATTTGTGTATAGATATAAAAAAAAAAAAATAAATTATAATTACCTATTCTTCCCTTTTTCATAAGTGATCACATTCCCTCTGTTCTCAGCTGCATAATGGGGCTTTTCCACTGCATGGAACCGAACGGTTCGGATCGCTTTGTGCTTTTCCACTGCATGGTACCGCATGGTATGGTGTTGGAACGGTTCGGTACGGTACGGTATGGCGGCACTTTTCCACTACATGGAACCGAACGGTATGGCTCTCTAAAATAGTACCACCTCGATTGTGGTTCCAAAAGGTACCATATCCCACAATGCTTTGCATGCAGTCACTACTAGCCACTGATTGGTCAGAGAATCGTTGTTATCCCACCCACTTACTTTAGTACTACTTTAGTGGAAAAGCAAACCATACCAAACCGTACCAAACCGTTCCAACACCGTACCATGCCGTACCATGCAGTGGAAAACCAAACCGGGCCAAGCAGGGCCGAGTAGAGCCGAGCGGGTACTTGCAGTGGAAAAGTGCCATAAGAGCTGGGGGAGGAAAAGCAGCAGCACACTGCGCATCCCAGTGAATGGCTGTGCAGCGGGGGCGTGTCAGGACAAATCTGATCATTGGAGGAGAGCACACTGAGTTCCCAGCATAGCTAGAGAACTGACCATGCTGTGCTCTCCTGCTTAATGTGGTCAGTTTTTAAAATCAAGGGGACTAGCAGGAACACCTGGGATTTCACACAAAGGAAGCAATACAAAGGGAAAAGGATATTTTCTCATACAAGTACATGGTACAGCAGGCACATATAAGGAATATGTAATGTTGGGTAACAAACATTTTTTAAATAAAAGATAGATGTTTTATGTGAATTTGGTTCACACTTTCAAAATTTTCTGTTCAATAGTATTACAGTAATGAGAGGAACCTCCTTTATTGGGTACAAAAAAAATTGTACTAACCACTTCTTGCTATATGGCTGTCTAACCCCATCTCCCCAACCCTCCTCCCCACACAGATTTTAACCACTTGCTATCCAGGAAACGTTAAAATGTTTTTTTCACACCAGATTTGTGTAGCCATTTATCAAATTTTCAGGAAAAAAGTAAACTAAAATATTAATTTTAGAATACACAAACATAATATAACACCCAATTTTTTGGTAAAATATAAAAGATGGTGTGTTGAGTAAATAGATACCAAACATGTCAAGACTCAAAATTGCATGTGCCCGTGACTATGGTACCTAAAACGTTTAATAGGGGATGCTTTTAAAGCCTTTACAGGTTATCAGTGTAGAGTTGATCATGAATGAAGCACCTAGAATTATTGCTCTCACTCTAAAGTTCGCAGCAATACCTCACATGTGTGGTGCAATTGCTGTCTTCATACATGTGTGTGCCCTAAGTTTGCATTTGTGTGTATGTGGGCAGGACGAGGCAGTTTTTACATTTTTTGTTAAATTATTTTAGTTACTTTTTTAAATTGTTCTTTTTTTTTTCTTTTTCCTTTTTTTTTTTTTTTACTTTATTTCTATATTTCTATAACAATGTGGTGGCTAACAAGCCCCCTATGTGATAGCTTTGAGCAGATGGCGTGGATTTTTTATGGAGACATCAGGGTTATATTAGACCGCTATCCTGGGGAAAAATAATAAAACCAGCTCATGGCTTCAGCCACTTGCAGCCAGGACATTTTTCCACATTGTGGTCAGCTAGTGGTTAATATAGGCCACTCCAGGTTTCATACTGATCCTTCTAATCCTGCTGCCCTAGGCAATGGCCTACGAATACTATTACAGTAATCACTACCTTGTTCTCAGGTAAGTTTGAAAAAAATTCTTATTTGTCACCAGAAGGTTGATTTAACAGAGATGTACAGCCAAAGCTTGTTTGGCTGTACTTCTATTGATCACAGGAGTGCAGTGCATTCTGCACTCTAACCACCATGAGCACCATGATGACTCCTACCACTGGTAGGAGTCAGAAACACTGCATACGCTGGGATATTTACAATTATGTGCTGGGGGTAGTTGCACCCCTAGCGCATGTGACTTACTGCTGGTGGTTACTGCTGGCTGGTACTGTTGGAGGTTACTGCTGGCTGGTGCTGCTGGTGGTTACTGCTGGCTGGTACTGCTGGTGGGTACTGTTGGTGGTTACTGCTGGCTGCTAAGACTGGTGTGTACTGCTGGCGGGTACTGCTAGTGGTTACTGCTGGCTGGTACTGCTGTTGGTACGGCTGACTGGTACTACTGGCCGTTACTGCTGTGGGTACTGCTGGCGGGTACTGCTGGTGGGAAATGCTAGCGTAGAGTGTGAGGAGCGACACTGGAGGAAGCATGCAAAGCCGATGCTTCTTGTATCTCTTCTCACAGGCGATGTGCATTTGATATCACTCTGCCTGTGACAGGACTGAGCTGGAACTATACAGGAAGCATCGGCTCCATTCTGACAGCTGACACAGACAGCCAGAATATCGCACGGCATTTGCGGGTGTAAAGAAGCCGCAGCCCACATGAGGGAGACTCCCGAACCTCACAGAAGACTTGGGATGTCTGGGACATGACACCTGCCGCAGTGTAGCCCAGGCCCCAGGCCGCTAATTCTAGTCGCCAATGCCACCTGGCGCCTGGGGTTTGTCAACCCTGTCTTTGTGCCTAGCCAGTGTCTGTGTTTACTATGTGTAATGCTTTTACTGGGTGAAGAGATGGATTTGAGATCCTGCTTTGCAGGAACACAGAATCCATCCCTTTCCTCCAGTCAGAACGGAACTCTGCCTTGTTTATATAGGCAGATATTCATCCTTAATCTCTGCCCCACAATCGGCAGGAGCCCATAGACATCAAGTGTCCTGCATCTGCAGATCAGCTTCTAAGCGGCGCGCGTTCCCTGTAGGCAGAAGTGCAGGATCCCGTACACACACTATATTGTCAAAAGTATTGGGCCGTCTGCCTTTACATGCACATGAACTTTAATGGCATCCCAGTCTTAGTCCGTAGGGTTTAATATTGAGTTGGCCCACCCTTTGCAGCTATAACAGCTTCAACTCTTCAGGTAAGGCTGTCCACAAGGTTTAGGAGCGTGTCTATGGGAATGTTTGATCATTCTTCCAGAAGCTCATTTGTTAGATCAGGCACTAATGTTGGACGAGAAGGTCAAGCTCACAGTCTCTGCTCTAATTCACCCCAAAGATGTTCTATCAGGTTGAGGTCAGGACTCTGTGCAGACCAGTCACGTTCCTCCACCCCAGGCCTTTTCATCCAACATCAGTGCCTGACCTCACAAACGCGCTTCTGGAAGAATGATCAAACATTCCCACAGACACACCCCTGAACCTTGTGGACAGCCTTCCCAGAAGAGTTGAAGCTGTGATAGCTGCAAAGGTTGGGCCAACTCAATATTGAACCCTACAGACTAAGACTGGGATGCCATTAAAGTTCATGCACATGTAAAGGTGGGCGCCCCTATACTTTTGACAATCTAGTGTATATACATGATCTGGTGCACAGCTGCTACCCTGAAGCAGTAAAACTGCTATAGGGTGGTCAGCAAGTGGGTAAAAGATAAGTTCACCTTTTGAAAAAAAATAATAAATGTACATGTTTTTGCAGGTAAAAAAAAAAATGTTTATTTATATATTTTTTTTTCACAGTTTTCTCAGGAGCCTTCAAAGCATTGCCCCTGCATTCAGAGGATTGTGCAATGTCCGGCTCCTGCAAACACTTACTACAGCTTTTTGCTGTTTGAAAGCTGTAGGAAGTCTCAATGAACTACGAGAGCGATCATCAGCACCCTCGCAGTTCATTGAGAACTACAAGTGGTCTGCTGTGGTAGAAGCTGATACTTGTAGTTCATCTATTTACAGATACCTGTAAATGAATGACACGGCTGTGTGGGCAGAGCGCTGTTTTTTTAAAACAGTTGCATCCTCACCGAAAAAAAAAAAAAAAAAAACCCTGCAGGACAAAGGCATAATGAGCAAGTATGCATTGCATACTTGCTCATTATGAAATACTTACCTTAAAATGAAGCCCCGACACGGTCGCCAGGACACCACTGAGAGAGCTGTCATGTTCCTCTTCCGGGTTCGGCGGCTCCGGCGCTGTTAGTGGCCAGAGCAGCGATGACGTCACTCCCGCGCATGCGCGCTGGAGTTCACTTTCCGGCAAGGAGCTCTGAAGGCCTGCCAGACCTTCAGAGCGCATGCGCCGCTGGTTTCAGCGGCTGCATGCAGGGTGAATATCTCCTAAACCTTGCAGGTTTAGGAGATATTAATTGTACCTACAGGTAAGCCTTATTATAGGCTTACCTGTAGGTAAAAGGTGATGATACTACCGCTTTAAATCTGACAGAGGGTATGGGGAGAGGATCTTCCACCCACTGTCACTAGGGAGGATTAGGGGAATACAAGGACAGGTGCTGGAGCACGTAATACGATATACCCTAAATATGGATATAATATACTATAAAAGGTGAACTAATACTTTCACTCGTGTCTTTAATATCTGTCTAGAGTACAGCTTTAAATAAACAGCGAACCATACATATAAACACACAGGCATACTTCCAGAATGTTTCATAGGAAGCCACAGATGTATACATGCTGCAATGTACATAACTCGTTACAAAAAGCATTGTATGTTCACATATCCTCTTTAATCCAAGTGGAGCTTAAACTGGTTGTTAAGCCACTCAATGACATTCCTACAATCTCCTCCGCTATTTTAAATAATGTTTCCGGTGTATGAGTTTTTTTTTTGTTTTTTTTTAAATGTTGCTGTGTACCTCATTTAATAGCGGTGCTCGGCGCTCACGTGACTGTCCACTGCTCCCTCTCCTGATCTGACAGCTACAGTAGGTGGGGCTGAGATTCTCCCGCTGACGTCTGCCGAGAGGAGGAGACTGGCAGGCAGTCACGCGAGCGCCGCTATGAAATGAGTACACAGCGGCATTTAAGAAAAAAAAAAAACACATACACTGGGGACATTATTTAATATAGCAGAGGGGATTGTAGGAATGTCATTGAGTTATGATAGCAGCAGGATGGAAGCAGATCGGCACTGAGACAGCTGACAGGCGGGGGGGGGGGGGGGGGTAGAGGACAGAGGAAAGCTACAGATGACGGAGGCACATAAACTGACCACGGTGTCAGGGCTCAGCAGCCATGATATACCGTGGCCAGTTTACAGAGGGGAGGGTATAGCCAGGCAGGATCAGCCAGGTATTTTAGGTGATAGAAGGGACCAAATTACACAGCACAAGCACTGTGCTGTATAACATGCTTTAAAGGAACAGGATCCATTCTTTTTGTTTTTTTAGTGTCACAACAACTTTACCTAGCGGGCTTGTGACCTTTGGTCTGTGCTTGGAAATTGACTTTGCACTGCTCAGTACACTGCGTGGCATTGAAAACAATAGAAAAGCTGGTACTAGCATAGGCATGTTTGAACTCCATGCAATAGGATCAGTCCATACAATGCCCGTGTGATAAAGGGTGAAAAAAGAGGGATCCTAGATGGAACAGTTGGTGCTCTCAGTGCACTAAAATCCACCACCTGCAGAATTGGCCTCTCACCTTCAAAACACTGGAATCAAGCATAAACTCCTTGTGCAGACTGCACAGACTGTGTTCCCAAAACGAACTCCCTCTTAGGCAGATACACCAATCAGCAAGCACTCCAAATCAGTATACACTTCCTGGGTCCACTTATCCCTTATTGGCTCCGCTCATACACATATATGAAAATACAAATGGGCAGAACCATAGCGTAATACTGATAACTTTTATTCAGAATGCAAAAAAATAGACAGCCTCTTACTTGTAAATGAATGGAAAAACGGCATAAAAGTAACAGGTTTTCGGCGAGTCCTCCTCGGATCTCACCACTTTCCAGATGGCAGCGGGTGACGTCAATAGCTCCACCTTCCCCCCGTACGCGTGGCGTCTCCCAATGGGCGGAGACTTCTTCAGCGGTATTAGAGGATGTGCGGGACGTCACCCCTTATAACAGCCGAACCGCCCGCTGATTGGCCGGGCGATCCGTATCTCTTCATTGGTTGATCAAGTTGCCATGGCCACAGGGACGCTAGATTCCCCTGAACAGCGGAAGTAAGCGGAACGATGTGACAATAGACAGCCTGGATCAGAAAAAAGGCTTAACCAAATCACTCTAGTAACCTATGCACCCCATTCTGCTATAAACCAGAACAGCAACAGATCGGTGCTAGGTTCCTTACTAGAGAAGCCAATCATTAATAATATGCTAATACACTCAGCCAAGCTCCCATCCACATATGAGCCCAGGCTAAGTATATTAAAAAATCCTGGCCATGCATAATCTAAAACTTTAAAAAATGCCAACAATATTGAGTCAATATACACAGATATAGTCTGTGTTGGCATTTTTTAAAGTTTTAGATTATGCATGGCCAGGATTTTTTAATATACTTAGCCTGGGCTCATATGTGGATGGGAGCTTGGCTGAGTGTATTAGCATATTATTAATGATTGGCTTCTCTAGTAAGGAACCTAGCACCGATCTGTTGCTGTTCTGGTTTATAGCAGAATGGGGTGCATAGGTTACTAGAGTGATTTGGTTAAGCCTTTTTTCTGATCCAGGCTGTCTATTGTCACATCGTTCCGCTTACTTCCGCTGTTCAGGGGAATCTAGCGTCCCTGTGGCCATGGCAACTTGATCAACCAATGAAGAGATACGGATCGCCCGGCCAATCAGCGGGCGGTTCGGCTGTTATAAGGGGTGACGTCCCGCACATCCTCTAATACCGCTGAAGAAGTCTCCGCCCATTGGGAGACGCCACGCGTACGGGGGGAAGGTGGAGCTATTGACGTCACCCGCTGCCATCTGGAAAGTGGTGAGATCCGAGGAGGACTCGCCGAAAACCTGTTACTTTTATGCCGTTTTTCCATTCATTTACAAGTAAGAGGCTGTCTATTTTTTTGCATTCTGAATAAAAGTTATCAGTATTACGCTATGGTTCTGCCCATTTGTATTTTCATATATGTGTATGAGCGGAGCCAATAAGGGATAAGTGGACCCAGGAAGTGTATACTGATTTGGAGTGCTTGCTGATTGGTGTATCTGCCTAAGAGGGAGTTCGTTTTGGGAACACAGTCTGTGCAGTCTGCACAAGGAGTTTATGCTTGATTCCAGTGTTTTGAAGGTGAGAGGCCAATTCTGCAGGTGGTGGATTTTAGTGCACTGAGAGCACCAACTGTTCCATCTAGGATCCCTCTTTTTTCACCCTTTATCACACGGGCATTGTATGGACTGATCCTATTGCATGGACCCTTTTCTATTAATTTAGTCATTTTAGTATTATGTTTTCGGTCTGATTGTTCAGCGCTGCACTATTTATTATTATTTTTTCCTGCTTACTGGTTTTATAGTTTGGCCTGAGTGTTCAGCAGCTTCAAACTTATTTGCATTTTCTGTGCGCTGATATTTTCTATACATGTTTGAACTCCAGAATACAGTACACACCCATAACAGCTCATTCTCCCTGCCAGTAATATACATTTTTTCATGCATAGACAAAATAAAATCTGAAAAGTCCTAAAGCATGTTATGCTGTTTATAGAGTCTTTCAAATGCAACACAATATACATTTCCATATGCACTACAGTAAGGCCAATGCTGAATCAGATACTCTTAGGCAGGCCATAGACAGTGCAGATTTCTTTCCTGCAACCCATTCATTTGAATATGGGAAATGCCGAAAAAAAGCTCCCTGCACCTTTTTTTTTTAAATCGCAGCCACCATGCGATTTTCCACACCCAAAAACACACTGCATTTTTAGATGTGTGGGGGTGCCATTAAGTATTAATAGTCTGTGTTTTGCCAGCTGGTGTAGTAACATGTGCTATTTACTCCCGCACCCACATATATGTGAACTTGGGTTAAGAGGACTGTACAGGCAGATACCTTCTCTATAAGGTCTCGTTCACACTGGCTCTTCTGTGTCTTTCTAAATGCAGAATAAGTTACCCAGGAACTATAAACGCCTTTGATCCGTGCCATCACTTTTTTTCAGCAAGATGTTCCAGCTTTAAACAGATTCCTCCATCCACACAAACAAGGTGGATGAAGGAATTCCCTCCATCAGGACACTGTATTCTGACAGCAGGACTCAGAATACACTGATCAGCGGCTGCAATTTTTTGATTCGGCTCTAATGATCGGCTTTTGTGGACCAGAGAAGGCCACATACTAATCAGAATTCAGGTGGCCCCCACTAAAACAACTGAATTTCGATCCATCTAGGGTCAGCTTTAAAAGAGATTCCTCTTTCCACACAGATGGAGACAGAGGCTGCAGCTGCTGATCAAGAAAAATTTTCCAGCATGTCCCTTTAACAGAAATCGATCGACTTCTGTCAAGCAGGGACTGCCACACACTGTTCAAAATTTCAACCAATGTATGGCAGCTCATAGTGAACACAACCTGAAGCAACCAATAACAATCAATAACTCTTCCTCAGTTTCTTATGGGTCTTACAACCTGACACTGGGCTGAGATTTGTGCTTAGAAATTATAGCATACAAAACAAGAAAAGGTAAGATTCACTACTGGAATAGTTTTGGTTACAGAAGGAAGGGATACAATCCCTATCAGGCTATTGTGTTGTCTGTATGCTGCTGGGTAGACTTCCCTTAATTTTCTGCTTTAGGCCCCTTCCACTTAGGACGGGCTCTGTTGAATTCCGCCTGCTCACTGGGGAATCTGTCCGCTGATCCAAGCTGAGCAGGTGGATGGCTGGTCCCTGTCCGCTACGCTTACACAGCCCGATTTCCTCTATGGGTGGTCGATGTAAACGGTCCACCTGTCAATTTACACCTGACTGCTATCTGATCTGATTCACCAGATGGATTGGGGAATGGATCCCCATCCATCTGTTCTTATTGGTGGATAGGACCGGATGTCAGCAGGTGTAAACGAACATTGAAGAGACTGGAGGGTCCGATCTGGTTTGCCTGAAAATTTGACAGGCGGACCCAATCTGTCATATAGTGTGAAAGGGGCTTTAGAGAGCAACAGGAAGGGAGAAAAAGAATCGCTCTCACCTTTTCCTCTTCTGACAACTCTAACATTTAGGATTTCCGTGAGGGAATCGGATAAGAGCCGACCGCCTGTCCGCTCTCACCCGATCCCATCCGATCTGCTGGACGGATGGAAAATAGGGTTTCAATCTGTCCGGATTTCACGGACAGGATCGGATGCGGATGGCTGCCCCATAGGGATGCATGGAGCATCCGATCAGATCCGTCTAAAAAACTGACAGGCGGACCTGATCGGAGCGCTCGTGTGAAAGGACCCTAACACTTCCCCACGTTATCTACTACTAAAATAAAAAGTTTTGCCTTTACATACACTTTAAAGTGGAGCTATACTTACCTCCCCTTCATCTCAGCCAGGTCTTTCTTTACGGTTCGGGATGTTCATCCATCTTGATTGGCTACGCTGAGATGATGTAAAAACACACGCATGTGCACAAGAGTTCATTCATCCCAGCACCAAGGTGTGCCAAGAATGTACATCACGCTGCGCATGCAGAGCTCAGTGTAGATTCTGAAGAAGATTGTACACAGGCAGGTGAGAAGGTTTTATTGCAGAAGAGACATAGTTGATCTCTTCAGATATAAAAAGCCTGACTGCATGTAATTATTTCATTTTAAAGCACAGTTCTGCTTTAAGTGCTGAGTTTCAATTTCCTATAAGTGTGTGATGTTTGGTTTCTTGTACTTGGTTACAGGAACAGTCAACCTCATAATAAATAGACCAGTGTGAAACCAAAATGTATTTAAGAAAGGTTTCATGTTAGACTGGGAGTTTGCAAACAATTTACAACATTATTAAAGGTCTGCTCCTGGGAAAGAAGAAACGATCAACCATGGGCTCAGTCCTCACCGAATTAGTTTGTGTCTTCTTGGTCATCCACACAGCAGGATTAGCAAGTAAGTAACACCCCTCCCAACTTTTATAAATATTATTATTTAGAAGTATATTTGATAGCATTAATTAGAGCAGGGGTGTCAAACTCAAGTTCATTGTGGGTCGCATCAGGATTACGGTTGCCCTTTAAGGAAGGATTGTACTGTATCTGTAAGACTATATAAATGGATCTACTTTTTATCATATTAAATACAAGGGGTCTTCAAAAAGTTTCACTTTTTTACATTTACTAGAGTTAAAAAAAAGCATGGAACCTTTTTGAAGAATCCTTGTAATTGTCTCTGCATTTGATTGATTTTAGTAATACCTTTTAGGCCCCTTTCACACTTATGCGACGCGATTTTGCAATGCGATTTTGACGCGACTTTGCCGCGATTTTGACGCAATTTTGAGCAATGGCTCAGGGCTATATACCTCAAAACGCATTCAAATCTTGCCAAAGTAGTGCAGGAACTACTTTGAATTCGGTGCGACTTCAAAACGCACTGATATGAATGGGGCTCATTGAAAACAATGGAAAACGACTTGTCATGCGATTTTGCGGCCCAAAATCGCGGGACAAGTCGCACTAGTGTGAAAGGGGCCTTAATGGTAAAGACTTGTTTTATTTTTTTTCAATAACAAACATGTTATACTTACCTCCTCTGAGCAGCTTGTTTTGGGGGCACCCGAGCCGAGCTGCAGGTTTTTTTTATGATTGATTTTTAACTCCCAGTCCTTAGAAGATTTCTTCTTCCTAGAGATCTGCTGAATGATATACCCCCTTAAAAGGCTTTAAGGGTATCCCACACTATACCTGGCATTGCTGAAGCTTTATTATGAGCCAAGAATTCCCGTAGTGTGTCTATAACTTACTCTTTAGGAGCAATCAGTTGTAACCAAAAAGGATTCACTCTCCACTCTGCCTCAACCCGCCTCTTCCCTGACCCTAGTGACAGGATTATAGGGAAATGGTCCCACAACCCTCTAGTCTCATAGCTAATCTCTGTTACTAATGGGGCAAGTATATCATTCCCTATTGCCATATTTATTCAGCAAAGTGATGAATGTACTCCAGACTGACATGAAAAAGATTGAGTAGTTGGATAATGTTTCTGCCAAATTTCCTTCAACCCTGTCTCTTTAAATATCCTATACAATGACGTATATGGGCTTGGCTCAGAACCCTTTACTGGTGGAAACCTATCTATCTGAATACTCATTACCATGTTGAAATCTCCTACTATCAGAACTCCTCAGGCACCCTTGGTTTATCAATCATAAATTCCAACACATTTTTAACTATCTCAACTTTAAAAGGGGGAGGAATATATACACTTATAAGCAGGCATGGCAACTCTGCCAGTGTGCAGTATAAAAATATGTATCTACCCTCACCATCTACTTTTATTTGTCTACAGGAGAATGACACCGATCTATGGATTAGGATACTTGTCCCTCTTGATTATGAAGTATACACTGAATGATATTGCTGAGGGAATCCTTTACATTTTAATCGCCCCACTGTTTCTTTGGTCAGGTGTGTCTCCTGTAGGCAAAAGACAGATACTTTAAGGGTTGAGACAGTCTTGAACAAAGCTATTTCTTTTAACGGGTCTCACATTCCATCAACAAATTACCTTACCATTCATCTTAACTCAAGAAGAAAAAAAAAACAAAACAAAAAGGAAAAACTAAAATTGTGTATATCTAAATTGTGAACCCTTCTATATAAATAGGGGCCATGTTCCTTTGACCCATAACTTCTATATTTTAAACCCAGTGTCTGCAAACCCAATACCAATTTAACCTTATTACGCCAATACACAAATTTCAGTGTATCTTGACCATCAGCATTTTCTTTTCTATGCTAAATAAGTGACTCTACTTTTCCTCTATTTTCTCTAAAAAGCAAAACCCCCCCTCCCATCCCTATCCCCCTCCCCCCCCCCCATTTCCCAACCCCCTCCCCTCCCCTCTCACCCAAAACCCCTGTGTCCGTGTCCAAACACTTGAGACTCTCTAAACAGTTATATACATGATCCATAACTCTATTCTGGTGCTCCTTTTTACAAAAAGAAAAAAGGAAACCCCTCTGTCCCAATATAAGGGATCATACCTCTTGCCTCTAAGCTTATATAATACTATAAAGACTGCTGGTTTCTCTCCAACCAAGCAGTGGCCGCGGCAGATGTATTAAAAAAGTGAACTGCGCCCTTTGCTGCCACTCTCAGGCATGCCAAATATAACCTAGAACAGTGGTTCTTAACCTGGGTTCGATCGAACCCCAGGGGTTCGGTGGGTCAGTCTCAAGGGTTCGGCACACCCTCCGCTAGTACCACTTCGCTGTCAGGGACTATTTCTCCAGTTTCGGGCATGTCCTTCCGCTCCCGCTCCGCTCCATCATCATGGAAATACATAACATCCAGTGGCGTAGCGTGGGGGGTGCAGGGGGGGGGGGGGCGGCCGCACCGGGCGCAACATCTGGGGGGGCGCATCCGCTCCGCAGGGTCATGTCACTCACTCTGTCATGATAGGCTGGCCGCCACCGCCCGCTGAGTCTGCTCGCACTCGCAGCTCTCTCTGCCCCTGGCTCACTCTAACTGCTGGCTGTGCAGCTCGGCTCCCGGCGGATTCCGATCCAGCTGGAGCCGGCGTCGCCCACTGTGGAGTGGTGGGGGGGGGGGGGAGACAGGCCAGGCGTGCGGTGCAGAGAGGGACTGTCTGGGGGAGGGACTAACCCGTGCAGCGGCCGCCCAGAGCAGCGCGGGAGAGAACCACCAGGGCAGGCAGCCGCAGCAGCAGAAGAAGCCGGCAGGTGAGAGGCCAGAGAGCCAGTGGTGACAGTGGTGCTGCAGCCTGCAGGAAGAAAACCTAGCCTGTGATTGGGAGTCGGGACACAGGTGAAAAAAAGGTAGGACTGGAGTAGTACTGGCTGTACTAGTCTAGAACACTGAGAAGACTATGTAAAGGGGATCTATTTTATGGGGAACCTGGCCTGCTGTAAGGGGGGAGATCTAAATGTGAGACGGGACCTCGCCTCACCCTGGCCTGCTGTAAGTGGGGATCTATATGGAGGACATGATCCCCCCTTACAGTAGGCAAGGGTGAGGTGAGGTCCCCCATATAGATCCCCCCCTACAGCAGGCCAGGGTGAGGTTAGTTCACTCTGGGGTCCCCCATATAGATCCCCCCTTACAGCAGGCCAGGGTGAGGTTAGGTCACTCTGGGGTCCCCCATATAGATCCCCCCTTACAGCAGGCCAGGGTGAGAATAGGTCACTCTGGGGTCCCCCATATAGATCCCCCCTACAGCAGGCCAGGGTCGGGACCTCACCTCACCCTGTCCTGTTGTAAGGGGGGAGATCTATATGGGGGACGGGACCTCACCTCATCCTGGCCTGCTGTAAGGGGGATCTATATGGGGGACCTGGGATCTATATGGGGGACCTCACCCTGGCCTGCTGTAAGGGGGGATCTTTATGGGGGACCAGGTCCCCCATATAGATCCCCCCTTACAGCAGGCCAGGGTGAGGTGAGGTCCCGTCCCCCATATAGATCTCCCCCCTTACAGCAGGCCAGGGTGAGGTGAGGTCCCGTCCCCCATATAGATCCCCCTTACAGCAAGCCAGGGTGAGGAGAGGTCCCCCATATAGATCTCCCCCTTACAGCAGGCCAGGGTGAGGTGAGGTCCGGGATCCCCCATATAGATCCCCCTCACCCTGGCCTACTGTAAAGGCGGTGATCTATATGGGGGACGGGACCTCACCTCACCCTGGCCTGCTGTAAGGGGGGATGCTGAACATAAAAACAAAGAAAAGGAACAGACTTTGTTGCGAAAATGACATGAGAGTGGCACTTGCCAAGATAAAGCCGCGCATTTCTGAACTGGTCTCTGAAAGACAACAGCAGAAGTCACACTGATTTGCAGTAAATATTCATTATTATGTTTTTGTTTTTGTGTGAAAATCATGTTTTAATGGTTTTGTTCTTTGTTCTTAAAGCGGAGTTCCGGGCACAAAATCAATATTTTTTTTTTGTGCCCGTCCGCTTCTTCTCCTTAACCTGAAACAGAATTGGATAGTTAGATTTTTTTTTTTTTTTTTTTTTTTTTTATTCACTCACATTGAAGATCGAAGATACTCACCTAGTCTTCACTTCCTCCCTCAGCGCCGCGGCTCACCCGTCACTTCCTGGCTTGCACTGATTCCTGGGAGCTGAACGTCATCGCTCCCAGGAATCAATGCGACGGCACCGGCCCCGCTCGTCACTTCCCCTGCTAAACAGCTTCTGGGCATGCCCAGAAGCTGTGGAGGAATGCGGCGCCGCACCGGAAGTGACGAGAGGGGCCGGTGCAGGCGCATTCTGGGACAAGAAGACGCGGAAGAAGACACAGAAGAGGACCGCGCCGGCTTCAGCTGCCCACAAGAGAGATGGAAACGCTGTGGAAGAAATTTTATAAGTAAGTATTTCTTCTAAAAGGTAAGTGCGAACCGGGACAGATCAGAGGCTAGCCATTGTGGAATGTGCTAGCCCTGACTGTCCCGGGGGTATGTTCAGTGAAAAAACTCCGCTTTAATGGTTTTGTTCATTTTGTGCACCTATGTATAAATATACTGTATACCTAAAATAATATATACCTATGTTTTGAATTTGAAAAAATCATATTTTATTTTTCCAATTAAGAAGGGTTCAGTGAATGCGCATATGAAACTGGTGGGGTTCAGTACCTCCAACACGGTTAAGAACCACTGTCCTAGAATGTTGCACATTTAGCTGCCGCAGCCGCCGCCTAATATCTACAAATGTTGCTCTCTTTCTCTGTACTTCTGCAGAGAAATACGGACAAAATGACATTTTCACCCCATTAAACATTACATCTTTAATTTCTTTCACTTTACGCAATATGGTTTCTCTGTACTTAAAAAAAAGAAGCTTCATAAGCACTGGTCTTGGTAACCCACCCAAGGGGGGGGGGGTTCTTAGTGGGATTCTGTGAGCCCTTTCAATAGCAAATGAGCAGAATTCTTCCTTCCTAAAGGCCTCCTGAAGCCATTTTTCCAAAAAGTCTCTTATACTGTTCCCTTCGCTTCGTAAACCAATTATGCAAACATTGTTCCTCCTTAGTTGGTTGTCCAAATCCTCTAATTTATCATTTTGTTTCTCACCTGTTCCCTTAAAAAGCACAATCTTCTGCTTCATGGTTGTTATTGTATCCTCAACCCCACTGACTCTGGCTTCCAACTCTGGAGTGCGCTCACACACTTTTTTGTAATTCATGTCTAACGAATGACATTTCCTCTTTAATACATTTTAACTGATCTGTCATTTCTGACAGGGCAGATTTGCACCCGTTCACCGCCATTAAAACCTCTCTTAGAGATGGTTCTTCTACTTCTGAAGTTTCTAAAGTAGAGAGATAATGTGACCCCGCCTCTTTTGGAATGGTAGGTGCAGAGGCCATTTTAGAGCGCTTGCTATGTAAATTTGATCCCTTAAGGGCTGTAGAAGGTGATAACGATGTCTTATTGTTCTGCGTTTTCCCACTATTTTGGGATGGATTATACGCAAATTGCTCCAACTTGGGCACCGTTTCCTTGTTTTTACCTTTATCTTTTACTATCTGTAGTGACTGTGAACTAGAAGAGTCGTGTACTACTGATGTGTTTCCCTTTTTTTTGTCACAGTTCTTGAGCGTTTCCAGCTAAAAAAAAAATAAAAAGTAAACTCCTCTGCCAATTCAGGAGTTTAAGTGTCCAAATCAGTTAGCAAGGTTCCAGTAACACCAACCGCGTTTATTCCAAACAGTCAAGGAGTTATCAGGTGCCAGGAGCCAGCAGAGACCAGAGGAAATCACAATTATGGTTTAGGGCGAATCGAGGACAGAAGAGGACTCAAAGCCGCTCTCTTCACAGCACACTTCACCACTGCCAACGCCAGGGCACCACTTCCCCAAATGCCTCCCACTGCCTTTATTGCATCAAACTCGGCCACCTCCCCGGGACACTCTGGGCTTTCTATCCAGTTTGAGGGAGCCCAGGTGAGCTATGCACACCCGCTCACATTGGCTTCAGGCCACCTTTAGCCATAGTTTATTGAAAATATTCTGACACACAAGCAAGAGCCTAAAGGAAGACTAGACATAGAAGTGCTTAGACTAGATTTTGCCTTTCCAAGAAGATCAAGCATAAGTAATATTTATACAACTTGAACAAGTGCACTGCACTGTTCTGGTTTGCATTGAAATCACCATAACTGTGTACATTTATTTTTTTCTTTGGTAAATGTAGATCACTGGCAGAAGCTAAAGGCTAGTTCTCAGGTATGCTAATAGCTTTAAGATTATTCCACTATTACATCTCCCAACTGCCCCTTACTTGGAGGGATTGTCATTTGAAACCAAATCCCTCTGTCCCTCTTTCCTCATCAGCTGTCCCTCAAGAACTCTATAAAAAATAATTTACTATTTAAAGCAGAACTTTACTCTCTCAATTAAAATTAGCTATTTTTAATCCTTCTGCTGCTGGCTTTAGAAAATAGAAAGGTATATTATATGTATTGGTTTTAAAGGAGAAGTAAAGCCAAAGTTCTTTTGGTTATATTTCTCCTGTGGGTCACAGGAGTGGACTTCGTTCTACACTCCTGTGACCCGTATTTAGCCAACAGTTGGCTAAAATCCACCTCTGTCTGATGTCACTTAGCTGGTCCAGACTCTGGAGAGATCCTGACTTTAATGTCGGGATCCAGAGATTCCTGACCGGCAGCAGGCTCAGCGTCTCAGTGATTTTTGAACAAAATAAAGCATGGAGACAGCCATTAAATCAGTATGCTCAACCTTTTTACCTTTTAGGAGCCCACTCTTTCTGGCCCATGAAAAGAATGCCCCCTTTACAGTAGGGTTAAAAATGCCACCAGCAGAGGCAGCCTAAAAGATCACTGGTGTTGTGTCGATGGCTCTTTGAAATGGCATTTAACCCAAAACTATGCAAGCACCCTCAAATGGGAGGTCAATCAGCCACAGCTCAAGGAACCCCTGGCAATCTTTGGAGGAACCCTGGTTAAGACCCGCTGGTCTAAATTCTGAAAAACTAAAACCAACAACCGTGGATTAATCAATCATTTTTGCATATGAATTCATCACGGTTCACGTACATAACTGCGATTTGGACAGCAGCATGTTTTTTTCCTACAAACCAGAGTGTCCTGTTTTATATACTCTAAATTTCCAGCAAAAATGAAAATAGATGTAAACCCAATCAAGCAAAATATCATAACAAGTGAATACTATTCCAGTAAAATATTTTTTTTTTTTTTAAATCTGCAGATTTCATTAAAATAATACTTGGAAATTCTGCAATTAAAGTCCTTCTTAAGATACTCCTTGTAGAAGGGTGACAGATTTTTTCCTATTTGTTCACCTGCATTTTCACCCTGTCACATGGGCCCCTAGTGGAGAGTCAGTGGCCTTGCCAAGGTGCACTCTGCAGGCATGTTCCACTGCTGTTACCAACAGGAGCCACTCGGTCCAGAACAATGATGTGCAGTAGGTACTGAGGTAAGTGCATGTAGACATGAAGGGGCTGAAGGAGGATATCAAACATTGGCAGCACTGAGATGAGATGCAAAAACAGGATGCAGTATTTACTTTCTGGAATCTATCTGCCTTTAGATCAGGCATGAAATCAGGAGGATGTGCTTAGATGAGAAAGTCCCTCCTCCCCTCCTGAAGACTCCTGGGATGTATGACATCATTTGCCTAGACATAAAAACCAGGAAGTAACTGAAGAAATGTAATGTAAAAAAAAAAAAAAAAAAAAAAAAGGTTAAAACAAGTAGTTACGATATACTTTCCTATCTTTTTACTAATGCTAGCAGATATAATCAAAGTTTATTAAAAGAGTGAAGTCCCACTTTAATTTTAATGAAACCAGTATGCCATTTACAGCACCCCCCCCCCCCTTAATCTAACAAAAAAAAAATCATTCTAAACATTCTTCTGTCTTGCCCAACATCATGGGAGGGCATGGTCCCAACTGTCCCTGATTTTCCCAGGACTGTTCCTGATTTGGAACAAAGTTCCTCTGTTCCTCTTCCCTCCTCATTTGTCCCTTATGTTGGTCTGATCTATATAGTTGTATATAAAATGCACTTTTTATCTTTAAAAAAAGTGTTTCCCAGCGCTAAATCTTTCATTTAATTTCTAAATTTCGTCATATGTAAAATTCAAAAGCCAATTTAAAGGAATAGTAGTGGTAAAAAAAAGCACTTTTGGGTTTAATTAATCATTGTTTTGTACAATTCGCTAAGGGGGTGTGGCAGGAGGTGTTTTCTATGCCTACATACTTTTGCTAATAGGTGTCCTCCCAAAAAGTTGAGGTATGCGGGGAGGGAGTCCTCTTCCTTTGTTCAAAATCTCCACAGTAGCTCTCGCTCCCCTTGTATCAGCTATGGTGGAACTTAGCTGTCCTAAAATCTGAGCAGGGGAATGCCCAGAATGGAAGTCTTTCAGTCAGGCTGTGGGACGGCTGCAAAGGTTCTACAGGCATATTAGAAGCTACTAAGTGTTTTTCAACCCCCTGACTGCATAGTGAATTTTAATAAAAAAGGTGAAGTTGGTCTTTATAACTCTTTTTTCTGATATCCAGATACTCCTCTCTCTTCAAGTAATGAAGTTGCGGCACCTGTAGGGGGCACTGCAGTCCTGCCATGTCACCTTCAAACAAACACCCCTAAAAACATTGAGGCGGTACTGTGGAAGAAAATAGTCGGAGTGGAGGAAACTGTGGTATCCTTCCAGAATACAAATAACAAATCGATGAACCAGAGCAAAGCCTACATGGGCAGAGCTACAATGTCAGGCCAATGGTGGACTGATGGTGAGATGACTCTGACAGTGAAGAAGATTACACAGCATGATGCAGGAGAATACAGCTGTTGGATAAAAGAGTCCTTAGTGGGTCCTCTACCTGAACACAAGTGCTGCTCTATGAAGTTGTATGTGGAGGAGGGGAAAGATGGTAAGGACAATTACTTATGTAATACAAACAATTTTTTAAATATATTTATATTGATACTAAAGGCTCCACTTTCTTTTCCTAAAATAAAAAAGATTATACTTACCTTCTTTATGCAAGGATATTGCACTGAGCGGCCCCTTACCTCTTCTTCTGGAGTCCACTTCTGGTGCTGTCCGCTTCTCCTCTCCCGCGTGTGCCCCCATAATAGCAAGCTGTGTGCTATGGGGGCATACATGGAGGCACGATCCTGAGCCAGGTTGTGTATCTTTGGCCACGCCCCTGCTTCTTCCCCACACAATTTGACTGACAGCAGCAGGAGCCAATGACTCCCACTGCAGCCCGTGTGACCTGTGAGAAGAGGAAGAGAGAAGAGCGGGCTGCAGACTGGTAGAGCGCTGGATCGAGAGAGGACTTAGGTAAATGTTTAGGGAGAGGGGAAAGAAACAGCTGGTCGAAGGTTTTCTTACCATAAAGTGTTACAAAACCCACAATGGTAAAATCAGTCTGTATACGCAGTAAACATGTTTGTAATACTCACTGTGGAACCTAAAAAGTTAATCCTCTGCAGTGTGTAAAAAGGCTGTTTGATCCTGTATGCATATTACATAGTAGTTGAGGTTGAATAAAGACAATAGTCCATCCAGTTCAACCTGTGTAGGTGTGTGTGGCCGTAATCATCTCTCATACCCCTGAATGTTCTGATCATTGAGATGTACGTCCAAGAGTCTTTTGAAAGCAACCATACTTCCCGCAGAAACCACCTCTTGTGGTAGAGAATTCCACAATCCTGTAGCCCTAACAGTAAAGAACCCCCTGTGTTGCCTGAGGTTAAAACGCTTCTCCTCTAATATCATTGTATGCTCTCAAGTCCTCATGCAATCCTTTCAACTGAATAGCTTTTTTTCTATGCTGAGATCACCATTGAGGTATTTATAAATTGCCATCATGTCCCCTCTCAGGCGTCTCTTCTCCAGGGAGAATAAATCAAGCGATTGCAGACGCTCTTCATAATTAAGGTCCTCCAATCCTCTAATTCGTTTAGTTGCCCTTCTCTGGACTCTCTCCAGCTCCAACACATCCCTCCTGAGGACTGGCGACCAGAACTGGACAGAATACTCCAGATGCGGTCGGACCAGAGTTTTATAAAGTGGTAGGATTATAGTTTTATCTCTAGAATACATCCCTTTCTTTATGCATGCTAATATTCTGCTGGCTTTGGCAGCTGCTGCTTGACATTGCATGCTATTGCTTAGTCTATCCTCTACCAAGACTCCCAGATCTTTCTCCATTTTTCATTCCCCCAAAGGTTCCCCCCCCTAAAGTGTATTGTGCTTTTAAGTTTCTAGTCCCCAAGTGCAAAACCTTACACTTCTCCACATTAAACCTCATTTGCCATATCTTTGCCCACTCTGTTATTTTGTCCAGGTCATTCTGTAGGATATCTGCTTCATGCCGTGCAGTTATTGCCCTGCCCAATTTTGTGTCATCTGCAAAAACTGATATAGATCTACTGATCCCGTCCTCAATGATGTTTATGAATAAATTGAACAGGGTTGGTCCCAGGACTGAGCCTTGGGGGGGCCCACTTACTACCTCAGACCAGTCTGAGTATGCGCTATTTATTACCACCCTTTGGACATGCCCTTTTAGCCAGTTCTGTATCCAAGAGCAAACCTTGAGGTCGATGCCTGCAGACCTTATTTTATAAATTAAGTGCTTGTGGGGAACTGTATCAAACGCCTTAGCGAAATCCAAGTACACCACATCCACTGGTCTGCCCCTATCTAGCTCACAGCTAACCTCCTCGTAGAATGTTAAGAGATTGGTTTGACAAGAACGCCCATCTGTAAATCCGTGCTGATTACTGCTGATGATGTTGTTGTCTTTAGTAAACTCTATGATATAGTCCCTTATCATCCCCTCCAGAAGTTTACATACTATCGATGTCAGACTGACAGGCCTATAATTTCCCGGGACATGCCTTTGCCCTTTTTTGAATATTGGTATCACGTTAGCTTTCCTCCAATCCCCTGGTACATTTCCTGTCATAATACTGTCAGCAAAGATCAGGAACAGGGGTCTAGTTATAATCTTACTAAGTTCTTTGAGTACTCTCGGATGTACGCCATCCGGGCCTGGTGATTTGTGTTAAGTTTATCCAGCCTTTCCCTGATTTCACCCTCTGTTAGACATAGCGGCAAGTCCTGTGTATTACTACTAACCATACAGTCATGGTCAGTGTACCCCTCCTTTTCCTGCGTAAAGACTGACGAGAAAAAAGCGTTCAGCACGGTTGCCTTTTCAATGTCCTCTGTAACCATCCTCCCGTCACTGTTAGTTATGTGTGCAATATGCTCTGCCCAAGTTTTTTTGCTGTTGATATATTTAAAGAATTTTGTTGGGTTCTTTTTACTATCCTCCGCTATTTGTCTCTCAAAGTTGATTTTAGCCATTTTGATTTCGTATTTACTTTTCTTATTTGCCTCCTTGTATTGCTCAAAAGCTAATACTATGCCCTCTGATTTATATTTCTTGAAGGCCATTTTTTTACCCCTAATAAGTTTTTTTAACATTACGGTTTAGCCAGCCAGGTTTGGCTTTGTCTCTTCTAAATTTATTTCCCATAGGAATGCACTGCGAGATGCATTTGTTTAATATATTCCTATAGCATTCCCATTTTTCCTCTGTGGTCAGTGTTCACAGGGTTTGGTCCCAGTTTACCCTTTCCATCATTGAGCACAATTTGGGAAAGTTTGCCCTTCTGAAGTTTAGGGTTGTTATGTTCCCCTCTTGCCTTGTTATATTGTTATTTACACTAAATGTTATCATCCTGTGATCGCTAGAGCCCAGGTTGTCCCGGACTTCTACCTCCGAGATTAGGTCTGGGTCATTAGTGATCAATAGATCCAGCACTGCATTTTCTCTAGTAGGAGAATCCATCAACTGAGACATGTAGTTGTCCTGTAAGGTTTCCATGAAGAGACGGGCCTTCTGTGAGTGTGTAGTCCCCTCTTCCCAGTCAATGTCGGGATAATTGAAGTCTCCCAATATGATGACTGACGCCAGTTTTGCCACTTTACCCAACAGTGATATAAATTAGCATAGCATAGATCCTCTCCTTCTTGCATTGCCCCCAAAATATGTCCGGATAAGACATAGTTAATGGAGTCAGTCTGCACATGCTCAGTTTGGTGTGTATTGCTAGAGAGTTTTTTTTTCTTAGGAGAGTGCATGTGATCAGGACAGGGCCAATCAGCACTGTCCAGACAGATAGTCAGGGGGCCTGCATCCTGATAAGACAGCCAGTGGAGTATGAAAACTCCTCCTACAAGCTTTAACCACACACTCATAGAAGTCACAAGACTGCTATATACTGCTGATGAGAAAAGGTATTTAGCAGTTTGTATTTACTACTGTAAAATGGTTGCATTTCCATGTTCTGTGTACTGTGGGAGACCAGATATAGGGAATGCAGGCTCCTGGGTTTAGTAACACTTTAAAGCGGAGAATGCATTTAAGGCCCCTTTCACACTTGTACGACCTGAAAGTTGTGCGACTTTGACGCTACTTGAAGCCTGTGTAATCTTGGTCTATGGACCTTAATTTGCATCAAAGCCAGACCAAAGTAGTGTGGGGACTAGTTTGAAGACGCTGCAACTTAAAGTCGCACAAATATGAATGGTACTCATTGGAAATTATGGGGTATAACTTCTCATGTGACTTTTCAGTCCCAAGTTGCACAAGTGTGAAAGAGGCCTAAGTGGTTAAAAAGGCTAAACAATTTTTACCCTAATGCATTCCTTGCATTAAGGTAAAAAATATTTGGGCATCAGTATCGCCCCCTCACCTCCATTTGTTTTACCCAAGCCCCCAATCAATCCAGCGTTGTGCTCTTCTACAGCTCCTCTCTCCCCTCACTTCTTGGTTTTACTGGCTTTGCTGGGGCAGCAGGAGCCATTGGCTTTGATTGCTGTCAATCAAAGCTAGTTACGAGGAAGCAGGGAGTGGGGCCGATTTCCGCTGTCTGTGTCTATAGACGCAGGCATCGAGGCTCGGGAGCGAGACCACAGGAGTGCCCCATAGAAAGCAGCTTTCTTTGGGGGTACACGGAGAAAAGGAAAAAGCCAGGAGCGCCGGCAGGGGACCAATGAAGAAGAGTTTCGGGGCCACTCTGTGCAATTCCATTGTACAGGACCCCATTTTTTTTTACCCAAGCCCTCAATCGATCCAGCATTTTGCCCTTCTACACCTCCTCTCTCCCCTCCCTTCCTGGTTTTACTGGCTTTGCTGGGACAGCAGGAGCAAATTTGCTTTGATTGCTGTCAATCAAAGCTAGTTACGAGGAAGCGGGGAGTGGGGCCGATTTCCGCTGTCTGTGTCTATAGACGCAGGCAGCGAGGCTCGGGAGCGAGACCACATGAGTTCCTCATAGAAAGCAACTTTCTTTGGGGGTACAAAGAGAAAAGGAGGAGCCAGGAGCACCGGACCAGTGAAGAAGAGTTTCGGGGCCACTCTACAATTCCATTGTACAGGGCAGGTAAGTATAAACCTGTTGGTTATTTTATAAAATAAAAATTTTGCGTTTACAATCATTGTAACCACTTGACCTCCGGAAGGATTTACCCCCTTCATGACCAGGCCATTTTTTGCTATTCAGCACTGAGCTACTTTAAATGCCAATTGTGCGGTCAGGCAACACTGTACCCAAATAAAATGTATATAATATTTTTCCCACATTTTTGGTGGTATTTGATCACTACTAGGTTTATAAAAACAAAACAATATTTTCCCATTTCTATTATAAAACATATCCAATCGAAAAAAATCTAATTTCTTCATAAATTTAGGCCAAAATGTATACCGCTACATGTCTTTGGTAAAAAAAAAAATGTCTTTGGAAAAAAAAAAAAAAATCCCAATAAGTATATAATAATTATTTTGTGCGAAGGCTATAGCATATACAAACTAGGGTATGTATACTGGAATTTATGCAGCTATAGACACTATACTGTAATGGGGGTGATCAGCAACTTTCCACTGGTTCACACACGTTTGCACTACTTTGATGCAACTTAAGTGCCAGAAAGAGTAAAGTCCCAACAAAATCACATCAAGTTGCACTCAATACTTTCCTATTGCCACAAAAAGGCAAAATGCATAAAAATTGCATGTTATAAAATGCAAAACGCACCAGAAAATGCATCAATTTCAACATGCATAGGTGTGAACCTAGAGTCATAGTGGGACTGTGTTTGGGTGGCAGACAATCTGACACTAACAGACACTATCTGGGAGGGTCACTAACTTTGATGTTGCTAGTGACACTAATAGAGTGATCAGTGATAATACTCTACCATGACACTGTACTGACTGGCTGGGAAGGGGTTAACATCTAGGGACAATCAAGGGGTTAACGCTGTTCCTGATCGCTGTTTGTAAGCACAGAGCTCTGTGTGTGATTAGCTGAAATCAGCTGTCCAATCACAGCACGGCCGGTAAGTAGGAAGTAAGAGCCGATGCACAGGTACATGATTGACAAATAAATAGTGCGCTAACAATGATAATTGATAAAAATCAATGAAATGCTGAAAAGGATATGAAAAAATATGAATTTCATATAGACGTGTCTGAACTACAGTTATAGGAAGCAATAAATGGTCCTTAACTCAAGTCCGTGCGTGAATAAAAAATACAATATACCAACATAAAGTTCAAAGTATGAAAATAAATTGAAAATAGTCTCTCAAATGTTGTGAGGCAAATAAGACATCAAAAGTGGGATAGGTGAATCCGTGCCAAAGTGACGTGCCACAATGTGCAGACAATGGTGTTTCACACAAACTGATGTTCTTAATGCCAGCGTGGCCTCTTACCGCAAAAGGCTTCTATGTTGGCATTCAAGTGATGGACGTGACAGTGGTAAAGGTGGATTCTTACCGAAAATCAGGGAGATATGAGCTTGGACTGCTGGGAAACAGGAGATCAAACCAGGAATCCTGGAAGCTGGTCCACTTCGCAATGATATGGTTCCGATGTCTCAAGGCGCAATTTCCACGGAGAAGATACCCAATATAAAAAAGGGGGACTAATAGTGCATTACCCTCGATACGTTTTATTGAGAAAAGAAGACGGCTACTTACATCAGATAAAACGAAATCATACACATGCGAACAACTCAAAATAAAACATGCACGGCCGCCTGCAGAACAGTCCGGGACATATGGTGACGCAGCTAGCCCCCTCCGACGCGTTTCCACTTAGGAGTCGTCAGAACAGTCCGTGACATATGGTGACGCAGCTAGCCCCCTCCGACGCGTTTCCACTTAGGAGTCGTCAGAACAGTCCGTGACATATGGTGACGCAGCTAGCCCCCTCCGACGCGTTTACACTTAGGAGTCGTCCCAGTAGACGACTCCTAAGTGGAAACGCGTCGGAGGGGGCTAGCTGCGTCACCATATGTCACGGACTGTTCTGCAGGCGGCCGTGCATGTTTTATTTTGAGTTGTTCGCATGTGTATGATTTCGCTTTATCTGATGTAAGTAGCTGTCTTCTTTTCTCAATAAAACGTATCGAGGGTAATGCACTATTAGTCCCCCTTTTTTATATTGGGTATCTTCTCCGTGGAAATTGCGCCTTGAGACATCGGAACCATATCATTGCGAAGTGGACCAGCTTCCAGGATTCCTGGTTGGATCTTCTGTTTCCCAGCAGTCCAAGCTCATATCTCCCTGATTTTCGGTAAGAATTCACCTTTACCACAGGGTGTTACCACCTTACCACACTGTCACGTCCATCACTTGAATGCCAACATAGAAGCCGTTTGCGGTAAGAGGCCACGCTGGCATTAAGAACATCAGTTTGTGTGAAACACCATTGTCTGCACATTGTGGCACGTCACTTTGGCACGGATTCACCTATCCCACTTTTGATGTCTTATTTGCCTCACAACATTTGAGAGACTATTTTCAATTTATTTTCATACTTTGAACTTTATGTTGGTATATTGTATTTTTTATTCACGCATGGACTTGAGTTAAGGACCATTTATTGCTTCCTATAACTGTTGTTCAGACACGTCTATATGAAATTCATATTTTTTCATATCCTTTTCAGCATTTCATTGATTTTTATCAATTATCATTGTTAGCGCACTATTTATTTGTCAATTCTTCATTATTTAAACCTGTCTAATGCTGCTTTCCAAGTTTTCACTTTCACTATTACAGGTACATGATTGTGCCTGCACCTGCCGCCCACTGCCAGTATATTTACCGTGAGCGGTCGGCAGGTGGTTACAGTAAATGAAAATTTTGACATTAGAACTACTTTTTAAGGCTGTTTTCTATGCAGAGTTCGGCGTGGTTTCCATTCAGCGGTTCAGGAGCGCATTTGATACTTAAATCTCACCTGAACCAAAATAAAAAATGCAAAGGACCCTTTTTTAATTCGCACCATAACCGGCTCCCATGAAAGCTGGTCTGATTAACATGTTAATGCGAAATGGATGCAATTCAAAACGCAACCGATTCACATATGCACTATATTACCAAAAGTATTGGGTACGTTTTGTACACTCATAAAGGCTTTAAAGGCATCCCAGTCTTAGTCTGTAAGGTTTAATATGGAGTTGGCCCACCATTCGCAGCTATAATAGCTTCAACTCTTCCGGGAAGGCTGTCCACAAGGTTTAGGAGTGTATCTATGGGAATGTTTGACCATTCTTACAGAAGCACATTTGTGAGGTCAGGCACTGATGTTGGAGAGAAGCCGGGCTCGCAGTCGCCACTCTAATTCATCCCAAAGGTGTTCTATCGGGTTGAGGTCAGGACTCTGTGCAGGCCAGTCAAACTCGCTCATCCGTTCTTGCTTTGTGCACTGGTCCAAATCATTTGGTGGAGGGGGGATTATGGTGTTGGGTTGTTTTTCAAGGGTTCAGCTTTGCCCCTTAGTTCCAGTGAAGAGAACTCTTAAGGCGTCAGCATACCAAGACATTTTGGACAATTTCATGCTCCCAACTTTGTAGGAACAGTTTGGGAATGGCCGCTTCCTGTTCCAACATCACTGTGCACCAGTTCACAAAGAAAGGTTCATAAATACACGGATGAGCAAGTTTGGGGTGGAGGAACTTGAGTGGCCTGCACAGAGTCCTAAACTCAACCCGATAGAACACCTTTGGGATGAAATAGAGCGGAGACTGTGAACCAGTCCTTCTCGTGCCTGACCTCACAAATGCGTTTCTGGTAGAATGGTCAAACATTCCCATAGACACACTCCTAAACCTTGTTCCCGGAAGAGTTGAAGCTGTTATAGCTGCAAAGGGTGGGCAACTCAATATTGAACCCTACGGACTAATGCTGGCCATACACTAGCAGAAAAATCGGTAGAAAATCTATAATGACGATCGTTCGCCCGATATTCTTATAGACTGAGAGGCCTTTAAAGTTCACGTGTAAAGGCAGACGTCCCAATGCTTTTGGTAATATAGTGTAAGTGAACGGAGTCTATTGCAAACCTAAAAGACACATGGTGGGGGCTGCCACTGCTAACCCCCTTTTAAAGATGTATGTTAGTTATGTGGCTAGTATGCTGATTAAGGCCCCTTTCACACATGCAGACCGTTCATTTAATCAGTTCAGTCACTTTACATCCACTACCAATTCAAAAAACATATAAAAAACTGATCATTTCTCAGTTTACATCAGTTTTTTTGTCCGATCCGTTTTTTTTGCGGAAGAAAAATAAAGCTTTGATCAGTTCAAAAAAATGGATAATGGACTGTTACGGATGTAAACTGATGTAAATAGATGATCATCCATTTACATCCGTTTTTCTATAGAGATGCATTGATGTCTGTTTTTCATCTGTCAACGGATGGATGAAAAACAGACAAACGTACAGCATGTGTGAAAGGGGCCTAAGGCCTAAGGCCCCTTTCACACTTGGAGTCCGTCGGCGGACTCCATTTTCTTCTCAGCGGGGGATCGACCTGCTGATCCCCGCTGAGCAGGCGGATGGCAGCTCTGTCTCCGCTCTATCTGTGGAGACAGAGCTGTCAGGTCCCCGCTGTTCTCTATGGGGGAATCGGATGGGAACGGACCGCCTGTCTATTCGTATCCGATCTGATCCGCTGGACGGATGGAAAATAGGGTTTCCATCCGTCCAGATTTGATGGATCGGATGTCAGCGGACATGTCTTCGCTGACATCCGATGCCCCATAGAGATGCATGGGGCATCCGTTCAGCCTGAAAAACTGACAGGCGGATCTGAACGGTCTGCTAGTGTGAAAGGGGCCTAATACCTCATACACACGCAACGATTATCGGCCGACCGATCGGCCGTCTTTTGTCCAGTGTTGTTGTGTTGGTTGAAATGTGCCTAGACTGCACACAAATTTTCTCGGCCAACAAAAACCAACTTCAGAAGTGATGTCATGTGATGGTTTACTTTCCGTGTGTTTTTTCTTCTCTGAGCATGCCCAGTCTTGCTCATCTGACTTTTGTCTGCCGAAATCTGTACTGACTGACAAAAATCGGCCGTTCTGTTGACGGCCAACAAAAATTTTATAGCATGCACACCAGATTTTGTTTGGCCGAAAAGTCGGAGTCGGTTGTCGAAAGCATCATACTAACAAGCTGAAAATTGGCCAATCGGACATTGGCCAAAAATTCACGGCCAACTATCGATGCGTGTGTACGAGGCTTAAGGCTGATTGTCTGCAATGACTTGGAGAGGAGCTGGGATGAAAGGATATCAATCTTTCCTAATTGCCACAAACTGCCCTTTACACTGTAGCTGTTTTTGAGAAGTAGTTATTTGACGCTGTAACCATTCTGTTTTTTGATCTGAAAAATAAAAGAAATTATCTGATTGGCTGGCAGGGATAACAAATAGATCTGCTCCTGTTTACAATAGATTGGATGAATCAGCCCCAGTGCAGCATGAAGTCTTGAGGGTTGGTATATTTAGGCCCCATTCATACTAGTGCGACTTGTCGCGTGACTTGGGACTGCAAAGTCGCGTTGACAAGTCGTACCCCATGATTTCCAATGAGTACGGTTCATATCTGTGTGACTTCAAAGTAGTCCCTGCACTACTTTGGTCCAACTTTCCGTAGACCTCAAAATTACACAGGTATTGCTTCAAGTCACGTCAAAGTTGCATGACTTTCAGGTCGCACAAGTGTGAAAGGGGTCTTAGAGAAATAACAGTAGGCAGAAAAAGTGAATCCCACCGCAATACTGCACTGTATGCACAGACAACATAGGAGACGAGTGAGGAACACAAGGCCGAGACACATGATAATCACCCTGAACATGACACAACTGCTTTGTAATTGCATACTAATTATGTAACTTTTCTTTGCCTTCAGGTAACCGACAACAGCTTATTATAGCGTGGAGCCTGTATCTCCTTTTTCTCTCCCTCTGTCTGTACTTTTTATACAGATGGGGTCGCAGCAAAAACAACTCAAATGACGGAAGACAAGAAACCTGCTGAAAACAAACTATTTACTATGTAACCTCCATCAGTTATCAATGTATGTTAAACCTGCGTGTAACCTGTGTGGATTAACACAATGTGCATAATGGCTACAACAAGAGGATTGCCAGTTTGATTGCACTAGCGCCCCACACTGCCCTGCATTGGGAAAAATGGTACAGGTGTGTTTTTTTGTGAATCAATATGCACTTTGGGGCCCATAGACTTCAATGGTAGCACATAAAATATGTAGCATGATCTTTAGATTGTATGGATGTACAATGTACAATAAATATTAAAGAGCTGCGTAAACTTTCTGCACTATGTAAATACTTGTAATGAAATAAAATAAATAATGACAACAAGCCCCGCCCCTAGCAACTTCTATTTTATTTGATTTTCACTGGCTGAACAAAGAACGGTTGTGTAGAGACAGGATAGGCTTCCTAAGGAGTAGGGATAAGCTTATGTTTGTTTCAAACCCGGAAGTCAGCTGTCATTGTGGAACCAATGAGCTGTGGGCAGGGGATTTCCCACCCTTCAGCTGACATACACAAAGGGGCGGGGATAGTCGTGTCAACACTGACCTAATATAGGCACTTCAGGTCAATGTCGGTGAGTAGGAGATAGCAGTACAGGTTAGGGTAGGAAGTTCCTGAACTTCCATAATAATGGTCATAAGCCCCCGTTCACACTGGGGCGACCTGTCAGGCGACCTGGTCGCCTCGCATAGAGAAGCTGTGGACCCGTTCTAATAGGAGCGACACAAGTCGCTCCGACATAGAAAAAGGGTCCGGAGCTTCTTTGGGGCGACCCGGAGCGACCTGCATAGACTTCAATGTTATGAAGTCCGTGCCGGCCGCTCCGAGGTCGCATTGTGAGCAGCGCGCCACGACCTGTGAGGTCGCCCCGGGAAGTAGCGTCGCCCCAGTGTGAACGGGGCCTAAAAGTAAATATCAGTACGTTAATAAATAATGATTGAATGCATACAGTCCATCCAGTGTAAAGAGGTGAATATATACAATGTTGTCTGTAGGAAAGTCCACCAAAAGTGCAAAGTGCAGAATCTCCTTTGAATAAAATCTAGTGATCTCTGGTATATGTGACCACCACCGGTAAATGGGGTAAGTAGGGGGCTGATTGTTATTTATTTTCACATCACCAGCGCTGCAATAGTTTTTATCATTGGTTATTACGAATTGTCATTCGTTTTTTGCTGGCTGCAGGTTATCATTATTAGTAGGGATCGACCGATTATCAGCACCACCGATATATGGGGGGCCGATATGCACTTCCCCGATATATCACAATCGGCCCCTGAGGTTACCGATATTGCCGATATTTCGGGAAAGTGCTGTACTGGAGTGATGCCTGCAGCTAGAGGCATCACCCCGCTACCGGCTTCCATAGCCGATGGTCGGCTGTCTTGTAATGACAACTGATACGGCTGAGAAGCCACTCAGCTGTCATTACAAGGAGTGGGAGGGGATGTCCCCCCCCCCCTCCTGCCACCTTCTGCGGCTCGCCCGGGTCTCCCGTCCCACCAGGAGGGTCGCCGAAGAGAAGACCCGATCAAAGCCACATTCGGCTCTGATCGGGTCTACATGTAAAAAACCCGGAAGTAATGTCATGACATCACTTCCGGGGTACTTGGCGCCAAATTAAAAAAAACTGACAGCATTCAAAACAGCCAAACTTGACGTTTTGAATGCTTTTCAGTGCAGAGGAGGGGTTTGGGGTATCCCTCCACAAGGAGTACCTGTGAAAAAATAAAAAAATAAGAAAAAACATTTTTTTACATGTTCGAAAATATCAGCCGATATCGGCCGATACTGATATCCGATGACCAAAATATCGGTATAGGTATCGGCATTAAAAAAAACGATATCGGTCGATCACTAATTATTAGCGCGGTATACTTTTTTTACACATAGCTCCCAACTGTCCCTGATTTGGAGGGGCTGTCGCCCTTTAGGGAACAAAATCCCTTTGTCCCTTCCGCCCCCTCCATTGTCCCTCACTTAGTCTGATGCGTAGACTTCTATAAAAATCTACTATTTAACTTTCAAATTTGTTTTACTGTGCTAAACATTTCATTCAATTTCTAAATTATTGCATTTGTTAATTGCATTTTAAAGTGTAAGCAAACCCTTACATATACTCACTGAAGTGACTGGCCTCAAGTGATACACAGGAATGAAACAAATTCCCTTATATAAGTTGTGCCTGTTTATCTGCAGTTTTCAATTTTCTACATTAATTTAAAGTGCAGAATGTATAAAGCTTGTCTGCCCCAGAAAGCAGGGGGTGGAGCTAAAGCTACACTCTGCAGAGCTCAGTGAGAGCTCATTGGAGGGAAGGGACGCACCCCCTTCAAACAGCACACAGGAACAGAGCTGAGGCTGTCAGATCCCTTTTATGTCAGTTTTCTTCTCTTGGTGTCAGGAAAACTTGTCAGAAGTGACTCAAAAAACTAGCAGAGAAAGAAGCAGCAGACAGAAATGACACTTAGTATTTCATGTGAAATATTTGTTCAGAAATATGTAAAAAAACATATCCCTCTTTAGTGTGTCATTTCTGTCTGCTGCCTCGTTTCTCTGCTCTCCACATACATAAGTCATTTTTGACAAATTTTTCGGACAACATGAGATAAAAAGGTGACAGGGATGGACCACCAGTACACAGCCTGTTATTGATAGCCTCAGCTCTGTTCCTGTCTGCTGTATGTGAAGGGGGGGTCCTTTCCCTTCAATTAGCACTCACTGAGCTCTGCAGAGTGTAACTTCAGCTCTCTGCCTCCTGTTTTTCTGACAGCTCAGAGAAGCTTTATAAATTCTGAATGAATGAAGAGCAGAGAATACCGCAGATAAACAAGTATAATTTATGTAGGAGGAACTGTTTCATCTCTGTATTATCACCTGAGGCCAGTCACTTCACTGGGTATATGTAATTGTGGGTTCACGCTGATCCGACTTGAAGTCGCCCCAACTTCGGGCGACTAATGAAGTCGCCTGTGCACCGCGACTTCGGCGTGGCTTGCAAGGACTTCACATAATGGAAGTCAATGCAAGTCGCTCCGACTTTGCAAAAAATAGTGCAGGAACCATTTTCTAAGTCTGAGCGACTTGAGTCGCTCTGATTAGAACGGTTCCATTGCACAGCTTAGAACGCTACTTGTCAGGCGACCAAGTCACCTGACAAGTCGGATCAGTGTGAACCGGCACTAAGGGTTTACAATAACTTTAAGTATATAGTGGTGAAAAAAAAGCACTTGTGGGTTTAGCCAATCATTGGCGTGTTAATTCTCCATATAATGGAGTATGGCATGGGTGTGTCCTTTGCCTACATATTTTTTTCTAATAGGTGTCTCTCTTTTCCATCTCAGAGAGTCGGAAGGTATTAGAACAGAGTCTGGGGAAGCTTGGAATCGGAAACCTGCTAGAAAACTGTCACCTGTATGGGCCAGTCGTCTGCAGCCAAGCCATTCTCCACCAACACAGCTGTGTATACTGGTGGCTGCAGGGCAGGGAATACCCCAGCCACAGAGGACTGGCCCTCCTGGCAGGCTGGCACAGCTTGGTTCAGAGTCGAACACGCCCAAGCTTATCACTGATAACAAAAGCGTGTTTCCTCTTTTTTTTTAATGTACTAGGAAAATCATGGCTGCCTATTGCAGGGGTTGAATAGAGAGGAGTGCAGCGGGGGTAGAGATTGAAGAAGGCTGCGTCAGTGCAGCGGGGGTAGAGATTGAAGAAGGCTGCTTCAGTGCGGTGGTGGTAGAGATTGAAGAAGGCTGCATTAGTGCGGTGGTGGTAGAGATTGAAGAAGGCTGCCTCAGTTCGGTGGTGGTAGAGATTGAAGGAGGCTGCTTCAATGCGGTGGTGGTAGAGATTGAAGGAGGCTGCGTCAGTGCGGTGGTGGTAGAGATTGAAGAAGGCTGCGTTAGTGCAGTGGTGGTAGAGATTGAAGAAGGCTGCGTCAGTTCGATGGTGGTAGAGATTGAAGAAGCTGCTCAGTGCAGTGGTGGTAGAGATTGAAGAAGGCTGCGTCAGTGCGGTGGTGGTAGAGATTGAAGAAGCCTGCTTCAGTGCGGTGGTGGTAGAGATTGAAGGAGGCTGCATCAGTGCGGTGGTGGTAGAGATTGAAGGAGGCTGCGTCAGTGCGGTGGTGGTAGAGATTGAAGGAGGCATCGTCAGTGCGATGGTGGTAGAGATTGAAGGAGGCTGCGTTAGTGCAATGGTGGTGGTAGAGATTGTAGGAGGCTGCGTCAGTGCAATGGTGGTGGTAGAGATTGAAGGAGGCTGCGTCAGTGCAGTGGTGGTAGAGATGGAAGAAGGCTGCGTTAGTGAGGTGGTGGTAGAGATTGAAGAAGGCTGCGTCAGTGCGATGGTGGTAGAGATTGAAGAAGGCTGCGTCAGTGCGGTGGTGGTAGAGATTGAAGGAGGCTGCGTCAGTGCGGTGGTGGTAGAGATTGAAGGAGGCTGCGTCAGTGCGATGGTGGTAGAGATTGAAGGAGGCTGCGTCAGTGCAATGGTGGTGGTAGAGATTGAAGGAGGCTGCGTCAGTGCAGTGGTGGTAGAGATGGAAGAAGGCTGCGTTAGTGAGGTGGTGGTAGAGATTGAAGAAGGCTGCGTCAGTGCGATGGTGGTAGAGATTGAAGAAGGCTGCGTCAGTGCGGTGGTGGTAGAGATTGAAGGAGGCTGCGTCAGTGCGGTGGTGGTAGAGATTGAAGGAGGCTGCGTCAGTGCGGTGGTGGTAGAGATTGAAGGAGGCTGCGTCAGTGCGGTGGTGGTAGAGATTGAAGGAGGCTGCATCAGTGCGGTGGTGGTAGAGATTGAAGGAGGCTGCGTCAGTGCGGTGGTGGTAGAGATTGAAGGAGGCTGCGTTAGTGCAGTGGTGGTAGAGATTGAGGGAGGCTGCGTCAGTGCAATGGTGGTAGAGATTGAAGGAGGCTGCGTCAGTGCGGTGGTGGTAGAGATTGAAGGAGGCTGCGTCAGTGCGGTGGTGGTAGAGATTGAAGGAGGCTGCATCAGTGCAGTGGTGGTAGAGATTGAAGAAGGCTGCGTCAGTGCGATGGTGGTAGAGCTTGAAGAAGGCTGCGTCAGTGCGATGGTGGTAGAGATTGAAGGAGGCTGCATCAGTGCGGTGGTGGTAGAGATTGAAGGAGGCTGCGTTAATGCAGTGGTGGTAGAGATTGAAGAAGGCTGCGTCAGTGCGATGGTGGTAGAGATTGAAGGAGGCTGCGTCAGTGCGGTGGTGGTAGAGATTGAAGGAGGCTGCATCAGTGCGGTGGTGGTAGAGATTGAAGGAGGCTGCGTTAGTGCGGTGGTGGTAGAGATTGAAGAAGGCTGCGTCAGTGCAATGGTGGTGGTAGAGATTGAAGGAGGCTGCGTCAGTGCAGCGGCGGAGGGCAAGGCAGTGTGCGTCAGTGCAGTACAAAATAATGACACCAATAGGTAGCCTGATAGACAGTACACTAGTGAAGGTACGCCATTAGGGTTAAATATATATAAAAAAAACTGTTGCGCCACCCTATATTTGTAAATAATAAACCTTAATATCAAACTAGGTATCACATATAAAGTTGCATACAGTGCCAACAATTCAAATCCTTTAATAATTTTAATTATATGCATACATAGCAAATAAAAATAATCAAATCCTTCCCAATGGTGTAAAAAGCCTCTGCTTACATGCATGAAATAAACGTTTTGTGACAAAAAATTCATCCAGTGACTGTCAATATCTTCCAATGTGATCTTCTATAAATGATCACTGCGGATCACTGTGGATCACTGCGGCTTAATATAATTTATAGAAGATCACATTGAAAGATATTGACTGTCACTGGATACATTTTTGTCACAAAACATTTATTTATTGCATGTAAGCAGAGACTTTTTACACCATCGGGAAGGATTTAATTATGTTTATTTGCTAAGGACGCAAATAATTGAAGAATATGAATTGTTGGCATTATATGAACTTTATATGTGATACTAATATCAAACTGACACTAACCTATCTAGCCCTGTAAAAAAAAAAAAATCAGTATACATTTTTTGAAGCCAATCCAACCCGATCCTACGCTGAGCTGTCAGCTGCGGCTTCGCTGTGGAGGCGGGTGCAGAAGACACAGCTGACAACGGAAGCCCCATAGTAAGTCTATGAGTGATGTTCCTTCCTATTCATTTCACAGCCGTTGTCGGTCGTCTCCTCTGCAGAGCTTCCGCTGCTGGAGATCAGGTCAGATCGGCTTCAAAAAAAGGTATGTATACTGATTTCTTCTTTACAGGTCTAGGTACAGTACCTCACAAAAGTGAGTACACCCCTCACATTTTTGTAAATATATTATACCTTTTCGTGTGACAACGCTGAAGAAATGACGCTTTGCTACAATGTAAAGTAGTGAGTGTACAGCTTGTATAACAGTGTAAATTTGCTGTCCCCTCCAAATAGCACAACACAAAGCCATTAATGTCGAAACCGCTCACAAGAAAAGTGAGTACACCCCTAAGCCAAAATGTCCAAATTGGGCCCAAAGTGTCAATATTTTGTGTGCCCCCATTATTTTCCAGCACTGCCTTAACCCTCTTGGGAATGGAGTTCACCAGAGCTTCACAGGCTGCCACTGAAGTCCTCTTCCACTCCTCCATGACAACATCACGGAGCTGGTGGATGTTAGAGACCTTGCGCTCCTCCACCTTCCCTTTGAGGAAGCCCCACAGATGCTCAATAGGGTTTAGGTCTGGTGACATGCTTGGCCAGTCTATCACCTTTACCCTCAGGTTCTTTAGCAAGGCAGTGGTCATCTTGGAGGTGTGTTTGGCGTCGTTATCATGTTGGAATCCTGCCCTGCAGCCCAGTCTCCAAAGGGAGGGGATCATGCTCTGCTTCAGTAAGTCACAGTACATGTTGGCATTCATGGCTCCCTCAATGAACTGTATCTCCCCAGTGTCGGCAGCACTCATGCAGCCCCAGACCATAACACTCCCACCACCATGTTTGACTGTAGGCAAGACACACTTGTCTTTGTACTCCTCACCTGGTTGCTGCTACACATGCTCGCACCATCTGAACCAAATACGTTTATCTTGGTCTCATCAGACCACAGGACATGGTTCCAGTAATCCATGTCCTTACTCTGCTTGTCTTCAGCAAACTGTTTGCGGGCTTTCTTGTGCATCATCTTTAGAAGAGGCTTCCTTCTGGGGATGACAGCCATGCAGACCAATTTGATGCAGTGTGTGGCATATGGTCTGAGCAGTGACAGGCTGACCCCCCACCCCTTCAACCTCTGCAGCAATGCTGGCAGCACTCATACATCTTTTTCCCAAAGACAACCTCTGAATATGACACTGAGCACGTGCACTCAACTTCTTTGGTTGACCATGGTGAGGCCTGTTCTGAGTGGAACCTGTCCTTTTAAACCGCTGTATGGTCTTGGCCACCGTGCTGCAGCTCAGTTTCAGGGTCTTGGTTATCTTCTTATAGCCTAGGCCATCTTTATGTAGAGCAACAATTCTTTTTTCAGATCCTCAGAGGGTTCTTTGCCATGAGGTGCCATGTTGAACTTTCAGTGACCAGTATGACAGAGTGAGAGCGATAACACCAAATTTAACACACCTGCTCACCATTCACACCTGAGACCTTGTAACACTAATGAGTCACATGACACCAGGGAGGGAAAATGGCTAATTTGGCCCAATTTGGACATTTTCACTTAGGGTGTACTCACTTTTGTTGCAAGCGGTTTAGACATTAATGGCTGTGTGTTGAGCTATTTTGAGGGGACAGCAAATTTACATTGTTATACAAGCTGTACACTCACTACTTTACATTGTAGAAAAGTGTCGTCACATGAACAGATATAATAAAATAATTACAAAAATGTGAGGGGTGTACTCACTTTTGTGAGATACTGTAGGTTAGTGTTAGATCGTGGATAGATAGTCTATAGATGCAGGGATTTTAGTTTTAGGGTGGACTTACACTTTAAAGCGGAGTTCCACCCAAAAATGGAACTTCCGCTATTTTGCTTCCTCCCCCCACCCCTCCGGTGCCACATTTGGCACCATTCAGGGGGGAACGGGTACCCGTTTTTGACAGGTACCCCTTCACCACTTTCGGGAAAGGCCGCGGCCGTCTGTCCTGGAAGTTTGGCCCCCTCCTTCTTCCCCCGCCGCTAAGCCAATAGAAATGCACAGCACGCTTCGCACATGCGCAGTAGGGACCCGGGCGTGAATGCGCAGTAGGGACCCGAGCGTGAAGCCGCAAGGCTTCACTGCCGGGTTCCCTTACCGGCAATGGTGGCGGCAGCACCCGACATCGCTGGACTCCAGGACAGGTAAGTGCCGACATCGCTGGACTCCAGGACAGGTAAGTGCCGACATCGCTGGACTCCAGGACAGGTAAGTGTCCTAATATTAAAAGCCAGCAGCTACAGTATGTGTACAGTATGTGTACAGTATGTGTAGCTGCTGACTTTTCATTTTTGGAGGGGAAGGCGGAATTACGATTTAAGGTTTATTATTCACAAGCGGAGGGAGGCGCAACAGTTTTTTATATATTATTCACTTTGGATGTGGGGACACAATTCATTGTCTGCAGCTCCCCCACACACAATTACAGGGAAAGTCGTTGTAGGTAGCGTGGGGAACAAAACTAATTTTACGCCACGGCCCACTCTACATTCTCATCATGATCCTTTAAAATCCTGTACAGGAAGACCCTGTCCTGGATATAACTGCACCTCTTTAATACAGACACTAAATACCATAATATCCCAAACCTCCCAACTTTTTGAGATGGGAACGAGGGACACCTACTAGTAAAAGTATGTAGGCATAGGACACACCCCCCTGACACGCCCTCTTAAAGCAGAATTAAACAAAAAAATTAAAAATAGTTAAACCCACATGTACTGTTTTGTTACCACTAATATAACTTTATACTGGCTAACTAACAGATGCAGCAATTTAGAAATCGGATGAAAGGTTTAGCACTGGGAAACACTTTCTGAAAGCTAAAAAGAACATTTTATAAACAATTATATAGATCAGACCAAAATGAGGGGCAAATGAGGAGGAAAGATGGACTTTGTTCCAAATCAGGGACAGTCCCTCAAAATCAGGGACAGTTGGGAGCTATAATACCCCTCTCTATGTACACATGGTGATCTGTGGATAATGACAATAAACACAACAATAATGCATCTTCAGCTGCCTGCAGACTACAAATCCCAGCATGCTCTGCTCCTGAGCCTGGAAGCCTCTGGTAGCCTCTGCAGTGTTGCACACAGATCAATGTCTCTCCTCGTACAATCCGCTCACAAGGGTCCTAATCGTGTCAGTAATCACGGAGGCGGCAATGAAGGGTTAAACACACGGCCCCGCCCCTACAACACACACCAAAATCCATACAGCCATCTATAAACAGCTCTCACCTTCCAGTCACCTCGGCTGCTCCCACAATGCCTATTGTCAGCCTCTTCAGGGACAATAAAGTTCGTCCAATTTTTTTTTTGTCCAAGACAACTTTATTAGCACACTAACAGAGAGCAGAGTTGTGCTTTTTTGTTGCTGCTTGTATTGCTGAGCCAGGTTGGCTTGTTATAAGCTTGCAGAAGATGCCTATAAAGCAGTTTTTATTTATGTGTTTCTATTGGAAGTTTTTAGATGGAAAGTCCAATAGTACAACATAACTCAGCAATTGTAAAACACATGAGGTCCAGTACACAAAACCACACTTCGTGAAATGGTGGTCCAGGCAAAGTTGCCACCTTATTCCTTTAACCACTTTAGCCCCAGCCACCGCAGATGTACGGCAGCAGTCTGGCTCTCCCAGGCAAAGTCCCGTACATGTACGGCGCTCGCCTGGGAGGAGCTAGGGGGCAATTGCACGCCTCCAGAGGCGCGCTCCCGCCCCTTCTCGTCAGCGGGGAAGCTAGTGCGTGTGATAGGCGCCTCTGATGGCCGCCAGCCACTCGCAATCTCCCGCCGCTGACAGAGAAGGACGGATGGCTGATGTAAACACAGCCGTCCGGACTTCTCCCTGAAGTGATCACAGATGTCATGTAATCCTGCTATATAGGATCAAATGTCTCTGTGGTGACTTCACAAGCCACGCCCCCCCTCACAGTTAGAAGGGTCACATTTAACTCCTTGATCACCAATACTGTTAACCCCTTCCCTGCCAGTGTCATTTTTACAGTAACAGTGCATGTTTTTAGCACTGATTACCGTAATAATGTCACTGGTCCCCCCAAAAGTGTCAAAAATGTCAGTTAGGGGGTCCGATCTGTCCGCCGCAATGTCGCAGTCTCGCAAAAAAACACAGATTTCCGCCATTACTAGTAAAAAAAAACAATAAAAATGACAAAATCTTTCCCGTAGTTAGTAAACGCAATAAATTTTGCGCAAACCAGTCAAAATACGCTTATGGCCATTTTTTTTTACCAAAAATATGTAGCAGAAAACAAATTGGTCTAAAATGTTAAAAAAATGTGTTTTTTAATTTTTTTTGAGAATTTCATATAAAAGAATGTGAAAAATATTGTTTTTTTTTTTTTTTTTCCAAAATTGTCGCTCTTTTCTTGTTTATAGCGCAAAAAATAAAAATTGCACAGGTGATCAAATACCACCAAAAGAAAGCTCTATTTGTGGGGGAAAAAAATACGTTAATTTAGTTTGGGTACAGCATCGCCCGACCGCGCAATTGTCCGTTAAATTCACGCAGTGCCAAATCGCAAAATAGGGCCTGGTCATTGAGCAGCCAAATCCTCCGGTCTGAAAGTGGTTAAAACTGAAAACATTACTTACACAGGTTCTGTGGCTGATTGAAGTGGTAATTAAACTCATATGGTGCCTTGTCTGCATTATATTAGCATTATATTAGCGTCAGAACCTGTGTAAATCATATGTGTTCAGGTTTAAAGAGATGAGGTGGCAACCCTAGAACCAAGAGTGGACAACTACTTATACTAGATATTGGAGCTCATGCACAAGGACATATTTAGGCATACACCTAGGGTTGCCACCTCATTCCTTTAAACTAGGGTTGTGCCACCTCATCCCTTTAATCCAGGACACATATTAATTACAAAGGTTCTGAGGCTAATATAATGCACATAAGGCACTAAGTGAGTTCAACCACTTGCTGACCGTCCGCCGGCTTTTTACTGCGGCAGGGCGGCTCGGCTGCGTCCAGTCACGTAGTACTGTGATTTGCGCCGCCGGAGCCGCGCTCCTGCTGTGTTTAAACACAGCAGGAGGCAGGCCGCGGGAGGAGCGATTGCCGCCTTCCTCCCGCAATCATCGGTAAAACGGAGAGAAGACCCCCCTGCTTATGTAAACAAAGCAGGCGAATCTTCTCTCAGACAGGCAGGGAGAGAGCAGTAGTTTCAGCTAAGCTGAAACAGCATCTCTCTGTGCCTGTCACAGAGCCACCCCCCATACACACACACAAAGTCAGTAAGCACAGTAGGCTCACATTTAACCCCTTTGATCACCCCCAGTATTAACCCCTTCCCTGCCAGTGTCATTATTACAGTAACAGTGCATATTTTTAGCACTGATTACTGTATTAATGTCACTGGTCCCCCCAAAAGTGTCAAAAATGTCAGTCCGGGGTCCGATCTGTCCGCCGCAATGTCGCAGTCCCGCAAAAAATCATAGATCGCCGCCATTACTAACAAAAAAAAAAAAAAACCAATAAAAAATGACATAAATCTTTCTCATAGTTAGTAGACGCAATAACTTTTGGCCAAACCAACCAAAATACGCTTATTGCGATTTTTTTTTCCAAAAATATGTAGCAGAAAACAAATTGGCCTAAAATGTTAAAAAAATTTAGATTTTTACATTTTTTTTAGAGGGATACTGCTCATTCTAGCCTGCTGGTAAAACAGGGGTCGGAACGTAAGGTGAGAGGCTTTATTGCACGGGTGGTGGAGCAATCACTGAACACTGTATTGCAGTCCAAGCACTGAAGGTGTATGTCAATGGATCAAGTTTGAATTTATCTTTTTGATCTATGGGTTATTTGTAGTGCACTTTATTTATAAGTATCACCTACACTTTTGAAGATTGCTTTTTTATTATTATTTATATTTTTATATGTATTGTGCACTGTTTTATGGATTGTTTTAGAGATCTGGCGCAGCACTGTTTCTTTGTGATAAACCTGAAAGAGAAGCCCGGCTGTGTGACAGGCTGGTGCCGTAATGACGTCACTCCCGTGCATGCGCGGGGGGGGGGGGGAGCCATCATTTACGGCACAGGTGGCCGTTCCTTCAGAGCACATGTGCCAATGACGTGATCGGCTGCATGCAATGTAAATATCTCCTAAATGGTACACGTTTAGGAAATATGTAAAATACCTGTAGCACCCTACAGGTAGGTGCTATGCAAATGTATAGTGGGCCTTGTCTGCCTAACAGCAGGGCTGTGATTTCTTCAGTTAGGGTGTCAGGGCTTCCAGATGTGCCTGCTGAAGGGAGAAGTATCCCCACTGGCTCCTGTGAGAGGCTTCTCATAGGGCAGTGTGGGAAGCCCAATCAGGGGACACATCCCAGCTTGTAACTACCCCAGAAGGCAGATTATGCTGCAAAGGATTATGGGAGTGGGTATAAATTTGGGGGGAAGTGCGTGGTATGGTGTCTTTGGCGGGAGCAGAATCCCAGGACGGAGAGTGCTGCTGTCTCTCCTCCTGTCTGAGGAAAGTGGATGTCTCGGGTGTCGCCTGAGTGTCCAGAGAGTGCTGAGTTGAGCTGAGGGGATCCGGTGTGCCGAGAACCTGCATAGAGCGAGAGGGGTCCAGTCCCAGGAAAGCCTACACAGGTCGTGAGTACAGAGGGTTGCCCCTGGGGGTCTGCCAGAGTTAGAGGTGTAAGAATTTTTAATAATAAATATCTTGTGCTCGTACTTATGTCAGAATATTTATACTGCTCTGAATATAGCAGAGTATTTATTTATGGTTAATAAGCAAAGATCTGTGAAAAAGGAGAGTCTTCACCTATTGCCATAAATCAATGTCGTGAATTCTTTTTAATTGATTAATTTCTTTTTAAAAGCATATACCAATCTTAGTGAGTACAGTCTACAGCGTGGAATATATATAAAAATATTTATTCGCCAGACATGTAAACACAATATACGATCAAACAAGAAGTGACACAAAAAGATAACTACTATCTAAAAGAAAAATACTAACTTCAAACAATCAATGCAATGTGATGTTTAGCTCAATAATGAAAGTGAAACTGAAACAAAGTGAAAGTGAAACCAAAATGAAGTAAAATGAAAGCAAGATTACCATTTCTTCCCAGGTATAGTATAAGCCATAAATTAATGTTCGATATAAACAGACTACAATGGTCTGCGAATCACATAACCCAAAGTCATTCCACTGCAGATGGAATGAGAATAAGCTATGCAAAACGGAAGACTTAAAATTGCAAATAATGCATTTAATCTGATATTAATAAAAATGTATAAAAACAAAAATCAGCTTTTTAGAGAAAAATATACCATGGCTTATACGGCTGGGATTGTAATCTCATTACCCTTAAATATGCAATATAAAACATATAAGGAAAGAATAAACAATTGTTGAATAAAATCAAATAACATAGCAAGGCATAATTACCACACTTAAGATAGCCGCTAGCTTCAAATAGTTACCAGAGTCCTAAGATGGATGCCAGTCTTAAGATGGTGGATTCCCTTCAAGTTTCAGATGAATGATGTGGACCAAGGTAGAGTATGTCTGGATGAGTCTATCGAGAAATGTAATAGCGTGTGTGGTGTAAGTGTAAGGTGTGTTGTCAGTAGTGTAATGTAATGTCCTCTCTCATCTGGGTTGGTCTTTTATATGGTAAGAACAAAGAGCTATAAAAATTACCATAAGTAAAACCCAGAGGGATGAAACATTATCCCAATTGGTCGGGATATTCTATACCTAAACTGGTGAGGTCAGAGACACACCTCTTTAAATAATTAACCCCATACTTGGTTAATAAAGTAAGGATGATTTCTCTATATGTAAGATTAATCATATAACACAACATAAAACTTTGTCCAGACTCCCAGTACATACATAAATGTCCACCTGTACCTCCATCATTCACCTTGGCAAGTAATGCCATTTCAATAATTATATTATTTAACACAATATAATATTTTTATATGGGAATATCTCAAATTATCTCAAGACTGCACCTGGTATTTCGCCTCCAGAGGGCAGTATCGTACCGTTCATTAGATTTTGTATTTAACATAATTTGAAACAATTACCCATCCTTCTTATCTCATGACCTCTGACCTGTCGGCTAGTGAAAAGCAATTACTTATTTGACTATGCCATAGGGCTGTCAGACATAGTCTAGGTTTGGGAATATTTACGACACCTTGAGCACTAAACCAGTCCAAAGCAATTCTTATATAAACACTCCTACCACATGCCTTAACATGAAGTAATTCGTTTTCACTTTAGTTTTAAGTCTAAGTAAGATACTACTATGAGAATATAAACCTAAAACGTGATACAATGTTCCTAAATATATATGTATATGCCTTACATAATATAATGATATAATTATGGCTAATATCTTCTCACATATGATAATGTATCTATAAAAACTTATATGGTTCATCTTTAAATGTCTGCTAGAATATACTGGGGTATTGTCCATTGTTATATACTTATAGACAGACTGAGATATCCCCCCTTAACATAGCGTCAGACTGACTGAGTCTTATCTGATAAATATGTCAAAAGAAATCTTATTTACGATTACATAGAAATACAAAGATCTCTGTTGAAACCATAGACCCTTTGTAAGCCTGTGAGAGACATTTTGTTTAACAAATATATATGAACTTTGTTTCACCTTAAAAACAAGATGGACGCCATCCTGTTCAGAATCTCTTATATGCATAATATGAAATATACATGGCTTTTAAAATCATTTTTCTTTTTACCTATTATTATTTTAATCAACCCCCAATAACCCTGACATATCCCCCCCTTTCTTCCCAGTAGACAAGTGAGCAACTTAGGCCTATCTGAAAAGAAAGCTTTTTAAGGAGTAGTAAAAGGGGAGGAAAAAAAAAATGTCTTGTTCTCTTTTTGTAAGAGAATAGTTCATATTGGGAATTGTTCAAAACTTTTAAGTAAAGCGGTAATAAAAAAAAATTGAGAGAAAAAAAAAATCAGTTCAAAATGTCAGTTCGTAGCGACTTTGCTTAGCGTTAGCTATGTCACAAACTGTTCCTTGTTAGTCTCTTTGAATTCTGATCCTGGTAAAGAAACACAAATGTTCCTTGAAATCTGCATCTCCAGTTTGCAAAGTTTTAATGGAGACAGAAATTAACTGCTGCAATGGCATTGGTAACTACCATTCAAAGCGCAGTAAAACAATGTTGGCAATCAGGAATCCGAGAAATCTTTGAACGTTCAACCTTGGCTATTGGTTGGATAATGAATGGTTTCAGCATGGCCTAGAGTATCATACACCTAGACTGAGGTTTTGCTCACATGTGCAATGCACCATTTTCACATCTCCTTCAACTGAAAACAGGAGGTAGTGCGATTTCTCTCAATGGATCTCCTCGGATCGAATGCACAAAGATCTGTAGAAACAAATCTTCCTCTCCGTCAACAAGAATCTGTGGCGTCTCGCAGCTTGATTCCTGAAGAGGGATCCGATTCAATGAGGGGTTCCATCCAGAGCTGGGCTCTAAGGAGAGATGACCCATCCGATCGCTGTGTCTTTGGCAAACATCATCGTCTGTACCAATCAACGACCTGGCATGGAAGGTTAATCTCTTCCTATTGGATGAAACATATAGTATGAATATACATTCTTCTCAATTGACATTTCAATGCGATGTTGGTATCCTAAGCTTTCTCAAAGTTCTCCTTTAATCCACCGTATGATCAGTCCTTTATATGACACCAGGGAAGGTGAGACTATATATGCGACCTTTCCTAGGGCGACTGACTTCTGGGGCTTTATTAACATGGGACTGTATTTATCGCCATGGATACTATGCATTGGACTATGCTACAATGATACAATATTTTGTTAAAATTTACCGACTACTTAGGAGAAAAAAAAAATATGATATCTCCCCCTTTGGGGCATCAATGCAATTTATTGGAGGCAATAAAACTACCTGGCATTGAGGATTCCTTCTTGGTTACCGTATACAACCTTTAACCTCTTGACTGCATTACATCATTAGGGTTTGATCCTCCTTGGTATCACCGTCATTGGCGATTTTTCAAAATGTGCCCGCTTTGAGCAACCTGTTCGAGTCAGAGGGATGAAGTGACCACTGAAAAATAGGAGGGTAGTTAGTATCTAACAACCAAGATTCCCTTGGCAGGGATTTCAGGATCCTCAATGCTGTGACCTGGGAATAAAATGGTGTTAGAACCTCTGTATCCTATGCCTCTATTCAGTGTATCCCTTTGATTCCTGCCATTTGGGCATATAAGGATTCTGTGGCCTTTGGCTGGCCACAGGATTTGTTCCTAAAGAGGAATTATTTTAGTTCTGGGCTGCAGTGCCCTGAGTGAACCAAGTGATCAACTGATCAATTCGGATTCTACTCAGCTGAAAACTTTTGCATAATTGAATTATTGGCTCCGCCTCCTGCGGTGCCTATGTCTCTCGGGTTCAGACAGATGGGACAGATCCCCATCAGGACCAGTTACTCGGTTCTGGCATGAGGTCTGGGCCTTAATGTCACTCTAACTTCCCGAGGATTTTGGGGAACCCTAAAATGGGGCAAATCCCTATTTATTTGCGGGTGTCCCCCCTTTGTTAATGGGATGTCCGGTGTCCTCCTTAAGGTATCCGGTGTCCCCTTTGGGGCCTAGATGGCATGTCTTGCTCCCTTGCCAAACTTATTATTATGTACATGGAAAATGCATCAAAGCACAGGGATTTAAATTCCAGGTGGTTGTACTCAGCTCTTTCATTAAAGGGTGTTAGGCACTTTTAAGTACAGTAAAAAAAAAAAAATCAATTCCATGGGGCTTTGGTGCTGTGTACATTTTAGATTGTAGATAACAGCTCTAGCAGCAGTAAAGTTTTTATATGGGCTGACTTTTAAATGACATCCTGCAGGCACAACACAGAAAGGGTGTTTTCATAGGCCTCAGGGTAATCAATAATGTTTAAGACAATGTCTAAGGACCTTTTTCTTAACAAAAATCAGGACAGTACTCTTTTTAAAACTTTTTTAATTCTGGAGGTGCTTGGTGTCTTTTTAGGGGTCCTAGTCTTTTTGCAGTGACCTGATATGACTCATACCTATTTATGCATGGCTGCCCAATGCCCTCCTATATTTTAGGAATATGGCTGGGGTAGGACATGGACTCTTTGCCTGACTCCCCCCCACTTTGTCTGGGTCATAACCAACAGACTGGGAGTCATATCTGGGTCTATGAATATTTATTTCATATTTAAAATGCAGGACTAATAAAGCATTGCCTTTTTGCATGGACACCATGACCTTATGGAACTCTCCTATGTATTTACTGATGAGTTCCTGTCATGAATTTGAACTGTTACATTTTTATTTTTTTTTCACTGCTGATTACTCGGCAAATTTTGCTAGAAAAACATTTTTCCTTGCTCAAAACTTCCTAATTATTGCATTAATCATTTACATTTCTCTTTCAAATGGTTACTTTCATTACAGTTTACTTGATAAGACTTCTGCCACAGTTCTACTTTATTTTGCAGTTTCAAGCTACATTCTCTTAACTTATGTGTCCCATTAGAGGTTACTTTCACCTGCTCAAGGAGGTTCCTTATCTCATACTCTCATTTATTTGGAGTGGAGATTGAAACTTTACTAAACTCCTTTTTGCTGAGCCTTCTGGTGCAGTTCCTCATAAAGATACAGTAAGATTGGCCATGACTCTAAAAGTATGTGATCACACTTCCCGATGTCTTTTGGTGTTAGATAAGCTTATTGGTGAGTTCATACATACAGGTTGTCCTCTACCCATGTCAGATGCCCATTTATTGGCCCGGCGTTCTGAGGATTTTGATATATGACTCTAACCAGCATTTACATTTTCCACCATTTCAGACTCAGAGAGGTGTTTCCACACATTTATGATCTGTGCCAAATCTACTGGGGTTGTGGCATTACCACTAGGGACTCACACCTTGCCAGAGTTGGCAGCGTGAACATTACCTGCTGTAGACATTTTTAAAGCAATTCTATCACATTCACAATTAATAAAAAAAAAATTCCAAAAAAAAAAATTTTTTTTTTTTTTAAGTTATTGATTATGTCACCTGATCAATATTATGATTGGCATATGTAAGAAATCAATAATTATCTCGCTGGGGCCTCCATTATACGTAAGAATATTTAATAATAAATATCTTGTGCTCGTACTTATGTCAGAATATTTATACTGCTCTGAATATAGCAGTGTATTTATTTATGGTTAATAAGCAAAGATCTGTGAAAAAGGAGAGTCTTCACCTATTGCCATAAATCAATGTTGTGAATTCTTTTTAATTGATTAATTTCTTTTTAAAAGCATATACCAATCTTAGTGAGTACAGTCTACAGCGTGGAATATATATAAAAATATTTATTCGCCAGACATGTAAACACAATATACGATCAAACAAGAAGTGACACAAAAAGATAACTACTATCTAAAAGAAAAATACTAACTTCAAACAATCAATGCAATGTGATGTTTAGCTCAATAATGAAAGTGAAACTGAAACAAAGTGAAAGTGAAACCAAAATGAAGTGAAATGAAAGCAAGATTACCATTTCTTCCCAGGTATAGTATAAGCCATAAATTAATGTTCGATATAAACAGACTACAATGGTCTGCGAATCACATAACCCAAAGTCATTCCACTGCAGACGGAATGAGAATAAGCCATGCAAAACGGAAGACTTAAAATTGCAAATAATGCATTTAATCTGATATTAATAAAAATGTATAAAAACAAAAATCAGCTTTTTAGAGAAAAATATACCATGGCTTATACGGCTGGGATTGTAATCTCATTACCCTTAAATATGCAATATAAAACATATAAGGAAAGAATAAACAATTGTTGAATAAAATCAAATAACATAGCAAGGCATAATTACCACACTTAAGATAGCCGCTAGCTTCAAATCGTTACCAGAGTCCTAAGATGGATGCCAGTCTTAAGATGGTGGATTCCCTTCAAGTTTCAGATGAATGATGTGGACCAAGGTAGAGTATGTCTGGATGAGTCTATCGAGAAATGTAATAGCGTGTGTGGTGTAAGTGCAAGGTGTGTTGTCAGTAGTGTAATGTAATGTCCTCTCTCATCTGGGTTGGTCTTTTATATGGTAAGAACAAAGAGCTATAAAAATTACCATAAGTAAAACCCAGAGGGATGAAACATTATCCCAATTGGTCGGGATATTCTATACCTAAACTGGTGAGGTCAGAGACACACCTCTTTAAATAATTAACCCCATACTTGGTTAATAAAGTAAGGATGATTTCTCTATATGTAAGATTAATCATATAACACAACATAAAACTTTGTCCAGACTCCCAGTACATACATAAATGTCCACCTGTATCTCCATCATTCACCTTGGCAAGTAATGCCATTTCAATAATTATATTATTTAACACAATATAATATTTTTATATGGGAATATCTCAAATTATCTCAAGACTGCACCTGGTATTTCGCCTCCAGAGGGCAGTATCGTACCGTTCATTAGATTTTGTATTTAACATAATTTGAAACAATTACCCATCCTTCTTATCTCATGACCTCTGACCTGTCGGCTAGTGAAAAGCAATTACTTATTTGACTATGCCATAGGGCTGTCAGACATAGTCTAGGTTTGGGAATATTTACGACACCTTGAGCACTAAACCAGTCCAAAGCAATTCTTATATAAACACTCCTACCACATGCCTTAACATGAAGTAATTCGTTTTCACTTTAGTTTTAAGTCTAAGTAAGATACTACTATGAGAATATAAACCTAAAACCTGATACAATGTTCCTAAATATATATGTATATGCCTTACATAATATAATGATATAATTATGGCTAATATCTTCTCACATATGATAATGTATCTATAAAAACTTATATGGTTCATCTTTAAATGTCTGCTAGAATATACTGGGGTATTGTCCATTGTTATATACTTATAGACAGACTGAGATATCCCCCCTTAACATAGCTTCTTATCTGATAAATATGTCAAAAGAAATCTTATTTACGATTACATAGAAATACAAAGATCTCTGTTGAAACCATAGACCCTTTGTAAGCCTGTGAGAGACATTTTGTTTAACAAATATATATGAACTTTGTTTCACCTTAAAAACAAGATGGACGCCATCCTGTTCAGAATCTCTTATATGCATAATATGAAATATACATGGCTTTTAAAATCATTTTTCTTTTTACCTATTATTATTTTAATCAACCCCCAATAACCCCGACAGAGGGGACCACTCCAGAAGAGGTTCTGGGATCCAGTGCCAGCTAGCTGAAAGGGGGTACCTAGGTTGAGGACCCTGAAGTTACAAAGGGGGTGCATAGACAGTGAACCCCGAAGAGTTAAAGGTCAAAGGGGGCACCTGCTTTTGGGCCCTGAATTGTACAGAGTGTGACAGTTGGGATTTACAGCTCTACAGAATTCTACAACATACTACCTTAAGCCAGAGCAAGGCGGGGGGGGGAAGTATTCAGTGACTTGTTGCAGCGTCGTGGTTCTACAATTTCACAGTCTTGGATCTTCTGGACTATAAGTCGAGGATTCAGCACTTTTATTAAGCTACAGAGTATTCTCAGAATTAGTGAGCATTGGCTGGCGCCAGCTGGCGTCAGGGAAGCCCCAACAGGCATTTTTCAGGAACAAAGTCCCAAGTGTACATAGTTAAAGCCAAAAGGAGTATCCCACTCATTCCCTTCTCCCATTCCCTTTATCTCCAATAAAACCACAAAACAAACATGCCGGAGTTGTCCATGTCCCAGTCTCTACACCCAGGGCCGCAGCTCACATGGGCCTGGAAAGGTAACCAGTAACAATGGCAGACCCACATCAGGCCACAGGCCTGGAAAACCTGCTACATACCTATAGGTAAGTCTTACTATAGGCTTACCTATAGGTGCAAATGATACTTTAGACTTTACTTCCTCTTTAAAGGGATGAGGTGGCAACCCTATGTACACCTCCAGAATTCAGTGTATTCCTGCACCCTGCAGCCACAGGTGTTTGTGTACCGCCACAACCAGTAGTCTGTGCAAATCAACGATCGGCTGACAGAGCCGTGGCTGTATTCCTGTAACTGCACAACCAAGTGATTAAATGCATATGGGGACAGAGAGGTGGCCTTGGTTGCAAATAGTTTGTGACCTGAGCTGCATAACCACCCCTGCATGAATGTAACGGCTCAGATGTGGGGTTACAGGATTACGGCCACAGTGTTTGCCTCCTGTCATTGATGGTTCAGGCTGCTGATCACAGCTGTATGCCATCACCGTTCACTCCTGGGAACAGGAATACACTGAATTCTGGTTGTGCATGTCCGTATGTGTACACGTACATTGGCCAGTGCATTTGGGAAAAGTTCTGGTCCAGTGCTTTGTGGTTGCCACAGCAAGCTTGTTAAGGCCTCGTTCACATGGAGCAGAAAATTGCTTTCACCCGTGTGAGGCTGTGTTTACTCACACAGGGAGACACAGTTGTTCCATGCATCTCTGTGCAGGTGGTCCCACTAATGTCAATTGGGATGCAGCAGCTGCACAGGCACAGCCGCTGCTACCAATTTGACGTCAATGTGGGTGCGTGTCCCCAAACGCACATAGTGTGAGCCTGTCCGTGCAGCGGCAGCATCCCAATAGACATCATTGGGACCACTTGCACATGGAAATCACCCACATGGGCAACATGGCCCTCCATGAATGTACCCTTTAGTACACCCCCTGGGTATGAGGTCTAAGATAATTCAGAGTAAAGGTAAGTGTGTTGCGTTATATAGTGTTCTGTCAGCCATGCAGCAGGGGTCTGGTGACCAAATCTTGGATTCAGGCTGTTTAAAACATTCAAAGGTATAAAAATGCTCCAAACCCCACTAGTAAGTCCTCCTTGGTCACTGCTGCAAGCACATAGGGCACTGGCCGAAAGGAATCAGTTGGCTCTCCATGTTAGCTATAGAAGCAAAGGGGTAACAGCATGTAGGCAGATGTAGGTTGACCTCCCTACACAGGTGGCGCTGTCCGCAACCACCATGCAGAGAGAGTGGACTTAACTTAATCCCAGGCCGCATCAGCAGTATGGTTGTCTTCAAAGGGCCAGTTGTATCTAAAAGACTATATGAATTTATCTAGGGCTATTTTCTCATAGAATAGGTGGAGGAATTCAGGAACTCAACCACGTATCCCCCCCCCCCCTTTTGAACTGCATCAAGCAGTGGGTGTGGCCAAATTTCACTAAGAATGGGAGAATCTTAAAGGGGCAATAAATACCAGGAGTGCGTTATGTGCAGAGTTCAGGGATGTACTATGTACAGAGTGCAGAGTTCAGGGGTGCTATGTACAGAGTACAAGGTTTAGGTGTGCTATGTACAGAGTGCAAGGTTTAGGTGTGCTATGTACAGAGTGCAAGGTTTAGGGGAGTGCTATGTACAGTATACAGGCTTTTTAGTTTTTAGTACTGTGCTGTCCTTCTCCACATCTGTTCAGGTGCTGACTGCACTGTCTTCACTTCTAACTACCATCAGTTATGGTAACATCATGGCCAGATAATGCTGTTAAAGCTGGGGGTGGAGAGTGTGAAAGTGAAAGTGGAACAATGGCAGTATTGACCCAGAGCAAATAAACACAGAGTAAGTTATGCAAACAATTTTAGAGCACAATCAGTGCAGGGCATGGATAGCAATAACAATCACAGCTCCTATGTGACAAGCTGATAACAGCATGTGATAGCAGCATATGTGGCCAGAAAAAACATTTTGGCTTTAGGTTCCAGGTTATATGGCCTGTTGCAAATATCTTCTATATCTTACTGCTCTAACCACTTGAAAAGACCGGTGTTCTAAAATTTTGTCGGACCCATGAAAATTCCAGACCTCGTCACTTCCAGCTGGTGCGAGCCCCGGTGCGCATGCGCACAATACATTTTCAAGGTCCGATGGAATTCTAACTTAGCGAACAGCGGATTGAGAGGAGGAGGGGCTGAGGTGGGACGCACACACCGCAGCGGGAAAATTGCTGTCACGGGTGAACCAAAGGTGCTGGAAACCCCAAAATTGTATCCCAGGTAGCCAAGACGCTCCCTTACAGCTGATAAAAATTTGGGGTCCCGGGGATGAAAGGGCTCGGGGTCACTGTTCCACGCCCTTTCATCCATTATGTTGATGTGTGTCTATACACACCTGCTTTGTGAGTATAATGTATACTTTTTAATATTTTTAATACATTTGTAGTGGTAATGCACTAGGTCGGTGCGCCTTTTTTCTTTTTTGTTGTTGTTTCATACTTAAAATAATACCCCAAAACACATTCTGCTACACCTACCGAGTATGGGGATACCACATGTGTGAGAATTCTTTAATATTTGTACTGATTATTTACCTGAGATTATATATTTTATAAAAACAGTGTACTGCATTGCCTTCCTCTGTATGAGTGATCAGGGAATATAGCTTAGTATAGCATCATCTATTGCAGTTCCCACTCCTATAAGCCTGAGTTCATGTGGTTCTAGCAGTGCAGTTGTCCACACAGATGGCTAAGCATGGTGTTGAGGAGGTCAGCAAACAAGCAAAGGATCAATACGTCATATAATAAACAGGCCAAGGTCAGTACAGGGGCAGACAGAGGTGACACTGCACTGGTGTGGTGGCGATCAGTAACACTGTTGCTGGTTAATCTGGTCTTGTGACGCTAGGATTGGTGTGGTGATGATCATGAAGGCTGTTGTTAGCTTCCATTGGTCTGGTGACGCTGGGATTGGTCTTGTGGTGAGCGGGAACACTGCTGCTAGTTTACACTGGTCTCGCGGTGATGAAAAACACTGTTGCTGGCAAACACTGGTCTGGTGACACTGGGACTGGTGTGGCAGCATTTAGGAACACTGTTGCTGGTTTACATTTGTAAGCAGCCAGGATTCGCTGTTAGCTACCGACAACCTCCCCAAAGGCACCTCTCTTCTTCTTTATGCTAATGAATAGAGACAGGGTATTCACACACCTGTATAGAATAACTTTCTTCAAATTGTGACTCACACGCTCCAGGCCTAAAGCTCACCTCTACCTCGGTACTCACATTCTCCTGGCACAATGACCGCCTCCACAAAAAAAGGAACGTCCGCATAGGTAGCCTTTCAACAGTTTACTGGAAAATGTCATGTTTAACAACTTGGCAAAACAGATTCCCAGCTTCTCATTTTCTGATTAGTAGCAAAACACATCAGTGTCACCAACTCACCTGGTGGATCCAGGGGAGTCAGAGGGGCAATTGCTGAAATATTGCCCCGTTAAAATATTACTGACCTCGAGCTGACTAATAAAATATTACTGACCTCGAGCCTCTGAGTACCAGCCAGCAATACCCACCAACAGTACCCGCTAGCACTACCAGTCAGCAGTACCAGCCAGCAGTACCCACCAGCACCAGCCAGCAGTACTCACCAGCAGTACCAGCCAACAGAACCCACCAGCCGTACCAGCCAGCAGTACCCACCAGCAGTACCAGCCAGCAGAACCCACCAGCTTCTCATTTTCTGATTAGTAGCAGAACACATCAGAGTCACCAACTCAAACTCGAAAAGTCCAGCCATCTTCCCATACTCTCTTGTATAAGTCCCCCTACAGTGGGCTCTCCCATAGAGTCTCTCTCTGGGCCTAGGCCCAGAAGGACCTCTACTCTCCAGGTTACAAACTTGCATTGTGTATGTCAGGGGTAGCCTGTTCCCATCCTCCAAATACCCAGGACTCCACCCACACCCAGGGGTGGATCCAGGGGGTCTACGGGGCAATTGCTCCCCCCGAGAAAATATTACTCACCTCGAGCCTCTGAGTACCAGCCAGCAATACCCACCAACAGTACCCGCTAGCACTACAGCAATACCCACCAACAGTACCCGCCAGCACTACCAGCCAGCAGTACCCACCAACACCAGCCAGCAGTACCCACCAGCAGTACCAGCCAACAGAACCCACCAGCAGTACCAGCCAGCAGTATTTACCAGCAGTAAAAGCCAGCAAAACCCACCAGCAGTACCAGCCAGCAGTACCCACCAGCAATACCAGCCAGCAGTACCCACCAGCAGTACCAGCTCTGTAGGACAGCCAGCAGCAGCCATCAGCCATACCTGCCTGGGGGACAGCAGCAGCCAGCGATACTTGCAGGAATCCTGAGGAAGAAGTGAAGATTGAGGTCAGTTGGGGTGCAGGTAAACATCAGTGCATTCGTGTGAAAGCAGCTTTAGGCCCCTTTCACACAATCGGTTTTATCGGGTCCGCCTGTCTGTTTTTTGGGTGGACCCAATCGGACCCTCCATTCACCTCTATAGAGTGGCAGATGTAAATGGACTTGTGTTCGTTTACACCCGCCTATCTCCAATCCGATCAACTTAAAAAACAGAAGGGGATCTGTTCCCTTCTGTCTGGGCAAATCAGATTAGGGGCCCATAGAGTAGAGCAGGCTTTGTCCGTGTCTGCTCTGCATTTGCTGAGTGGACACGCACATGTCATCCATCTGCTCTGCACATTGTGGCCCGTGACCGGTTACCAAGGCACTAAAGTGGCCCTCTCTCCTCAAAAGGTTGGGCACCCCTGATGTAGGGGCATGAGTCCCAGATGGAGAGGTGTGCTGTAGCAGCCTTCCCCCTTAGTTTTGCTGCGATGTGTGGAGGAGGGAAGAGTCCCAGATGGAGAGGTGAGCTGTACTGTAGCGCATCAGGAGACCTGTGAGGAAATCATAAAGATCTCTCATGAAGTTGATAAAAGTGTTAAAACGCCACTGTCGTGGCTGGCCTTAACATTTTCATTACTATGGTTGGCAGGTCTCACTATTCTTCCCTACCTTCTCCACTCTGAGAGGAAGTGGCATCATTTTAAACCTGTCATTGTTTAAACTAGGATAAGACTGTATGATACAATAAAAACTGTTCTGTAAGCAATACCCTATTTTCTGGCAGTGCCCCTCCTAGAATAGACTAGACTCTGGATCCGCCCCTGCCCACACCAGATTTTAAAGGGGCCTGGTGGCAATGGCACTGGTGTGGCTAGAGATCAGGAACACTGTTACTGGCTTACACTCGTCTGGTGACACTGGAACTGGTGTAGTGTGAAAATAATATAGTGCCTGTGGTTACTTGGAGAAATAATGACCTGTACTGTAGCTGGTGTCAGTAAATCATGATCCAAAGTGGAACAGTAATCCATTGTTGGTGTCAGTGGGAGGCATAGTGCCTCAAAGGTCAGTAAAAGGCAAGCAAAGGCCACTTTGGACCCTTATGCTGCAGTTCGGGGATCACTGCCCTAGACAAAAAGGGTATTTAACCCTTACAGTGTGAAGGTGGCCTCACTACAAGTGTAACTTTTCCTTCCTGCTTTAAAGCATCAAAGCTTGATATTTGCATAGAAGATACACAAGAGGATGATATGAAATATTAGTTTCATTTTTATTGAATCTGGTAATAACAATTTATTACTGAACTAACATATATTAACATATATGTTAATGGTTTATATTAAACATTTTAAATAGATTTTTTTCCCTAGTGGGGCACCTCTAAAGCTTTACCCTACAGTGGTGAAGTCCCAAGTTTATGGATATAGAGACTGGTGTAAATTCTAAGAAAAAATAATAATTACCAGGTAAATGTAATATGTAAATGAGGACAATAAAAGGGGCAACAACTGACAGCAGCCTAGACATTTTTTTCTTCAATTTCAATTTTAACCACTGGAAGGCATAGTTGTACTGTCAGTTGGCACCTAGCTCCCTCTTTACAGAGCCAGATAATTCAATTGCAATACTGATTAACTGCCACTAGAGGTCACTGTTATGCACATGTTAGGTTTCTATAATAAAAATTAGGTTTTTTTTTTCTATTTCTGCCACAAAATATTTTCTATTTTGCAGTTTATGTACACTGGTCTTAAAATATTTCAAAATAATTTGAAATGTTTCATGATAAACATGTTATGATCTGGAATTAGGATATATAATAGGCAAAGGCAGAACTGATCAAGAGGAGAGCCCTG